>NC_025690.1:13072984-13128107 GCF_000633955.1 Camelina sativa | reverse complement strand
GAAATAGAAAAGAAACAATCTGAAGGAAGAAATGTAATGGTTTGCATTTAGCATTTTACATGTATGGTTAGTGATGCTGATTGTTTAATAGGGTATGTAACTCTATATTCACCTTTACGCATAATCAAATCTTATAATTTTAGAGAATTTTAAATTTTTGTTTAAAGTTTGTGAATTTCTCTCTCCCATATAACAATGATACTAACACAAATCACTGACCTACATATTTTGCATAATAAATTTTGATCTTACTAGATTTTGATTGTATTTGTAACGCCGCCGGATAAGTTATTTTAAATTGTATTTGTTTGCTTAATTTGTTTGTGTGATTAATATTTAAAATTTTATTAGTTATATTTTGATTGTTAACTCTATGATTTAACTCATGAGATACTAGTATACTACTACGTAGAAAATGTCTATTACTCTATTTGTTAACTCTATGATTTAATTAGATATGTCTATTACTCTATTTGTTAACAATATAATGAAAAACTAGATTAGGAGCCACGGTGTAAACTAGATAATGAAACTTTTTTATACATAATATTAATTTAATCAAATTATTTATAACTAAAATATTTAAATTATAAATTTTAATTGTTGGTTAAATATGTTATAATTGTATAATAATTTTTAATTTTATGATTTAAAGTTTAAACCATATAATACCATAATATAATTTGTTTTTTACATAATATTTATTTAATCAATTTAATTAGATATGTCTATTCTCTGATACTGATAGTGTTAACAAAATAATGATATGATGTTTTACCCGTGTAACACCAAATTAATGATATTTTAAATCTATATAAATATCGACAAATCCGTCCCGCTGTATAACTTCGTCAGAGATACTTTAACTCGCACTATATCATGTTAATTTTTTATATTTATTGTTTTGTATTACAAATATTAGCTTGAGTTGCTATGTTATTTATTAAGATTGTAACCATTTACATTTTATAAGATTGGCACTTCTTATAAAGTTTAAATATTTATAATACTTAGAATTCTTAAAACGGTCGAGCATTTCTCGTAAATTGAGTAATATATGTCTGTTTTTAAAAATTTGTATTACATCATATGCAGGAAAAAAATATATATAACTTCGCCCAGAGATATTTTAACTCGCACTATATCATGTTAATTTTTTATATTTATTGTTTTGTATTATGAATATTAGCTTGAGTTGCTATGTTATTTATTAAGATTGTAACCATTATATTTTATAAGATTGACGCTTCTTATAAAGTTTAAATATTTATAACACTTAAAATTCTTAAAACGGTTGAGCATTTCTCTTAAATTGAGTGATATATGTCTGTTTTTAAATATTTGTATTACATCATATGCATGAAAAAATCACAATTTTTATTAACTTGTATTATAGAATAATTCAAGATAATTTAAATATAAATTCAAATAAAAATGAAAAGGAATCATATATATATATATATATATATATATATATTTGAGTGAGGTAGAAAGATTTCCGTATTTTTTTAAACCTTACTTATAATTAATTTGAAATTTTTGGTAACTAATATTAAAGTCAATGCATTAAATGCAAAAACTTTCCAAAAAGTATTTTTGAGCAATAACTGCTGCAATAATACTAGTATAGAAGTTTATACATGTGTAGCATGAGTTAATGATATTTTAAATTTATATTACTATCAATCTAAACTCTTTTTGTCATATAACTCGGTCACGTGATATTTTTATTCGGTACAAGACAAACTATTTTTCTTTATTAATATCACCTTTAAAAAAAATATCATCTAAATTTTAAATATTTATTTTTTTTATTAAAAATATTAGATTCAGTTAGGATGATATTTATTAAAATTGTAACCATTTAATATAACATATTATAAGATTGCCTCTTCTTATAAAGTTCAAATATTTATAATATTAGAATTATTAGAAAGTTTAAATATTTTAAAATAATTATAATATTTAAAACTTCGTAAAATTTAAATATATTATTAATATTCTAAACGTTTTATAAAGTTTAACTTTTTGTTAGTTGAAATATTTTTAATATCTAAACCTTTTATATAAAGTTTACATTTTTTATGAACTTAAATACTGATAATATGTAAACTTCTTATAAAGTATGGGTTGAATGGTGACAACAGTAAATCCATCTACATATTAAACCGTTTTTATTTACCATTCATCAAGTATAGTCCGTAGTGGTGCAATCTAAAAAGAATAGAAAAACCCACTACAGACCAACTCAAAACGGTTTTTACGTTCAAATAGAGTTGGTATGTGGCGGTTTGTTGTCCACCCTAAGTCGTTGACAGACTTGTCCATCCTAATCGCCATCACCATTTAAACCCTATAAATTTCTATAATATTTATTTTCTTAAATATTTATAATATATTTTAAAACTTTTTAAAAGTTCAAATTGTCTAAAATTTATTGTGTCAATAACTTTATTTTCTTAATAATTAAAAAGAAAAAAGAATCAAGCATCCAAACAAATTTTATCAAAAAAATGATCCAAACAATGACAAATTTTTTGAACATATTTATTATAGCTTTTTATTTACTTAATTTGATAAGTTTGACAATTACACAAATCATATAGTTATACCTTTACATCTTTGTATCCTTATCATGATTTTTATAGTTCATTTGCGGTGGCGAATGTCAAACTGGTCGACTCCAACCGTTTATTGTCTAATGATTCTTAAAGTCCATTTGCGGTGGCACTTGATGATTTTTAGAGTTGATCTTCGGTGGCAGTGGTGGCACCTGATGATTTTTAGAGTTGATCTTTGGTGGCAGTGGTGGCACTTGATGATTTTTAGAGTTGATTTTCGGTGGCAGTGGTGGCACATGATGATTCTTAGAGTTGATCTTCGGTGGCAATGGTGGCACTTGATGATTTTTAGAGCTGATATTCGGTGGGAGTGGTGGCACTTGATGATTCTTAGAATTGATCTACGGTGGCAGCGGTGGCACCTGATGATTTTTAGAGTTGATCTTTGGTGGCAGTGGTGGCACTTGATGATTCTTAGAGTTGATCTTCGGTGGCAGTGGTGACACCTGATGATTCTTAGAGTTGATCATTGGTGGCAGTGGTGGCACTTGATGATTTTTAGAGTTGATTTTCAGTGACAGTGGTGGCACATGATGGTTCTTAGAGTTGATCTTCGGTGGCAGTGGTGGCACTTGATGATTTTTAGAGTTGATTTTCGGTGGCAGTGGTGGCACTTGATGATTCTTAGGGTTGATCTTCGGTGGTAGTGGTGGCACCTGTTGATTTTTAGAGTTCATTTTTGGTGGCAGTGGTGGTACTTGATGATTCTTAGAGTTGATCTTTGGTGGCAGTGGTGGTACCTGATGATTTTTAGAGTTCATATGCAGTGGCGATGGTCGCACTTGATAATTCATATAGTTCATTTTCTGTGGCAGTGGTGGCGATGATTTTCAGAATATTGGACTTTCTCATGAACTCCTTCTCCATGACTTTCACCAAAATCTAAAAGAGAAAAAGTGAATTCAATTAAAATACTACTATTGCATTATATGTGTAAAATCGGTAAAATGCAAACTAGATCTTTGATATTAAAAATGTAAAACTATCTAATCAGATGATTTAAATATTTTTAAATTATTTGAAGTATTCAATGAAAGGAGCAAGAACGGTATGAGAACCACTAGTTTCATCTTTGAAAGCATATTTTTTTGAGTATTTTCTTTTTTTGTTTTGTTTTATGGAAGAGTAAGGCATGCTTCTCTATATATATACACAGATTCGTAGGTATCCATTGGTAAGAAAAATATGTTGACAAATTAATAGATATTTACATAAGCCAGATTAGCTATGCAAAGTATGACATTAGTCATTAAAATGTTGACATATTTACAACTTAATGATTTCATGTTCAAAAAAAAATTACAACTTAATGATTCACAATTGGTCACTGTCTAATTAAATTTTTGATAACTAATTATAAACATGTTAATTATTTGAAAATAAATTCTTTGATAAAAAAATTACTTATAAATTTTATACATATGTAATACATGTTAATTGGGAAAATTGAAAATAACTGATCTTTATAGAAAAATTTGTTCATTTATAGTTTATCCTTTATAGAAAAAAATCACCATATGATCTTTTATTTTCAATATATAAATGATACTTTTTAAGGATAAACTTTTTTAAAAATACCATTTATTTTTAATATATAAATGAACTTTTTTAATTGACAAACTTTTTAAAAAATATCATTTATGGGTGGGCCTTGGATGTAGCAAACCAGTCATCAGATATGAGTGGGCTCACAGACCATGACTGGATGTAGGTAGGGTCTACCAATAGAGGTGGACCTATGGGCCGGGATCTACACTATTACCAAATTCACCTGGATCTACATCGTTACCAAATTCATCTGTCGGCTCTCCACCGTCAACAAAATGTCGGTTGTTTAACATAACCGAATGTCCATCCATGCACTGCGTAGAGACGCAAACGCGAACAACATTCCTACTACTAAAATCTATCGAGTTCTGAACTGATCTATCATTTGTAACATAGACAGGAGGGGTATGTTGGGGCAATTGCTGAAGCATCATCTCTGTTAAGGGATACGATAACTGAACCATCTATGTTTCTTTGTCAATCAGATAATCTTCTACAGCCATTTCAACAAGCTCAGCATATGTACAACTGTGTCGCAAAAAAAACATTCTCCCACCTTTGCGTCCATCCATGTCAAAATGCCAAGACCTATTTCTCGTCAGCCATACTCCAAAAACAATAAGTATCTGCGTCATTTACGTGAAAGAGTAAGCAGCAAGGTAAATACTCAATAGCCTAATAACCTAAGAAAACCAAAACATGATTGATCGAAAAGTATAATATATTATCATCGTCAAAATATATGTAACCGATATAACACGTACGCACAAAAAAATCAAAAATATTCTTTATAAACTTCCAATTAAAGACTATTTCAATTCTACAGACTTCACAGATAAATCCAACATTTTGACTTCCTAAGTCTAGTTTAATAACCTAAATGCCTATGAAAACCAAAAACTTGATTTCTCCATATGTATAATACATAATCATGTCAAAAACATACATAAGCAAGTACCTACCATATATCAAAGAATACAACAAGAAAATCTTTATAATTATTCACCTATTTGCAATAAATTGGTTTTTAAATTATGACGACTTCATGTTGATGTCAACATTGTAGACATAAACTAGCCTCTATGAAGATACTTCCCTAGAAGTCTATTTTGTGTGGTCTATTTTTGCAGTTACAATTTAATAAAGCAGACACCGTATGAAGTCTACTATGATAGTTGACTTCTTTTGTTGTCTTTCTTTGTTAATTTTTTGGTCAGTTTTGCAATTAAAAACATATAACAGAGTAGACTTCTTAAAAAGTTTCAAAAAGTTAACTTCGACTACAGTCTACACTGGTTATTTTTGCAATTGACCAAACCATTGACTTTGTGAAACGGCCTGACCCATTTTTTTTTAAATAAAAAATAAAAAATAATAAATAAATAAACTACAACTAGTGGTCCCATACCCACTAGCCACCTAGCCACAAGCACAACCAACAGCGGAAATAACAGATACCAATATCCAAATAATAATCCAATAAATAAATCATAACCATTCCAATAACCAACATTAAACCAAATCATAAACAAATGATCCAAACAGCATAAAACAGAGAACCAACAATCCTAAACAACATTCTAGGACTCAACTTTAGCAACCTAACAGAGGCAAGACAACCAAGCGAACCACTAGAACATCCTCCTCTTCATTGCCTTGTTTCCACGATCACACGTTGCCTTTACCTGCATCACAAACACAAATTGCAATGCATGAGTATTTTATAAACACTCAGTAACGCAATCCTCCCATATACTGGGCTATACACACAAGCAATAGAGATACTCTAGCCATCAAACAACAATCAACAACCAAACCAGGCTCTGCATCGACCGACACAAAATTGCATCGACCGACACCATCAGGGACCAGCATCGACCGACACAAGATATGCATCGATCGATACCAGGTTCACTTGCATCGATCGACACATGCTCGACATCACGCGGAAACCCTAATCACAGCGACTGATGCCTCCACATGGCATCGACCGATGAACCTAGGTTAACTTGCGCCGTCCTCGCACTAGCATGGACCTACGCACATATTGCATCGACTGATGCTCATGCCGAGCATTGTTTTCCCCAAAGCTTCTTACCGGATCTTCGTTCCTGCAACCACAAGAATCGATCCCAAGCCGCAAGAAAGCTTCCTAATGCCTCAAATAACATACTAGCAAGCCTAACAACACAGAAACAAACAGATCAAAGTAATCTCCAGCTTAGATAAGCCATGGTCATGCACTTAGCTTTACCATCAGGAACCAACATCGATCGATACCAGGTTAACTTGCATCGGCCGATGCTTCCACTTGCATCGACCGATGCTTCCACTTACATCGACTGATGCTTCCACTTGCATCGATCGACACATGCTCGACATCACGCGGAAACCCTAATCGCATCGACCAATGCCTCCACATGGCATCGACCGATGCTCCTAGGTCAAACTGCTCTGTCCTCGCACTAGCATCGACCGACGCACATAGTGCATCGACCGATGCTCATATCGAGCATTGTTTTCCCCAAAGCTTCTCGTCGGATCTTCGTTCCTGCAACCACAAGAATCGATCCCAAGCCGCAAGAAAGCTTCCTAATGCCTCAAATAACATACAAGCAAGCCTAACAACACAGAAACAAACAGATCAGAGTAATCTCCAGCTTAGATAAGCCATGGTCATGCACTTACCTTTGCCACAAAAGGAATCCGACCCAAACACAGGAAGAAAACGTTCCTAGGAAGCTCCTACAACGATCCCAGCTACAGATCTCTACAGGAACAGCTTGAAATCTCCCAAAAACCTCAAGAACGCTCAAGAACACTTTCTCTGTTATCTTTTCTCTCAAAAACGGCTAAAGTCGTCTAATGAAACAAAAGAACGACTTAAGGGTTTTTCTCCTTTCCCTTTGCCCAAAACGCAGGAAATAGAGTANTGCCTCCACATGGCATCGACCGATGCTCCTAGGTCAAACTGCTCTGTCCTCGCACTAGCATCGACCGACGCACATAGTGCATCGACCGATGCTCATATCGAGCATTGTTTTCCCCAAAGCTTCTCGTCGGATCTTCGTTCCTGCAACCACAAGAATCGATCCCAAGCCGCAAGAAAGCTTCCTAATGCCTCAAATAACATACAAGCAAGCCTAACAACACAGAAACAAACAGATCAGAGTAATCTCCAGCTTAGATAAGCCATGGTCATGCACTTACCTCTGCCACAAAAGGAATCCGACCCAAACACAGGAAGAAAACGTTCCTAGGAAGCTCCTACAACGATCCCAGCTACAGATCTCTACAGGAACAGCTTGAAATCTCCCAAAAACCTCAAGAACGCTCAAGAACACTTTCTCTGTTATCTTTTCTCTCAAAAACGGCTAAAGTCGTCTAATGAAACAAAAGAACGACTTAAGGGTTTTTCTCCTTTCCCTTTGCCCAAAACGCAGGAAATAGAGTAAGCATCGACCGATGCTCCTCCAGCATCAATCGATGCACATCCCAAACCGGGATTCCGGTTTGCGGATGTTACAATTCTCCCCCACCAATTTAGATTCGTCCTCGAATCTCAAACAACACTCAGCCAAGGACTCCCGTGCTACCGTCTCCACGGCCTGCACTCTTCCGACCGATATACGAAAGGTCACCTCTAGGCGATAGACTCACGCTCCAGGCATTATTTGCTCTCGACTTTTGGACTCTCCTTTTTACTCACAGGCCTAAACCTTGAGTTTTTATTGGCTCCTCATCAGACCGAAGTCTGCTTCCCATAATATTGGCTCCTCATCGGGCCTAAGCGCGCCTGCCATAATATATATAAGGGAGTCCAATACTCGTCTCTCGGGTTGCCACCCTACAGCGTGCCCCTGAATCGTCATCCGAAGTCGATATACCAGCCATACTCCCAAGCCACAAAGTCTTAGAATATGAAGGTACTAGGAGGACCTAAGTTCCCCAAAAGTCGCGAGCAAACAATTCCGAACACGTCTGAGTCCTATCCCTATCCACGTTTCCTTTTTGTTGCTCGCGTAAGACAACACGATGTCCTACCAACCACATATCCCCTCANCTGCCACAAAAGGAATCCGACCCAAACACAGGAAGAAAACGTTCCTAGGAAGCTCCTACAACGATCCCAGCTACAGATCTCTANACAAATGTCCTAAAAAGGACCGCCACCAAGGCCACTCGTCCCGAAAGACCATCACAAAGACCATCTGTCCCGAAGGACTGCCTCAACAGGCACTCTGGCTAAACAGCCCGCCACAGAGGCCACACAATTGGCTAAATAGCCCACCACAAAGGCCACACAATGGCTAAACAGCCCGCCACAAAGGCCACACAATGGCTAAACAGTCCGCCATAAAGGCCACACAACGGCTAAACAGTCTGCCACAAAGGCCACACAATAACTCAAAAGACCGCCACACACGGCGCAACGACTCAAAAGTCCGCCACTAAGGCCACACAAGCCCCTCCAAGGCCCTCTGCCACTACAAAATGGACAAATTCCAACTCACATAAGACTTTCCACTTCTGGAAACTTTCCACGTACAGAAACTTCTAAAACAGGAAACTTTCCTCCAACACACTACCTCGCGGAAACTTTGTACCCCGAGCGACAAAGTAAACAAGAGAGATGGGCTGGAATACTCCATTCCCGCTCCAGCCACGGATTACAGATGGGACCAGGCTAGACAAGCTCAAGTCGCGGCTTGCTTCTCATACCACTTCTTAAACCTTGCCTTCATCTTCGCCTCAGGCTACCAAGGCTGCTCCTCAACACCATCACAGTCCCAAAGGACTGTCATCAAAGGAATCTTCTTCTTCCGAAGTTCCTTGATCCTCCTCCCGAGAACCCTCAATGGTCTCGCCTCCAAAGTCATGTTAGGCTGAAGATCCTCAGGATTCTTAGCCAACAACTGATCATCATCACGGAGACACTTCCGCAACATAGACACATGGAAAACCTTATGGAAAGCACGCATAACCTCAGGTAACTCCAGTCTATATGCCACCGGTCCAACTCGCTCAATCACTCTGAACGGGCCCATATACCTCAGACTCAACTTAGTCTCAGTCAAAGACCTGTTCGGACCCTGCAACATGGCCATCTTGAGGTACACTCTAGCTCCAACCTGAAACTCAAGATCTCTCCTCCTCCTATCGGCATAACTCCTCTGCCGATCCTGAGCTTCCTTCATGTTCAGCTTGAGAACCCGAATCTTCTCCGAGGTCTCTTGAAAAAAATCTGCCCCGTACATGCTCCTCTCCCCCACCTGAGTCCAGTATAACGGTGTACGAGACGGCCTCCCATACAAAGCCTCATAAGGTGCTATGCCAATACTCGCCTGGTAACTGTTGTTATAAGCAAACTCTACCAAGCTTAAATGATCTGCCCAATGGTCACCCCAATCCAGCACACACATCCTCAGCAAATCCTCCAACGTCTGGATCGTCCTCTCTGACTGTCCATCTGTCTGGGGATGATAAGCTGTACTCATATGCACCTTAGTGCCCATCTCTGCCTGAAATGCCCTCCAGAACACCGAAGTGAACTTGGAATCCTTATCAGACACAATACTCGCTGGCACCCCATGCAACCTGACTATCTCCTTCACTTACTTCTTAGCCAAGACCGTTGCTCCATCAGTCTTCTTAATGGCCAGAAAATGTGCCAATTTAGTCAACCGGTCCACAATGACCCAAATAACATCAAATGTCCTGAACACTGGCAAACCTACCACGAAGTCCATAGTAATCATATCCCACTTCCACTTTGGAATGGGAAGACTCTTCAGCAAACCACCTGATACCTGATGCTCAGCCTTCACTAACTGACACACATCGCACTTCGCAACCAAACTAGCCATGTCCTTCTTCATCCCGACCCAGTGATAGTACCTCTTGAGATCTCGGTACATCTTAGTCGCTCCTCGATGAATAGAGAACATGCTAGCATGAGCTTCTCTCAGAATCTCCTGCCTCAACTCCTAATCCTTGGGCACACTGATCCGCCCATGCACCAGAATTGTACCATTAGCCAAAACCTGATACTCTGAATCAATATCCTTTGAGGCATTCACCCGCCCCAAAACCGACTCCTGAGCCAACCGCACTCTGCTCAACAAATCTGCTCTATCAGCAGCAACCAAACCCAACGGCTCCTGAGAAACCGCACACAAGCTCAACGCACTGAGCTCTCCTACCAGAGAATCTATATCCTACTCCTGAGCCGAAGCCGCCCGCTTCCGACTCAAAGCATCTGCAACCAAGTTAGCCTTACCAGGATGATAGGCTATCTCCATATCATAATCCGCCACCAGCTCCATCCACCGCGTCTACCTCAAGTTCAGCTCGGGCTGAGTGAATATGTACTTCAGGCTCTTATGATCTGTAAACACTTGTACCTTTGCACCATAAAGATAAGATCTCCAAATCTTCAGGACAAAAACCACAGCATCCATCTCCATGTCATGAGTAGGATAGTTGTCCTCATGCTTCCGCAACTGCCGCGAAGCATAGGCAATCACCTTCCCATGCTGCATCAACACATATCCCAAACCTACTCCCTGCTACGGCAAAGCCAACACCGGAGTAGTAGTCAACATCTCCTTCAAGCTTGTAAAGTCCTCCTCCCACTCCTGTGACCAGACAAAAGGGAGATCCTTCCCCGTCAACTTAGTCATAGGACGTGCTCTGCTCGCAAACCCCTGCACAAATCTCCTGTAAAACCCTGCCAACCCGAGAAATCTCCTGATCTCCGTGGCATTTTACGTTTAGGCCAATCCCTGATAGCCTGAATCTTCTCCGGATCTTCAGAAACCCCATCTGCAGACACAATGTGACCCAGAAAACCCATCTCACGCTGCCAGAAACTACACTAGCTCAGCTTAGCAAACAACTTCTGCTCTCGCAGCTTCTCCAGGACTTCCCTCAAATGCATTGCATGCTCTTCAGGACTCTTAGAATAAACCAGGATGTCGTCGATGAAAATGATGACAGACACGTCCAGAAACTCCTGAATCACGCTGTTCATCAATATCATAAACGCAGTTGGTGCGTTAGTCAACCCAAATGGTATTACCACAAACTCGTAATGCCCATACCTCGTCCTGAAAGCAGTCTTCCTAACATCCGCCTCATCTATCCGGATCTGATGATAACCCGACGCCAGATCTATCTTGGAGAACCAAGTCGCACCTCTCAACTGATCCAACAACTCATCGATCCTCGACAGAGGGTACTTGTTCTTCATAGTGACCCGGTTGAGACCCCTGTAATCGATACACAAGCGGAAACTCCCATCTTTCTTCTTAACGAATAACACCGACGCTCCCCACGGTGATACACTAGGACGGATGAAACCCTTGCTCAACAAATCCTCTAGCTGCTTCTTCAGCTCTGCCATCTCTGCTAGAGTCATCCTGTAAGGAGCCTTGGATAATAGTGTCGTCCTTGGTTCTAGTTCAATCGTAAAAGGATCAGACCGAGAAGGTGGTAATCCCTGCAATGACTGGAACACATCCTCAAACTCCTCCACAACCGGAATACCGCTAACCGTAGACTTCCCCACTGACTCTAGCATAAATATAGTAACCAAATAAGTCTCACGGTCCTTCTCGATCATCTTCCCAGCCTGAATGGCCGAGATCACGAGACTCCCCAAAGTCGGTCTAATCCCTTGATAAACCAACTTCCCTCCTGAGCGTTCAAACTCCACTCTACCCCAGTGACAATCCAGATGAACCATATGTCGATGCAACCATTCTATCCCCAAGATGACGTCATACAGCTCCACTGGGCTGATAAGCAAATCCGCAGGCCAAGACTCTCGCGCGATCTGAATATCAATACCCCTCGCTCTACCAATGACAAGTCTTGTACGCTCTCCGGGATCTCCCACAATACCCGCACTCTCTGCACACTCCGGGGTAATGAAGCTATGAGTAGCTCGAGAATCAAACATAACATGAGACTTAAACCCTCCCACTAGTGATTGCCCCGGCATTGGTTCCACCAGTCTCGACAGTTGTGTGAACCCGTGGCGCCTGCTCAATCTGTGCCACCTGCTGCCCTCCTGACTGCACCTGCTGCAACGCTGCCACTGCTACCGGATACAACTTGGGACAATAGGGCCCGATGTGCCCTGGCTCCCTGCAATGATAGCACACACGATCTGCTGCCGACGGAGCACTCCTCTTGGGACAGCTAGAAACCTTGTGATCCTTGCCTCCACACCCCAAGCAACTCTGACCACCCGGCCTCTGCGTAACCTCCCAATTCCCTTTTGTTTCCCTGCGCAGGCTTGCCGCCCTTGCTAGAACCCCCTGATACTGAGCCCTACTAGGCTGAACTGTTGGGCTAGCCGCTACCGACTGGGTCCGGATATCCTCCTCAATCCCTGCTACAGTCTCAACCAGCTCTGCACGCGTAGCATAACTCCACCCTCTACAGTGAAACCTCAGATAGTCACGTACAGCCCTCAAAAATCTCCTGATCTGAGCCTCTTCAAACTCCATATACCGACCCCCATACCTCAGAAGTCGACTGAACTCCAAGTCAAGCTCCCGCACTGACCGAGTCCCCTGAGCTAGCTGAAAGAACTGCACCTCCAACCTATCAAGTGCCTCTCTAGGGAAATACTTGCGGTTGAACTCCAAGACGAAGTCAGCCCAAGTCTTCTCCCTCTGCACTCTCCTGGCTGCCACAGAACTCCACCACAACTGAGTATCACCAGTCAAATGGTGGACCCCAACGTCCACCCAAAACTCCTCAGGAAATCTCAGAGTATGGAAGTTACGTTCCACACTCGTCCTCCATGCCTCCGCAACGATAGGATCAGTACCTCCCAAAAACCGCTCGGTACGAATATGACCCATCTTTGTCAGCATGCTGATATAATGAGAATGGACCCCCACATCCGCCGCAACTCGCTGCCACTCCTCCGCCACTACTGGTGGCACTACCTGAGCCTGAGCCGGTGCCACTGGCGGCAACCGCTCAATCAAATGTGCTAGCAAACCCGCTGGGTCGACACCCGGGACTCCACCCACTGGAACTCCCGCACCTGGAGCCCTAACATCACCAGCCACTGGAGCATCAACACCGCCCCCTCCAGCCACACTCACGGAAACCCCCTGGACACCCTGCGACTCGCCGACACCCTCTGCTGTCACACTCTGGTCCTCGGTCACACTAGACTCTGGGGCTCTCCCCCTACCACGACCACGTCCGCGTCCACGACCACGTCCGCGTGCACGACCACGACCAGCAACATCATCCTCTCTAACCATCTGCACTACCATGAACAGAAGGCTAAGCACACAATTAACGGAACACAAAAAAAAACATGAACTCACCGTGGAATCACACTATAGGCTCGAAGAGGATGTTCTAGGACTCCATGCCACTCACAATTGACTAACTCACATAATCAATCATGACATGCAATCCCAACATCAACAACAGAAACCTAGTGAACCCAAACCTAGAACCGTAAGGGCTTTGATACCAAACTGAAACGACCTGACCCGTTTTTTTTTAATAAAAAATAAAAAATAAATAAATAAACTACAACTAGTGGTCTCATATCCACTAGCCACCTAGCCACAAACACAACCAACAGCGAAAATAACATATACCAATATCCAAATAATTATCCAATAAATAAATCGTAACCATTCCAATAACCAACATTAAACTAAATCGTAAACAAATAATCCAAACAGCATAAAACAGAGAACCAGCAATCCTAAACAACATTCTAGGACTCAACTCTAGCAACCTAACAAAAGCCAGAAAACCAAGCGAACCACTAGAACATACTCCTCTTTATTGCCTTGATTCCACGATCACACTTTGCCTTTACTTGCATCACAAACACAAATTGCAATGCATGAGTATTTTATAAACACTCAGTAAGGCAATCCTCCCATCTACTGGGCTATAAACACAAGCAATAGAGATACTCTAACCATCAAACAACAATCAACAACCAAACCAGGCTCTGCATCGACCGACACAAGATTGCATTGACCGACACCATCAGGGACCAGCATAGACCGACACAAGATATGCATCGATCGATACCAGGTTCACTTGCATCGATCGACACATGCTCGACATCACGCGGAAACCCTAATCGCAGCGACTGATGCCTCCACATGGCATCGACCGATCCTCCTAGGTTAAACTGCGCCGTCCTCGCACTAGCATCGACCGACGCACATAGTGCATCGACCGATGCTCATGCCGAGCATTGTTTTCCCCGAAGCTTATTGCCGGATCTTCGTTCCTGCAACCACAAGAATCGATCCCAAGCCGCAAGAGAGCTTCCTAATGCCTCAAATAACATACTAGCAAGCCTAACTACACAGAAACAAACAGATCAGAGTAATCTCCAGCTTAGATAAGCCATGGTCATGCACTTAGCTTTGCCACAGAAGGAATCCGACCCAAACACAGGAAGAAAACGTTTCTAGGAAGCTCCTACAATGATCCCAGCTACAGAACTCTACAGGAACAACTTGAAATCTCCCAAAAACCTCAAGAACGCTCAAGAACACTTTCTCTCTTCTCTTTTCTCTCAAAAACGGCTAAATTCGTCTAATGAGACAAAAGAACGACTTAAGGGTTTTTTTCCTTTCCCTTTGCCCAAAACGCAGCATTTAACTTAAGTCAAAACGCAGGAATTTGAGTCAGCATTGACCGATGCTCCTCCAGCATCGATCGATGCACATCCCAAACCGGGATTCCGGTTCGCGGATGTTACACTTTGTAGTAGACACTTAGCTAACGAGTAGACTTCATCTATCCGTCAACTAGAAAAAGTAAACTTCTATGTGGTTAGTTTTGCAATTGAACAAGTTTGACTTTCGCCAATTAGATTACGTACAAAGTCTCCAGGAATGTTGACTTCGTTTGCAGTCTGTCGTGGTCATTTTTGGGGTTGACCAACATTTTTATTTTTTAACTAGTAGACTTCTTTTGCAGTCAACTAATTTTATATTAATAATATTATGGTCAATGCTTTTATATTTTGGTCAACCCAAAAAATAGCCACTATAGAAGTCTACTATTTTATCATCCTGAGAAGACTTCGTCTGACACTCATAACTGAAAAGTCAAGAATTTGGTCTATTGCAAAAATACACCTTAGTAGACTGCAAACGAAGTATCCGTTAGAAATATTATAATGCAGTCTAAACCATATTTTTTTGTTTTCAAATGAAATTAATGAGATTAAAATTTTAGTCTACGGGCTCGAAACTCGATAAATTTTAAATTGCAAAACTGACCACATAGTAGACTTTACATGATATTATGACGGTTGGACTAACAAATGAAATCTAATTTCGGCAAAAACACAAGGAAAATCATGAAATCTACCGGAAAATAACCTTACGGTGGTTGTTTGCAATGTCAAACACCGAGGACGTCGTCTTAAGTCACCATGGAAGAAACCCATTGCCAATTTAATCACTATCCAGGAATCATGACATATAACAAGATGAATGAACTTGCAAATTTTCTTAAATTAAAATGGAGAGGAGATGAAAGAAAATGAAGTTCTCATAGCATTGAGTGTTATTTAAGCTTACAAATTCAGGTTGTTGAAGCTTTAAGAGCTTCAAATTTGGTTGTTCATGGTTGTTGGAAAACTGATGACGGTGGCACAACCGTAAATAAAAAAGAAGATGAGGATATGGATGTAATAAATATTTTCGCAAGAAATTCAAATAAATCACAAATAATGGCATTTTTGTGAATACAATGAACACATAAAGATTTATTTGGGAGAAAGTAGCAAATGTTGGAAAGAGAAAAAGAGGTGGTTAGGTTTGCAATTTACTCAAGTTAGGGGTCTAATTTTGCAAGTCTCCCTATCAAATTCATTATAAATAACAAAATAATTACTAAACGATAAATAAACATATAGAAAACTATTGTATCAATATTTTTATTAGTTTTCTCCAATCTAAATTTATTGAATTGAATATGTAGATCAAATATGTTGAGTCAATAAGTTTATTATCTCGATAATTAAAAGGGAACAAATTTAAAAATTCAAACAAATTTTTAGCAAGAAAAGGATTCAACCCATTAAATTTTTTTGACCAAATTTATTGTAGCATTGTGTTTACTTAGTTTGATTATTTTGACAGTTACACATAGCATATAGTTATCATACTTTTAAATCTTTGCTTCATTATCATAATTTTTGTAGTTCATCTGCGGCGGTGGTGGACGCACAGGATGACCCCAACCGTTGATTCTCTGATGAATTGGTGGTGGTGGTCGGACAGGACGACCCCAACCATTGATTCTTTGATGATTCGGTGGTGGTGGAATACTCCAACTGTTGGTTGTCTCATGATTTGGTGGCGGTGGAATACTCCAACTGTTGATTGTCTGATGATTCTTATAAATCATCTGTGGTGGCGGTGGTCGCACAGGACGACCCCAACCGTTTATTTTCTGATGATCCATATAGTTCATCTGCGGTGGCGGTGGTCTCACAGGACGACCCCAACCGTTTGTTTTCTTATCGTGGCTTGGGTTTGAGTTTTTTTCTGGATAATCCATCATTTTTGGGATTCTTTCTTCAACCTACATTATTTTTTATTTTTGTTTGGTGAAAAAAAATCAAAAATTATCGTATGCAGATCTATATTGAAGTAAGTGAAAATATTGATTACCAATAAGAGAAAAAAAAAATCTATGAAGATATGCATTTTTGTTACTGATATTAATTACCAAATTTACTGAATCTTGGACGGTGTGAAGAACTCCATCTCCATGACTCTCTCCAAACTCTAAAAGAGAAAAAATGAATTCAATAAACAACCATACTATTAGATTATAAGAGTAAAATCAATTAAAAAAAAACAAAATAGATCTTTGATATTAAAAATGTAAAACTATCCAATTAGAAGATTTAAAATATTTTCAAATTACTTATAGAGCACAATGGAAGAATGAGCAAGAACGATATGAGAGGCAGAAGTTTCATCTTTCAAATAATTTATTTTTCTAATACACAAGATATATATTTTGGTTTCGTTGTATGGATGAGTAATGCATGATTCTATATATATATGTGCACAGGTTCATAGTTATCCACCGGTCAATGTACTGTAAAATGATAGATATTTTGCACTACAAATTTAAAACAAGTCAAAGTAAATATTTTGATCAAAGATTTTATTTTTATATAGTCAACATATATATCAGTAGTTATCAAAATTTAACATTTTACATCTTGGTCAGTGTCTAATTAACATTTTGATGACGAATTATAAATTTGTTGATTATCTGAAAATAAAATCTTTGATCAAAAGATTTACTTTTGACTTGTATTAAATTTGTAGTACAAAGTTATTTCGAAAAATTAAATATATATTATCTATGTGACATTTAAAAAAAAACTCTTTTAACTATACCTTTTTACAAAAACATTCTTTCTTTTTGTCTATTTTCATTTTCAGTAATACTTTTTTCTATATACAAAATGATTATATATATGCACAGGTTCATAGTTATCCACTGGTCAGTGTATTGTAAATGATAGATAATTACATATGTCATTAGGCAATTACGCACTACAAATTAAAACAAGTCAAAGTAAATATTTTGAGTAAAGATTTTATTTTTAGATAGTCAACATATTTATCATTAGTTATCATAATTTTAACATTTTACATCTTGGTCAGTGTCTAATTAACATTTTGATGAATAATTATAAATATGTTGATTATCTGAAAATAAAATCTTTGATCAAAAGATTTATTTTGACTTGTATTAAATTTGTACTACATGAATACTTGTTCTTCATGGTCCGTTTTGAGCTAGAAGATGAATACTTGTTCGCACTTACTGGTGGACCATGGCGTGCGTTTGGGAGTTACCTCATGGTACAGGCATGGACGCCGGAGTTTGATCCTCTAGTTGATGAGATCATGACCACTCTGGTGTGGATTCGTTTGTCGAATATTCCGATTAGTTTCTACCATAAGGCTCTTTTAATGAGCATTGCGAAGAGTCTGGGGAAACCGATTAAGGTGGATCTCACTACCCTGAACTTTGAGAGAGGACGT
Organism: Camelina sativa; assembly: GCF_000633955.1. NCBI lineage: Eukaryota > Viridiplantae > Streptophyta > Magnoliopsida > Brassicales > Brassicaceae > Camelina > Camelina sativa. The sequence continues at coordinate 13,109,845 of NC_025690.1, read as the reverse complement.
TTTGCTCGCATCTGTGTGGAACTTAATTTGAAGCGGCCATTTAAGGGGACAATAATGATCAATGGGGAGCAGTATTTTGTATCATATGAATGGTTGACAAATATTTGTTCTCTTTGTGGCATGTTTGGTCATGTTGTGCATATCTGCCCTCGTAAAAGTGTGGCACAGCCAGTGGAAAAGCCGCAGCAGATTGCTGATACATGATTGAGTATGTCGGGTGAGCATCGAGGAGATGAGGGGTTCACGCCGGTGCGGAGGCAGAATAGAAGGTCGACTCCACCGCCGAGGATGGTTACGCTTGTGGCTGGTGAGGGTAGGGGTAAGTTGGTCAATGATCGGGAAATGACCCTAATTAATGATGATCCCGTGAATATCATGGTTACTAATAAATTTGGAAGCTTGAGTGATTCTCCAGTGATTGCGGGGGATATTGATCATATGGTCGATAAGGAAAACATTCCGGTTTCTAATCAGTTGTTTGAAGTAAGACGTGAGGTGCAAGGGAATCCTCGGATTGGGAATGGGCCAATGCAAAAAGGAAAAGGGCTTGCACGTGATGGGCCTAAGGAGAAACGAAATGGATGGTTTACCTCTAAAGTGTCTAATGGGCCTAAAGCTAAGCCTTTTTCTAATAGGCCCGTCAGGGGATTGGTTTATGGTCCGATGAGGGGTGTCGTAGATATGTCGGAGTCGGGAAAACGTTTACGTGTTGAGAGAGATGGTGTGGGTCGACCAGGCGGTTGTTTTGATGCGGAGGGGCAGATTGATGAGCCGATGACGACGATGGTGTTGGACGCGTCTATTCAGCCTCGACCAATGGTGGATCCTCTGGTTGGCTTGCCGGAGGAAGATGTGGGTGGAGAAAGGGCATAACAGGTTGCCCCGGTAAGTCGATACTCTTGTTATCAAGCTTTAATGGATTGCATTCTTTGGAATTCTCGGGGGGGGGGCGAACAAACCCAATTTTCGGAGGGCTATTCGGTATATGCTGAAACGATTTAAGACCGATGTGTTGGCATTGTTTGAGACTCATGCGAGTGGTGATCGAGCACAGAGGATATGTCAGGGGCTCGGTTTCGATAAGTATGTCAAGGTCGATTCAACGTGTCAGAATGGTGGGATATGGCTTCTATGGCGGTCAGCGGTTGGTGAGGTCGAGGTTTTGAAGACTTCTGATCAATTTATTTATGCTAGATTGGACAAGGATGGTGGAAGTGTTCATCTTTTTGTTGTTTATGCTCCGTTATGAGAATCAGAACATATCCGGTCCTATTATTGTTGGAGGAGATTTTAATACCATTGTGAGATTGGATGAGCGATCGGGGGGAAATGGAGCACTGTCTGTGGATTCATTGACTTTTCGTGAGTGGATAAATGACCTCTCTTTACTCGATATGGGTTTTAAGGGAGGTAAATTTACTTGGAGATGGGGATGAGAAGTCAATGAATGTGGCTAAGAGGCTTGCTCGGGTATTATGTTGTGCGACTACGCGGTTAAAGTGGCAAGAGGCAACAGTTACGCATCTACCTTTCTTCTCCTCGTTCATGCTCCGCTTTACCTCGAGTTGAGTCCAATGGTGAAGGGGGACCCTCGAAGGCGACCGTTTCGCTTTGAAGCGGCATGGATGCAGCATGAAAGTTTGGGATAATGAGGTTTCCACTCCAGTGGCTTTGAGAACTTTGTAGAGGAAAATAAAGAGGTGGAACAGAGACGTGTTTGGATACGTTCAGCGTAAGAAGGAGGTACTTCTATCAGAATTGAAAAGGATTCAGGATCAGCTTGAGCTGCAACAGTCGGATGCTTTATTGGTTAGAGAGATGGAGCTCTTGAAGGAGTTTTATGTGGTGTTGGAGCAGGAGGAGATGATTTGGTTTCAAAAGTCTAGAGAGCAGTTGATTGCTCTTGGTGACAGGAATACCAAGTATTTTCATACGTCCACAATTATTAGAAGAAGTCGCAACCGGATTGAAATGCTTAAGGATGAGAATGGTCAGTGGATCTCGGATCCACGAGCTCTTGAGGAAATGGTGGTGGCCTACTATCAACGTTTATATTCGTTGGATGATGTTGACCAGGTTGTCGGGAAACTCCCTACTGAGGTTTTTATGCCGCTCTCAGGGTCAGATTTGCGGTTTTTGGATAAGCCTTTTTCTCAAGTGGAGGTTGAAGCCGCAGTTAGAAGTATGGGCAAGTATAATTCTCCGGGCCCTGATGGTTTCCAGCCGGTCTTCTACCAGGAGAGTTGGGATGTGGTTGGGGTGTTAGTGAGTAGGTTTGTCTTACACTTTTTTGAGTCAGGAGTGTTGCCAGAACAAACAAATGACGCTTTGGTGGTCCTAATTGCTAAGGTTTTGAAGCCGGAGAGTGTGATGCAGTTTAGGCCTATAAGTCTTTGTAATGTTTTGTTTAAAACCATTACAAAGACCATGGTAACACGGTTGAAGAATTTGATGCCTCTTTTGATAGGACCAGCTCAGTCGAGTTTCATCCCTGGCAGGTTAAGCACATATAATATCGTTATTGTTCAGGAAGCAGTGTAGTCGATGCGACGTAAGAAAGGAAGGAAGGCGTATGATAGAGTTAGATGGGACTTCCTGGAAGACACTTTACGGGTAGCTAGGTTCCCAGAAAAATGGATTGGCTGGATTATGCCTTGTGTCTCGGGACCTTCGATGAGTCTGTTACTGAATGGGGAGAGAATTGTAGAGTTTCAACCGGCACGAGGCTTGAGACAGGGAGACCCTTTGTCCCCTTATCTCTTTGTCCTTTGCCTTGAGAGGCTTTGTCACCAGATAAGTAAGTCCATTGAGTCTAAGGAGTGGAAACCAATATCCTTATCACGGGAAGGACCAAAGCTATCTCATTTGTGTTTCGCGGATGATCTTATATTATTTGCAGAAGCCTCTGTTGCTCAGATACAAGTTATCAGGAGAGTGTTGGAAACTTTTTGTGTGTCCTCAGGGCAAAAAGTAAGCCTGGAGAAGTCTCAAATCTTTTTCTCAGAGAATGTGAGTCGTGATCTGGGGAGATTGATCAGTGAGGAGAGTGGGATAAAGAGCACCAGAAATCTTGGTAAATACTTAGGTATGCCAGTGTTACATAAGTGTATGAATAAGGACACTTACAGTGATGTTTTGGAGCGTGTGTCAACCAAGTTGTCGGGGTGGAAAGGACGTATGTTAAGTTTAGCAGGTAGGGTTACTTTAACCAGATTGGTGCTAACCTCGATACCGGTTCATTCCATGAGTTCAATCATGCTTCCAGCTTCTATTTTGACTAAGTTGGATAAGGTATCTCGCGCGTTCCTTTGGGGGAGTACAGTGGAGAAGAAGAAACAACATCTTGTAGCATGGGAGAAAGTTTGTTTGCCAAGAGCTTCTGGTGGCTTAGGAATTAAATCTGCGGCAGTGATGAACAAAGCATTGATAGCTAAGCTTGGTTGGCGGATCATACATGATCAAGAGAGCTTGTGGGCATGTGTGCTTCGATGTAAGTATAAGGTGGGTGAGCAGCATGATGTTTCCTGGGCTATGGTTAAGAGCACATGGTCCGCTACATGGCGGAATGTAGGAGTGGGTTTGAGGGATGTAGTGTTTCCCGGGATGCGATGGGTTATTGGGGCTGGGAAATCTGTTAAATTCTGGAGCGATAAGTGGCTCGAGGAGGAACCACTTATGAATGGGGCGATACGGGATATACCAACAGATCTTGTTGATCTGTGTGTTTGTGATCTTTGGATTGATGGCTTGGGTTGGGATCAACAAAGGATTGGACCGTTCGTTTCGAGGTTCACAATGATTCGGTTGTTTTCTGTGGTGATTGATAATATGACCGGAGTAAAGGACAGGGTGGCATGGGGGCAAGTGCAGATGGTTCTTTCTTTGTGAGTTCTGCGTATTCATTTTTAACCCGGGATGGCTCTTACAGACCGCATATGGATCTATTTTTTGGAAAACTTTGGAAGGCGACTATACAAGAAAGGGTGAGGGTTTTCTTAAGGTTGACGACTAGTCAAGTAATTATGAAGAACTCTGAAAGGCAACGACGACATTTGAGTGACTCGGGGATTTGTCAGGTTTGTAAAAGTGGAGAAGAAACCATTATGCATGTACTACGCGATTGCCCAGCGATGTCAGGTGTCTGGAATCGGATAGTTCAACCAAGCAAGAGGGCTCTGTTTTTCAGCCAGACCTTGTTGGAGTGGGTTTATGGGAATCTAGGAGACACCGGATTGTGGTATAATGTTCCTTGGGCTACAATGTTTGGCATTGCAGCTTGGTGGGGATGGAAGTGGCGTTGTGGAAATGTGTTTGGAGAGAGAGGTAAGTGTCGGGATAGAGTGCAGTTTGTAAAGGATGTGTCAAGTGAAGTTTATCAAGCACATTCTAAACTCCGCAATAATGGTATACAAGTTATGCGGGAGATGCAGGGAATAGCTTGGTCTCCACCGCAAGGTGTTTGGGTGAAACTGAATACGGATGGGGCATCCCGGGGTAATCCGGGACTAGCCACCGCGGGTGGGGTCTTGCATGATAATGAGGGGCGTTGGATTTCCGGGTTCGCTTTCAATATTGGTTTTTGTTCTGCTCCATTGGCTGAGCTTTGGGGCATCTATTACTGGTTGGTGATTGCCTGGGAGAGGCGGGTTATGTGCTTGGAGTTGGAAGTTGATTCCACACTCGTGGTTGGTTTTCTCAAGGCGGGAATCAAGGATACTCATCCCGTGTCACCCCTAGTGCATTTGTGCTATGGCTTACTATCAAAGGACTGGTCTGTCTGTATTATCCACGTGTATAGAGAGGCGAATCGTCTTGCAGACGGATTAGCTAGCTATGCATTTTCCTTACCGTTTGGTTTGCAGCTGTTAGATGTTTATCCGAGTAGCGTGTCTTCGATCCTTACAGAGGATGCGAATTGTATTGTGTGCCCTCGACGGGTGTGTCTGTAGTTTGTACTTTCTTTTTTAATAAACTAGGTTTTGAACCCACACTACGCGTGGGTATATTTTGATGAAAACTATATATGATTGATGACGGTAGTAAAATATTATCTTATAAAAAAATTGAATTAGTATTAAGGAAAAGGTTAAATTTCAGATAAACAATTTTTTGAAATATAAAAATCAGTTGTGTTATAAAATCAAATCTGATAAAAAAAATCATGAATTTAACTCGACATCCAGGCGAGGCGAATTAAACTGATGACCTCACATATCCTAAACCATTTCTTTGACCACCAGAAAAACAAAACAATTTTATCATCATGAATTTAACTCGTTTTCATATTTAATTTATCGTTACCACCTATGTTTTCGTGTTTATTATTCAATGTTTTCTTATTTTTCATATTCTTTCTTGTCATTTATATTGTCAAATTTTGTGGTAATCGACATCATTACTTTTACTGTCTGGTTCTTCGCTATACTCTTTTTCTTCTTCGTCCTCGTCGACTTCTTCACTTTCTTCCACTAAAAAACTTTTTTTTAGACTACCACACAACTTGTTAATCCATCAAACTCCAAGAACAATATCATTTCTTTTCTCATAAAAATAAAAAATAAGATAAAAATAAAAAATTAATGAAAAATATTAACTTATCTATAAAATCATACACAAAAATATGTTTTACAGCTCATAATAAATAAAAAGCACAAACGTAGATAAATAAGATAATTTATGTTTTACATAAATATTTATAATATTTTAAACTTTTAAAAGGTTTCGAAATATAAATTTTGAACCTTTTAAAAAGTTTCAAATATTTATTTTAAAATTTTAAAATTAGAATATTTAAAAACTTTTTAAAAGCTAAGAACTTTTAAAAGTTTCAATATTTATAATATTTAAACTTTTAAAAAGTTTCAATATTTATAATATATTAAACTTTTAAAATTAAAAATTATAATATTTAAAAACTTTTTAAAAGCTAAGAACTTTTAAAAGTTTCAATATTTATAATATTAAAACTTTTAAAATTTTAAAAATTATAATTTTTTTTTTTTGAAACTTTCTAAAGTTTTAGTTTGATCAAATAAAAAACTGGATCAAACCGAATATACTTTTAAACTTGGACGCCTGATAAATCAAGTTTTCCTGCTCATTCATTGTTGGAAGCATATTAATCTTATTTATACTGGTTATGAACCATTGTCTAAAAATTTTCTAGCCGCTGTGGGATATTGTGCATAGTTCTTTTATTTCCATAAATTTAAAATTTTCCTGTTTCTAAAAAATTCTAGAAATTTAAAAAATGTTAATGAATGACATGTGAAATCCTGATTAGTTGTTTAAAATAATTCTTAATATAGAAAATTCTGGAGATTTAAAAAATGTTAATTAGTGAAGTGTCTAATCACAATTGGAAGTTTAAAATCCGATGTGGACGACTTTAGGAGCTTATAGCTCCTACTTTTTATTAGTATAGAATTCAGAGAGCCTAGGTTCCCTCTATCTCACCAAAAAAAAAAAAAAAAAATTNAGAAAATTCTGGAGATTTAAAAAATGTTAATTAGTGAAGTGTCTAATCACAATTGGAAGTTTAAAATCCGATGTGGACGACTTTAGGAGCTTATAGCTCCTACTTTTTATTAGTATAGAATTCAGAGAGCCTAGGTTCCCTCTATCTCAAAAAAAAAAAAAAAAAAAATTGTACTACATAGTTATTTGGAAAAAAAAATTATCTATGGGACATTTACAAAAAAAAACCCTTTTAACTATAATTTTATACAAAAACATTCTTTCTTTTTGTCTATTTTCAGTAATACTTTTTTTATATACAAAATGATTAAATTCTAAACATTAAACTTTGAATACTAAGCATTTACCCCTCAAAACTCTACACTACATGTAAAAAAAAGAACCCAAACCAAAAAAAATATATATAATTTAGTTTAAAATAATGTAATTATGTAAAAGAGGGCAAACATAAAAATGACTAAAAAAATATTTACAATTTCTTTTTATACTTTATTTAATTTTCAATATATAAATGATTTTTTTTAAATAATCTTTTTTGAAAATATATTATCTCCCGTATTTAACCTTTTTTAACTGAGAAGGTTTTTTAAAAATATCATTTATTTTCAATATATAAACATATGTTACTCTTCTACAGCACTCGCCCGTGGGTAAAGCCCAACAAGCGGATAATTTAGGCAGCAAATGTGTATAAGTTGTTTAAGGGACATGATTTTAAGAAAACACTATTTTAGTGTATCGTTTAAAGAATTAATCAATTGTTTGAATCTATTTTTTGGTAAAACTTTGTTTGAATACTTAATTGATTTTAAAATTATCAAGATAAAAAAACTTGTGACTCAACAAATTAATCTACTATCGCCAATTTAGTTTTGAAAACACTAATAAAAAAGTATAGATGATGCAATGTTTTCCAATATGATTATTTATCTTTGAGTAATTGTTTTTTTCTTTATAAAGAAATTGAAATGGCAATCATAGATTTTTTTTAAAGATACGACTCATCGAGAAATATCACAAGTTCAACCTTTTTGGTTTTCAATATTATGATCACATGTGATTGTGAATTCCTCTTTCATGTATATAATCGGAAATTCGGAACCAGGAAGTCTAATATGCGTGAAACTGAAAGAACAAAAAAACAATACTAATTGATATTACAATCAGTCTTAAAACAAGATTCATCGTTGCAAATTATGCATAACAAGATTTAACAAGTTCAAAAGAAAAATTCATATTGAGTTTTAAATTGTTGTGATCTAAGCTTTAAAAGAGTAAGAGAGAAACCAAATCAAGTAGATATAAATATTTTGAAGATCGTGTGTACGACAATATTTTGAAGATCGTGTGTTATAAATAAGATATAATAACATGTTCAAATGTCAATTGATGTGATAAATAAGATATGGTAACATGTTCAAATCTCAATGGATATAAGAGCTTTTCGATAAAAATATTATAATTATATTGGTGATGATACATAACAACTTCACTCAACTTTGAACCTAATACAAGTCCAAACTATTTGAATAACTAATTTATTTTCTATTATTAAACATTTTCGAAATAACATTACCTAATCATGGGATGGTTAAGAGTCTGTGTGTTGTAGCACGAATTCATCTCGCAATAAGTGAACCAAGTGAACGTGTATCCGCAGAAACAGCCATACCCGCCAGCGTGTCAGTGGACATGCGTCTTAGCATTTGCGACAGGTTGTAAATGTATTTGTGAGATAATCTATGTATAGAAAATGAAACACTTGAAAGTATATAAACTTTTGATAATTATATAAAATTATCTAAATATATGTTTATATATACATAAAAATTTGTATTAGAGTTCATTTTTAATAATTTTACTATATAAAAATCTTTGAGTATTATCTTCAAAACATGATAATTTTTATTTTTCTTGTAATAGATTTTATAAAAATATTAGTTATAACAATAAAATCTTAATTTTATTTTTTTTGCCAAATTAAAAAAGTTTCTCTACAAATTAATAATTATTAATTTATTAAGAAATTAAAAACTCTATAAATTAATAGATTTTGATGGTCCCATATTATTAATTTATAGAAATTTTCTTGTATGTCAAACCTACGAAATATATATATAGGGACCTTAGGTGTAACAAAAAATAAAATATATAGTCAATAAATTAATTTTAAAAAACTATGTTAAAGACAACTTTTGGCTCCGTTTTGATCTTCATGGTACGTTTTAGGATATATTGGTTATTAAACGGCTTATTTCTAGGGATAGCGATTTCATATTTGTACTCTCCCAGAAGTGCTAATTTTTACGCGTACAAATATTAGTGCCAATTTATATATTTACTCTATTAAAAATTCAAATTTCATTCATGTACTTTTAAAATCTAACCGAGTTCGGAGTTACATTAACAGATGATGACTCAAGCTCCACGTGTACAATGATGTAGCATCGTGTTCATGAAACGACATCATATTGCTCTTTTCAATTCAAGAAAAGGTTGAAAAAGCCAACATATGTGGCTCAAACGTGTGACTTCTAGCAATTTTAGCATATGACATAACTAGTTGAACCAACAACCATATTTATTGGAGTATTACTCAATCCAATATGTTTAGGGATTGGATTATTTAGTTTCCTTACATTATTGTTGTATATTCGAGAATCGAGAGATCATAGCATTTAGGTCCAAAAATATATTACTTTGTATATATGTATGTGAATCATTTCTCAATAAAACACATAGAATTCATCGATTTGTTCATGGTAGCAGAGCCTGAAACAAAAAAATTCTAAAAAAAATTTGATCATGGCTGCGACGACTTTACCAAACCCGACGAACGCGAACTCGACGACTCTGGAGGTGAGGCGTACAATATCTCCATATGACTTGACTACTGCTGACAACCCAGGGGCAGTGATCTCTCATCCGCTGCTGAAAGGGATGAACAACGAAAAATGGGCGTGTGACATGAAAACAGCTTTGTGCTCACGTAAGAAATTTGGTTTCCTCGATGGATACATTTCTTGCCCAACAGAAGAATCTGCTGATTTAGAAGACTGGTGGACAATCCAAGCCTTGTTGATATCATGGATTAGGATGACCATTGCGTTCCAACATATCACAACGAGATGTTGCCAAAGACTTGTGGGATCACTTGAAGAAGCGTTTTCTGTCACTAATGGGCCCCGAATCCAATAACTCAAAGTGGAGCTAACTGGTTGAAAGCAAATAGGTCTCATCATTGAGACATACTATGGGAAGCTGAATCGCATTTGGGACAACATGGCAAATCATAGGCCTTTGCCTGTATGCAAATGTGGGAAATGTGAATGTAACTTGAATGTGTTGCAAGAACAAGATCGTGAAGAAGACAAGGTCCATGATTTCTTATTTGGCCTTAATGAAGAGTTTAAAACGATGAGGTTGAGTTTGGTGTCTCGTGTACCAATTCAATCTTTGGAGGAAGTTTACAACGTTGTTTGACAAGAGGAGGATTTGAGGAGCAATGTCACCAAAGTTGATGAGTTTGCTGCTGTTACAGCTTATATTGTGCACCAACGAGGTTGTGTTGTTTCCTCTGGTCGTGGATATGACCCGATGTCGATGTGCAAACATTGTAACTGTCCTGGTCCTCCTTCGAATAGTTGTTTTGCGGTTATTGGTTATCCGGAGTGGTGGGTTGAGCATTCGAGAACCATAACAATGAAAGGCAGGGGACATGATGGTGCGTCTATTGGTATGTTAGGTGGACGTGGTCGAAATGTCAGCTACGAAAATGTTGTTTATGTTCCTCATCATCCTAGCCAAGCGTGTGTTAATTATGTCATTACGGACAAGGATCGTAATGGTGTTGCTGATCTGAGTGATACTAAATGGGTGAATCTCAAGAAGCTATTGAACAGTGGAGACAATGGTGTCGCCAGTTCAAGCAATGGAGCAGGTCCAAACAATGAAAAACTTTCGGGTAAGTTTTTTTCTCCTTCTTGGATTTTGGACACAGGAGCATCACATCATTTGACAGGTAACTATGGTGTGCTCACAAATGTGAGACCAATGGCACTGGTTCTGGTTATTCTTGCTGATGGAAGAGAAAGGATATCTTCTCAAGAGGGAACAATTGTCTTAGGGTCTCATCTTATTTTGAAGTCTGTTTTCTTTATTGAGGAATTGCAGTCTGATCTTATATATGTGGGTCATTTGATGGATGAAAATTGTTGTGTAGTGGATTTGGCTGATCATTATTCAGGACTGTGCTTCGAGGATGATTATTGGAGCGGGGAAACGTGATTCATGAACTTTCCACTTTTGTAGAATTGATTTGGCTGCATTTGTGCAGACTACGGATCCATAACTTCAAAGCCTTCTTGGCTACTTGTTTCAAAATGAAGGATCTTGGTTCTATGAAATACTTCTTAGGCATTGAGGTTGCCCGCAGTTCACAGGGATTTTATTTAAATCAGAGGAAATATGCTTTGTAGATTGTCTAGGACGCAGGTTTCATGGGGTGTAAACCTGTTGTGTTTCCATTGGAGCAATCACAGAGTCTCTCACGATCTACTTCACCTTTGCTTCCGGATCCTGAACTGTATTGACGTTTGATTGGGAAATTGATCTATTTGGTGTCAACAAGACCGGATTTGGCTTATTGTGTACACGTTCTAGCACAATATATGATGACTCCATGGGTAGATCATTGGCAAGCAGCATTACGAGCACTGTGTTATTTGAAAGGGACGGTTGGACAAGGGATCCTACTAAAAGCATAACACAAGGATAGTGTGATTCTGATTGGTCAATTTGTAAGAACTCACGATGTTCTGTATCTGGGTATTTTGTACAGCTTGGTGAGTATACAATCTCATGGAAAGCCAAAAAACAAGACATTATGAGTATGTCATCTGCAGAGGCGAAATATCGTGCCATGGCATATCTTACAAAAGAACTTTTATGGTTGAAGTGTGTTCTCCAAGATCTTGGTGTTTCACACGACCAACCAATGCGTCTTCGTTGCGATAGGAAGTACGCAATATACATTGCCACAAATCCAGTTTTTCATGAGCAAACGAAGCATATCGAGAATGATTGTCATTTTATTCAAGAGAAGATACAACAAGGTATTATAAATAAATAAAAATTGAAGATATTAATGATTTTCAATCTTTTCTTGAATTGAAAGGAGCAAAAAACGACGTTGTTTCACAAACACGATGCTACGTCATTGTACACGTGGAGTCTGAATCAACCTCTGTTATTATGAACTTCAAATTCAGCTCAATTTTAAAAATACTGAATTTTGAATTTTATTAGAGTACAGGTTTAAACTGGAACTAATAATTTGTAGAGAAAAAAATTCTCACATTCGAGAAAGTACATGTATTAAATAATTTTTTTTCCTTTGATTTTGTGTTTGGTTAGTTTTGAATTTTAAAATTGTAAAAGTTTCTTTCACAATCACAATATATAGAAATTCTGTTTACATTACCGTAAGTCCGTAACAACAATATATATAAAAAGAAAAATGAAAATTCACAATTTTCCGGTTCAGTAGAGCACATCCACAGATAAACCGGCAATGGCATTTTAGTATTCGTCCAAGAAAGTGTAGAGAGTGTCGTCTTTCTTGGTTTTGCGTCGACTAAGCAACGCCTTGAGTAGTCGTTTGCTCTTGCTAGGTACTTGCTGCTCTGTTTCTTTCTGGTTTTCTTTCTGGAATGCCACCCGGACCGAAGCCGATCTTCTTGGTTCTGATGGATACTGGAAAAAAATGTAAAAGAATAAGAATCAAGAAGAGATTTAAATTGATGAAACAAACAACTTTTTTGGTATTCAAACGAAGCTCTTTTATACCCGTATAGGTGTTATAGATCTGCTCTTGCTTGGTGTCGTTGGTCGGCTGATTGATGCTGACTTCCGAGTAGCTACTGATCCTGATCTTAGTAGCGGAAACCGATGCGGTAAAACTGATAGCTTATCTGATTATATCACACTAAAAGGTGAATAAAAAGATCGGTGTATTAAGATTGTAATTAAGCTATATAGGTTTTTTACCTTGTTCTTTCTTCGGAATGGTAGAGGTAAATGAAAAGGTTGCTGATCGTTGAGGTGGTAGCCGTGGAGATGAAGTCTGAGATGTCGATTTTCTGAAAAGGTTGAAACACGGTTAAAATCATCTGGTTTCACATTACCTTTGTGCTTCAAAAATGTGTTTGGTGTTTTTACCTAACAGGTAGTGGAGGTGTTTCCCGGATTGTAGCACGGACAGCTTTAAAAGAACGAAAGAGGAAACCAAACAAGTTAGGAAGAAATCTTGAATCTTGGATTTTGGATTTTGTACAGAGGAAACATAGAGAAATACTAAATTACCATTTCGAAATTGGTTCCAATCATCTGCATCTTCTAAACTACTTCCGAAGTACTTAAGCTTTTCAAGATTGGTAGCAGTCATAATTTCACCCGCTGATAAAGAATGCATCTTTTTGCTTGTGAGTCCCGGAAATTGAGTGAGAGAGAGAGAGAGAGAGAGAGAGAGAGAGAGGGAGAGAAAGAGAGAATTTACCGGGTAAGATGTATCGCTTATGGAACTTTGGAGTATCAATCACAAGTGACTGCTGTGAACGCCCTTCATGATCCATATACTCTTGGCACATCCTTAGCCTCTAACCACCACGATCACATTGTTGTTTTCCAACATAACATACACAAAAAAAAAACAAAAACCCGGTAAGAAAAATCGACGTGAGAAAGAACTTAAAGTAGGAACCTTTACGGACAAATACAAGTTTTTTAAGGAACATTTTACATACCTGTTCGATGCAAGACACTCGAAGTTCAGTCTCTGCTACTTCATCGACTTTTTCGTCGATAAAGTCGTTTACTTTATATGTAACAGAACCTAAATGGTCAACTGTATTCACCAGAGCCTTCACGGCATAATCTTTCAGAGTCTCAACAACTCTGCAATTAACGTGTAACAACTAACTACTTAGAAAAAAAGGAGCATTTTCAATGACACAATTAATGTGAAGCGGTTAATCTTACACTACTCACATCTGCTTTTTATCGTCAGTAGTGTAAGATAGTTCGAAATACTCAGCTGCCGAATACAACTGTGCTCGCAGATTCTTCAAGTCCTGAGCAAATAAAAGAGCAGCTTAAAGAATATTGAAAAACCAACATATGATTGAACATTGTAACAACTAACCAAACTTGGATCTTAATAATCATTTCACTGTTATATCGTTTTCACACATAGAACATATCTTTGTGCTTAGTTTCATTCTCTTTCTAATTCGGATGGAGACTTAAACAGAAATGATCAGAACCATGAAGTTTTTTGCAAAATTCATAATCTACCTGAAGACCATCAGAAAAGAGCATGGTTTGCTGCATAGAGACTTCATCGTAATTCGATGCTTCGTGGGACTCGGGCATTGTAGCCGCTTTCCACAGAGAGGAAGCTGTATTCTCAAGCCTAGCTTTTCCCTGTCACTGTGAGAAAAAAAAGAGAGAAATCTCCCCTATAAGATTAAGAATGCAGATAAAACCTCAATCTTCATAAACTAGTTTCATTCTAGATTTTCCAAGAAGACTTAAAAACCACAATCTTACTATAAAATGCTATAAACAGAAAGACATAAGAAGATCCAAGCTGTCAATTCGTCTAGTTAAATATATATGAGAGAGTAATCTAATAAGTGTAAGGTAAACAAACAAACAATAAAGATTGTGATATTTTAACCTGAGATTGAATACTCTATTCAAGAACAGGATCAGTTTTATCAGAATTACACATCCTTTGAATCAGTACAATCTTCTTGATTTACGAAGAAATGTTACCATTTAAAATAATCTGAAACAAGACGATTGCTTTGATCCATAACTAAATCTATATAAGAAGAAACAGACAAGAAGAAGAATCCACAAGCTCTCAAAAGTAAACCAATAGTTTTTGATCTGAAACAAACAAACATATAGATCTTCTTTGAATCTTTTATTAGTAACAGTGCTATCTACTAAAGATTATAAAAAAATTCCCAGGAAGGATACTAATGAATTAAACAATACAAAAGACAAAAAGAAGTGAAACTTTTGAGAGTAGTAGGTGCAATGCAAATGTTTATATTTCTCAGGAACAATAAAAAGACAAAGCTTTATAGAAACTAAAAGCAAAACCCCAATTCAAAATCACTAGCTAAATCCTGAACAAATCGATGAGGTTCCTCCTATATAGAAGAAACTAAAGAACCCAGTAGTAGACTAAAAAAAAGTTTCGACCTTTCAACTAATTTAAACTGGAATTTTTTTTCAGATGATGAGAGTGGAATCAAAACCTGTGTAACTGTGATTGTTCAATTGGGTGTTTTTTGCTCGAAGGAGAGATCCAATTCGAAGACAGTAACGGTTTCGACAGAGGAGCAATAGAGGCAAATGTGTATTTGATTAGGTCGGAGATTTTAAGGAAGGAAGTGAGTGTTGTTGGTATTGGTATTGGTATTGGTATAGAGAGAACTCAAAACCTCAGAGTCTCAGACTTATTAGGCCACTTTTGTCCCCACCATTTGCGGAGAGAAACGCTCACTCCTTTTGTTCCCCTCGCATTCTGTTTTTTGTTTCCTTTCACCCTTTTTGCTATTTTTTTTTTTTTTTCTCAAATCAAATTTTCATATTTATGCATTTAACCCCAAATTAAAAAAATGTCAAAATTGTGTCATCTACATTTTAATTAATTAATAATGCGATAAACTGATACATTGACGGAAACACTAAATATTTCTAGAGATTATTACAAGCAAAAAAAAATCGAAAGGAAGCAAAACCTCAAGTTACAGAGAGACTAATTGAAATCGTAAAATAAACCCCCAAATAAAAAAAAATAAAGATTTAAAACAAGCTCGAAAGAGTAACAAAACTAGCCAAACTTACTCTGTCACCAATGCCAAACTCAAAATTCATCTAATTTAAAGGAAAACAAAAAACAATTGCTTTGGTGATAAATCCTCAAAAAGTTACCATCATCTAGTTTGATTTGAACTCTCCAATGTTTGAAGAAGTGGTCAAATATATCTTGTCACAAAAGATTTCAGCTGCCTTGAGCCATTGGACCTTGTTCAGCTATACTCAACTTCTTATATATGAACATATTGAATCAAAGGCAATGGTAGTTCAATTGCAGTTTTGATGGTATAACTTGTAACAACTAGAAAAAATAGTTATAGAACAGTAGATGTGATATTCATTATTGTCAAACAATTAGATTATATTAGATAAAATTCTTTTTTTTGTTAATTAATTTCTTTGTAAGTAACAAGCTTATGATCATAACAAATTCAAGTACATTTTTAACACAAATAACTTTTGAGAGAAAAGAGAAAAAAAAAAAGGGAAAAAAAAAACATGCAATGATTTAAGGTACGCACGTCTTTGGACAGCATGAACTTCTTGATTACTTTTTAAAATGAAATTATAATTCCATGTTTTTTTTTCTGTCTGTCAATTTTAGTTAACTCGGAAACCTTATCAATCACACACTGCTTTTAAGTGGTTGGTTACTAATGATGGAACGATCATCATTAGTAACAAATTTATATCATCAGTTACTTCCTATCACCAACAAAACTTTTGGGTGCAACTAATTAAAACGTGCTATTCATTTTCTTTCAATTGCATTATTTGTAATAAGTTTTGAGTCCCATATTCAAAGTAGAATTGGGATTTTTTTTTTTTTAATTAGACCGTCACATTAAAAACTTGAGATGATGACATGTTCCATTATTAATGTCATATACAATTATGCAACAACGAAAATATATTTCAAACAAGACAATTAACCAACCACGCACATGTAAGTTTTTATTCAAGATTTAAGATGTACTTTGCTTGCTTCTAGTGATCATGCCTCCAACCTCTCTTTCCAAACCCGGTAGGACTTTGACTAGGACTAACCGGCTTACGTCGGATATCAGATTTTGGGTTAGGACTCCTAGGACCAGGGTAACTTGATGTTATTGCTCCACCTGAACTTGAGGAATCACAACCTGATCCATTAATCGACCCGTTTTTGGTTGAGGAGTTCCAATACGGCACAAAAGAAGTTCCATGTAGCTTGCCGGTTGTGCTTTGGTCTCGAACTTTAGCCTTTGCAGATGCTGTTGGAGCCATGTAGCTTGGTATATGAGTGGGGCTTTTCCGTTGCTTATGGCTTTGTCTATATGATCCTAAGTCTATATACTCTCGATCGATAAGACCCATTATATTGTCCTTGAAGCTAGTAGGAGTTGTCACCTCCATTTCCACCGTCTTCTCGGATACATCATCAGATGTAGTGGTTGCCGCGGCTGTTGGGAAAGGCGGATACGGAGGTGGATTGTACTGTCCGGGACCGTGAGCCTGGCCAGTTTGACGGCCTGTGTATGGCTGGGAAGACATCCAATGGTCAAGCCAATTCCAAGCCCATTGGTTTCTATCAGGCCCATTTGTCTCGTCACCATTTGTGTGTTGCATTTGACGCTTCAAAAACCGAAATCATTATGAAAGATGTTTAAGGACCTATAATGCATATCTTTTAGCACAATAAGAAGGAAATAGAATTTAGGAGAAAGTAGATTGGTGACCAACCTGGTAAGTGTATGCATAAGCAAGAGCCCTCTCTCTTTTCATCATTCCTTCACTCTTTTCTTTTTCCTGTATATTCAAAATATAGACATTAGCTAAAAAGCTTCCAGTAGTGTAATTACTCAAATACCAATTACCAATATTATATACGTAAGACATTTCCTCATTACCTTTCCTGGAGTTTGGTACAAGCTGGTTCGGTTCACTTCGTGCAATTTCTTTGGTTTCTCTCGTTCGGTTTGGTGATTAGCAAACCCTATATAACCATACAAATTGGTTATGGTCACCACTATAAATGTATATACTATTAGGTGATTTGATATGTACTGGAATCATTTCAATATGTACCGTTGTTTGGTTTTCCCATCCCGGACCGCTTCTCTTCTTCCTCAAATTGTTTCTTAAACCGGTCATGAGCCACTTGGAGCCTTCTCGCTCTGACTCGACCTTGGACACGAACCAAAGCTTGCATACATTTCATAGTCATTTGCGCCTGTTTCCGTACATGGTTGCCACGGACCAATGCTTGTAGCCTAACTAGTCCTTTCAAAGCACGAAGTGCTCGTCTCGCCTATAAGAAAAAGACCAAGCAGGAATGTTTCTTAAAGATATATTGTGGAACATGAGAACCGGTAAGAGTTGATAGTAAAATGGTAAATAGAGGTAGAAACAAATACCAAATAACCCCTATAGTGCGACTGGATGAGCACGGCGGCACTATCTTCCTCCGTCTGACGGTTGTAGCCGGCAAGGCGAACAACTTTAGCGGCAGCTTGTGCAGCTGCAACGGCGGCTTCAGCGGCAGCTGCAGTGGCTATAGCCACAGCCATTGCGTGTTTTCTGTCTCCTACATTGGTTGCTGGAGTAGAAGCTGTACTCTCGACGTCATGAGAGATCTCCGGTGAGCTTTCTGCCGGGAAATTTTCAAACGACACGACTTCTTGCGTATCGTGTTGCTGCTGCCATCTATCGGCATTATTACTACCAATGTTGTTTTCTCTCTGCATGTATTTAAATCAAAGTGTGACCATAATATTAATAGTAGTAATCATCTAATTTGATGAACCTTTCCATCTTTATAAGCTTTGTCGGCTAATGATTACATCCTTTTAGTTTTATATTATACGTCCAACGTAAGTCTCCTACTATTTGGTTTTGCACATATAGTAAGTCTCCTACTATAGTAATTTGAGAAACAAAATTGATAGAGATTAACCTAAATTGTACAAAGCTAGTATATTGATATATTGACATCTTAGTCGAAACTCAAAACTCAAAATCAAATTCATTCTGTCACTATGTTGTTTTTGCAGATGACCCTTCATTCTTTTAGTTTTGATATGCATAACACGGTCGTAATTTTAATTAATAAGACGACAGTAAATAGTGAAATTCAGTGAGTTGAGGTTGAGATCGATCCAATGTATAAAGTACAAAAATGATAAATATTGTGGGGCTAAACATTGAATAGTGGTAAAAAAAGAACCTATACTATATAGTAATGTGAAGATAGATGCCTATCTATATATCGATTGATACAAGTTGAATAAATTGTATACTATATCTATAGGTGGGGAAATTAAATTGGGTGGAGTGATGGCGAGGGAACAAAGCAATGCACATGAAAATTGGGAGATTGAAAAAAAAAAAGATTTTTTAGGAGTCATGAAAATCATATTTAAATACTCTTATAAGGAGCCTTCTTAGTCTATCTCTTTCACAAGGGGACCAATCTTTTTCGGCTTATAATTAATAAATAGGTACGGTCTAAACATTTACTTTGTGTAACACAACTTGTCATACATTTATAAGATGAAAGTTCCTATAGTTTGCTTTCCCCTTTTAAGCTATAGTATACGTAAATATAGTTTACGAATCCTCATAAAACAGGTACAAAAATAAGAAAAAATATGGTTCATTGCAACAAAATAGTTATGTATGTAATTAATATGGAAATTGCTTTCAATCAAGAAGAAAAAGACATTAAAACAAATTTGCTTACTAATGAAGGAGTAGTTATGCGGTCGTATTAGTTATATCTTATCATTCAAGTTATGTTTTGTTAGCACTGCTAGAAATTAAAACGTTATGTATATTTGTACTTTGATTATCTCTTTCTTTATGCTATAACAATGGTTTCTTATGAAGATCCTCTTCATGATACTTCTAAATAGCCCATGCCTAATTTTCTCTAACATATTGTCAATTTGTCATACATAAAAATATATGCATATATAACTATTGTGCTTGAAAAAAAAAAATTAAAGGTGTGATTAGAACCTTTGAATCTTTAGGAGAGGATTTGAAGACTTTCTTCTTCACCGTGGAGAACCATCCACCACTCCCTTTCTTCCCCATAATTTCCGGTAAAACTCTTTGATCGTAAGCGATCTCTTACTAGCTACTACTGAACAATTAATGAAAAATTCGTAACTATGTTTAAAGATTCCAAAAAGTTGCTGTAAATACTGCAATATATAGCCAAACCAATTCAGAAATAGTCAAAACTAGAATGTATAACAATGTAATATTATACCACAACATGCGATCAGTATGTTATATGTGTAAAAGTTAGACATATATGTGAATTTAGGAACTTACATGTTTGTGCAATGTGATGATCAAACCATTTGAAGCAATACTTGAAGTTGAAAGAGAGAGATGATCAAACCAATTGAAGCAATTCTTGAAGTTGAGAGAGAGAGAGAGAATGAGAAGAGATGAGAAGAGGTAAGAGATAGAGAGAAGTCACAGAGAGACATAAGTTGAGAAAGAGAGGAGATGTCTCCATCATTTTACCACCGATAATGAAATGAAAATCATTAACGGAGTCACGTGGNTGCCTAATTTTCTCTAACATATTGTCAATTTGTCATACATAAAAATATATGCATATATAACTATTGTGCTTGAAAAAAAAAAATTAAAGGTGTGATTAGAACCTTTGAATCTTTAGGAGAGGATTTGAAGACTTTCTTCTTCACCGTGGAGAACCATCCACCACTCCCTTTCTTCCCCATAATTTCCGGTAAAACTCTTTGATCGTAAGCGATCTCTTACTAGCTACTACTGAACAATTAATGAAAAATTCGTAACTATGTTTAAAGATTCCAAAAAGTTGCTGTAAATACTGCAATATATAGCCAAACCAATTCAGAAATAGTCAAAACTAGAATGTATAACAATGTAATATTATACCACAACATGCGATCAGTATGTTATATGTGTAAAAGTTAGACATATATGTGAATTTAGGAACTTACATGTTTGTGCAATGTGATGATCAAACCATTTGAAGCAATACTTGAAGTTGAAAGAGAGAGATGATCAAACCAATTGAAGCAATTCTTGAAGTTGAGAGAGAGAGAGAGAATGAGAAGAGATGAGAAGAGGTAAGAGATAGAGAGAAGTCACAGAGAGACATAAGTTGAGAAAGAGAGGAGATGTCTCCATCATTTTACCACCGATAATGAAATGAAAATCATTAACGGAGTCACGTGGGGTTCGGTTAAACGCCGTTAAGTGTTTTTACGAAGTTCACGAGGTTTTCTCTACTTTTGTCTTTTCTTATTTTAAGGCCAATCGCCATTTTTTTTTCTTTTGTATTATGTCTTCTGACATTTGTAAATTGTAATGATCAAATTCTGTATTTATATATTTTGTTATATATAATAAAAATATTTGACTTTTTCTTCTAAATTTGTGGACTTGTGGACCTAAGTTCTTTGCACACAAAAAAAAAAAAAAAAAAAAAGTGGACCTAAGTTCTATATTTATTAATTACATATATATTTCTGATAAGATATATCTATATTTCGGATATGTAGTAATCAGAGAAATTTTCCAGTTGAAACCGAGACATATATTCAAGAATCTATAGTTATATTCTACAAATAAATTTAGTGCATGATGAGCTGATTATCTTGATCAAATTCAGTTTTGAATAATATTCCTAATTTGTATGTCGGTGAGAAAAAAGTTTGAAAAAAGATATGATATTATTAACTTATATTTCTCGTTTTATCAGCTAGTTTATTGTCAAAAGAAAGTTTGATCACATATGTACATATAATCATTAATACACATTAATAAAGCTATGATTTATATGATTAACAATTGTGACGTGAGTATAGATTTATCCGAAACAATATATAAACAAACTGAAAAATATATGTTTGATAAGTTACAAATTACAAATTAGCTTATATATATTACACAATTTGGTTATTGTATTCATCTTCATCGCTCTCGACTAGTGGTTGTGGAGATACAAACTCCGATAACGGATGTGCTCCAATCCAACAGACACCTCTTTAGTTGTTGATCTTTTTGTGTTTTTTATCCTAACACAGTTCCTACCTAGTTTTACCACTGCTGTGACTTCCACGGTCATGCTCCAAATCAGTTTATTTTTTTAATGTTTTTGTTCATCATGTTATTAGAACAATTTAAGTTAGATTTTTATCAATTTACTAAATACCTATTACAATTGGCAAAGTCTTGTTCCTCTTGAACACATATTGGTAATCTTTCCAAGTATTTACACAAGCTTCCTCACCACAATATTTTCGATTTTCATTTGCCTTGAGTATTTTCGTCAATATTTAGAGGAGAAAAAATGCATTAATATAATTTTGCTTTAAAATACTATATCTTTTGCTTTTTTATCGCATATAAATGTACAACATTCCTTCAGTATAATAGAAAGCAAGAATAAAGTATCGAACATCTGGTTTATGATACATCACAACGGATTTTGGATGGCTTTGTGAAAAAACAAAATGACTCAATGGATTTTGGATGGCTTTGTGCAAAAAGAAAATGACAAACGTATAAGTCTACGACTCTGGCAAGTCGCAACAAAGTCTTTCAGTACTTTATTGAGAGTTATCTGAGAAATAAAGAGCATCGTAAGAGACCAAAAATGTTTTTGTTACTTAACTTGTTTTTCTCTTATTGACTATTTAGTATAAATCTGGTCGACTATTAAGTTCAAAGTGTTAATTAATTAATTACATAGTTTATATCTTTTTAAAAGATATTTGTATTTTGAACTGACTCACCTATCTTAAGAAATTTGACAAAAATGACACCCAATTAATGTCTTTTTTTTTATATATATATGTGAACTAAATCAGATTTAAAGAACAAAAAAACAAATATGACAATGTGCAGTTGTTTTAATAACGGCGACCTAACTTCTTTATGGAGGACCCAAGACCTACACCACCTCCAACTCCAAATTGGACCACCACTCGGTTTCACTACTCATATGAGTCTTATATATATACATCCACACGAGTAGCTAAACTATATTTTATACATGCATCAAAATATTGTTAGAGAGCTGTATTTGTTTCTTGTAATATAAATAAAGATTAAATTCAACATTTCTTATATATAAATGTTAAGACCATCATTAGTGGAGCAACCCTCCTAAGTTACTCTCATATTAATTAATTATATAATTAATACTAAATTAATTAAAACAACCTAAGAGAACTTAAACAAAATCACTCCATTACTAGAGAACCCCAAAGAAGATTGCTCAAGCATTTAAATAATAATTTTTTAATTTGTGTTTATTAATTATCAAACTTTAATTATCTAAAATGACAAAACAATTATTTAAATTTTTTATATTACATAAAATAGAAAATAATAAAATTTTACAAACTTTAGAATATTAAACATATTTTACAAAAATCGGAATAGTAAACATATTTTATAAAATTTGAAATATTAAACATATTAAACAGAATTTGAAATAAAATTTATTGTGCGGTTGCACCAAATTTATGCCAAATATGCTCAATCAAGTATTTTTTCAAAAGATCATGCATTTGTGTATCATGAACATCATTTCGAATGCCCATCATATTCTGTAGATTTGTTGGCATATCTATAGAATATGATAAATCGACATGAGAAGTTATGCTTCCTTCTCCGTTATATTATGTAGATTTGTTGACATAACTGACTAATTCCTATTTATATTTTAATTAATAAAAAAATTAAAGCAATATACAATGGTGGTTGGTTACTTGTTATATATTCTTTGGTGTGAAAAATCAAATCGGAATTAGACCTTAATTCCGTTAATGGATTATGATTATTTGAGTAGTAATGAGCTTTTGATATTATATGTTAATATTATTGGGTGATGGTGATATTATATATAGCAAGCTCATTCTCTAAAAACTTAGCCAGAGCGAGGTGATTGGCCTTCTGTCTAGCACTTCGAGTGGCAGATCCTTTGGAAACCCCAGGGGAGTCTCGTAGACCCAAAGTAGCTACACCACTACCTGATTTGACAAGGAAAGAGTTTGCATGACCATGATAACAACCTTCAAACTTGATGAACTTCTCTTTCCCAGTGAAGGCACGAGCGAGACGTAGCACGCCCATACATGCCTCAGTACCGGAGTTAACAAACCGAACTCATCAGGAACAAAAATCATGAGATGATAATTTACAAGAAAAATACAACATTAAAATGTTTAATTAACCCAGCTTGGTAAGAACTTCGTTCAAAGCTTTCAAAGCAGAGACAGTTCCTGAGCTGATTCTTTTGGCTCTAGCTGCAGCTTCTGTTGGTGGCAATGGCTGCAAATAAAATCTGTTTTTCAATGCCAATGAAAAGTCTCTTGCTTGGTCTGAGTTATTTGTCCCAGCTGCTCAACATAACAATACACAATGTTGTCACCATAGAAAATAAAACAATCTTAATTAAGTGTTATTTACTGATTCAGGCTGCAATGTCTAAAACCGCAACTTTACACACTGCTCACAACAACCAAATAAATACAATATATTTCCTAAAACAAACGTGTTGGACCAATCTTTCTTACAGTTCTATTCGTGTAATAAACCAATGATGATAACTAAGGAAAAGCAAAGAAACATTACGGTATCACCTGCTATACGAATAAGAAGAGTATGGAGAAAGGCTTCTATCTCTTCTAGTCCTTCTGCTATGCCTATGCCTTACGGGAGACCTTGACTTCTTTCTGCGACGTGAAGGTGATGGAGACGGTGACCTCGATCTTGACAAATCCCGAGGCATCTCTAAAATCCCTGGATGATGATGATCCATCCAGAGACCTGCTGGTTTACGTCTAAGAGCTGAGTTCCAGTGATTCTTAATTGCATTATCTGTTCTCCCAGGTAATAGTTTAGCAATCACAGCCCATTTGTTCCCATGAACCGCGTGTGCAGACATTATCATAAGATCCTCCTCATCTGCATCATTTTCACAACACAACAACATTAGCCAAAAAATGTGAAACACATAACTCAGATGCTACAAGCACATCATCATCAAAACTCCATCTACAAAAGACCAATCTGATTCTGATAAAAAGTTCCTAACCAGACCCATAGCTGTTAAATTTGGGCTTATCTTGGGCTTCTAACTAAAAACTAATTGGCAATTAGTAGATTGACCATAATCCTTTATATATTAATGATAGTTTTATCAAACTTCAGATGTGGGACTTGGATTGTATTCCAACAATCTCCCCTTCAAACCAAGGACCACATATGGGATTTTAACACGCCTCCTCGAGATGATAACTCCATCTCGAACCGATAATAAACCCCTTCTTGGGCCCCCATTACTCGGGTTAACAAGAGGCATGTCCGTATCCACTTTTCTAGGTCCACCAGAACTTGAACATTGGGCTCTGATACCATGTTAAATTTGAACTTATCTTGGGCTTCTAAGTAAAAACCAATTGGCAATTAGTAGATTGCCCCTAACACTTTATATATTAATGATAGTTTTATCAAACTTCAGATGTGGGACTTGGATTGTATTCCAACATCAGCAGCTAAAGAGACCAATCTACAAATGAGAACATACATGATTCAATAGTTGAAAACATCGTTTCTTCCCAATTTGATTGTTAGTTTTAGCTGTAACTTTAACCTCACAAACTACTTCAAAATCATAGCTTTAAAATCTCATAATAAGCTAAAACACAATTACTAATCCCAAGTCCACAACAACGATTTATGGCAGAAAATAATAATCCAAGGAACTCATCATCGATTTACCTTTATGGCAGAAAAAAAACTTGGCTTCACCGGACTGTGTCCATCTAAATGAGTTTTAGAACTCTTTTAGTTGTGAAGAACTGATGGATTGAAACATATTGATTGACACAAATAATGGAAGTAGCAAGAATAGGAACGAAACATATTGATCAGATTCGAGAAATTGAGGATTTGAAGAGGAACCCATGATTAATCGAGGATTTTAGAGAAAACCCATTACTCGAATTCGAGAAATTGGATGTTCCGGTGAAGAATTTGGAGGAATGCATGACAAAGCTTGAAGATGAATTGGGTCTGAAACTGTGGATTGATTTTTTTGAATCGCCTTCGATTCCTCGTCTGCATCGAGAGAGAAAAGAGAGGATCGAGAGAGAAGAGAGAAAAAAAAAATTCTCTTTTATATTTTCGCGTCCACGAATCAGTATACGCCACGTAGCGTTGTTCTCTGGGTTGCTCAATTCCTTCCCAGAAAATCGATTCTCTACTTAATGGACCGAAAAATGAGTTTTTAATTTGGTTTTTGGGCCCCAAATAGAAGAGCAGAGTAACTCCCACTAAAAATGCTCTAATAACATATATAATGTAGTATATATATATCATTTAAAGGGGAAAAACATAACATCATGTCACATGTTTTGTTGTATGGAAAGCCGCACGGTGTTCGACAATATCTATACACACATAGACAGTTCTCCGTACGAACCTAAAGCATGTCAAAACCAGTTATATAAGATGAAAAACTGGTGTGACATGTATCGGTATCGAACTCAGAATACACAAGTGACATAGTCAGGCTCATAAGGGAAAAGTATATATGAAGCACATAACCGAAGCTTTATTGGGCCTTTCATTTTTGCCAACACTGTCTTCGTAAAATTGAAAACAAAAGGACGACACAGTACTTTGCTAACGACTAACTTGAATAAAATTAAAATACATATTTTTTCTTTTGTCATCTGAAATTTAATTAATGTACTAGTTTTGGTATGAAAAGATGAGATACAAAGCTCAAAAAAAAAAAAAAATTAAGTTGGTGGACTATATAAAAGTCCCCAAAATTATTGCTGGCGGAAAACAAAAATTCTTCCTAATCTAGGCTTAACCGAAAGAAACAAAAAACACAAGAACAAAAGCGGAAAAATTTAAACTTTTAACTAACGCCTTGATTGGTAACATTTGTTGTTGTGGCCGTAAATGTTTTGACTGTAATGACTTTGACTGTAGAGACTTTGTTGTAAAAAAATTTAACTGTTAAAACTTTAACACTAATTATTATTTTTATTGTATGTTTTTCATAAATATAAATTGTGCTAAGAATAAATTTATGTACCAACATAATAAATTTTATTAAAAATAAAAATTTAGAAAATATTAAAATTCATAAAAATGAATAGATAAATATTTTCAACAAATAAAAATATAAAAATATGATATAATTGATTATGGGTTATAATGGTTGTTGAAGCAAAAATAATTATGAAAAATAGATCTCAAAATAACAGAAAGACAAAAAAATATTTTTAATGAATCAAAATGTATTTATGATAAATTATACATATATTGAAAAAGAATGTAACAATCATCATAAAAATAAGAAAAAGAAAAAATAAATACAGTTTTATTATTATTTATTTTTTACAACCAAAAAATGTCTCATATTTGTGATTTTAAAATTTTGTACTTACAAACTGTAAAAGTGGGCAGTTGGACTTTAAAGTCTGTTAAAAATAATAAAGCAACAAAAGCATGGTTGGGAAAATTTTGGTTTTTAATACTTTAAATTAGTTTTAAAGATTTTAAAGTCTCTCCCAATCAGAGCCTAAATGGGACGAACCTTTAAACTAAAAACATAAACAATTACGTTTAAATCTTACCAAACACACTAGTCTTAAAAAATAAGAAGAACTCTTCTCTGAAATACATACATATGAGATACATTAACGAAAATTCTATTGAAACTATCATTTTCAAAACAAAACTCACCAAAAATTCCACTTTTTGATATTCCTTTTTAAAACTGCCAATTTTTATTTTATGGTATGGATAAAAAGACAATTTTGCCCCTGAGTAAATGAAAAAAAAAAAGAAACAATATATTTTGAACGCTCGAGTCTTGATGAGACATTTTTTGAAGTAACCAAGACTGTATTAGTAGTGGACAAATTTTTATTCCAGTAAGTTGTGTTCTAAATTTTTTAGATTTATCTACAATATTAATCTAAAACAAATAACATCAAAAATAAAACATATTTGAGAGAAAACAAAGAATTTATTGGTTTTGTGGTTGGGTTTTGTTGAGAACAATGTTGACGACGAACAAAAATGTCTGGTCTACCGGATCTGGCCCACAGGATCTGCTTCACTGGATTTTGTCTATCGAATCTGGTCCATCTACATAAATGTGTGGTCGATAGTGTAAACCTAGCTAGATCGTGAATGACGTCTTCTATAGGTACATCACTTGTTTCATCTTCTGGTCGATCAGTTCTGTTTTCAAAAAATCTGCAGAATGGACAAAATTAGTTAGTAAAATGGACAAGTTTGGTTTATTGATTATGGTCCATCGAGAGAAAAAAGACAAAACCTGGCTGAAAAGTGGATCTTGTCCATCATTGATGCAGCACACATCCTTGAATGAAGTATAAGACATGAAACATATAGGATGGACAACATTTTAGGAAACAGAAGAATGGACATGACATCATAATTAGTCCACCAGACGAGTTATTCAAGTGGTGGACAAAATAACGGTAGACGAGTTGGTACGTAGTAGATCTGGTCAATCAAAAACTTACATGGTGGGTTCCGAGAAGAGAGCCCATGTTTGCATTTCGATCCTAGGTCTTTGTCCTCTGTTGCAGGCACAATATATTTTTTGAGACTCTTGAAGGACAAAATTGAAGAATTGGACAAAACCCTAATAAGGGGAATGGGAAGCACAAAAAAATCCATGGTGTATCATACCTTGACTTGACATATGAATTTTGATTCACACATGGATCATCTCCAGTCTAGACAGAGGCATCTTCAGCCTCGATGGAAGCATCTCCGGCTTTGAGAGAACCATCTTCGGCTTCTTTTGGCTTTGCCGGAAGCATCTCGACTCTTGACGGCAACATCTACAGCGTCGTCAAGACCAACATATGAAATGGGTTGGTTGTCGACGGCGAGTAACTCAATGGTCACATATGGAACGGATGAAGATAGGGTTTGGTAGAAGAAACTAAAAACTCTCGCTGCTTTTAATTTTGATGTCTTTTGTTAATAAAAAAAAAAAAATTTTTCATTTACACAAGGACAAAAATGTCTTCTCGAGTTAGGCTTATGTCAACCGGGAAAATAACAAAAATAAAAGTGTCATTAGTGAAAAACCTTGACATTGTACATGACACTCTTGCTAATTTCTCTACATTAACCACATGCTATCAACAAAAGAACTGATTTTTCAAATTCAAAAACAAAGCTTTCGTAATTCGATGAAGAAAGACAACTTAAAATTAAAATACACCAAGGAAAATATTTTTTATCAAAAAAAATAAAAAGTTTTGAGAAATTAGCCGTATATGTCATGAACACTAGCACTTTCTCAGCTATGTCAATTATGAGAACCTCTTTTCCCGTCTGCCACACAGGGGTTGTAAGAAGACCCTTATGTCCTTCTTCCATCGTACGCGAAACTTAAGCATTTTAATATGAGATATATTTTTTTTTTTGAGAGAGATGACACAAAGTAGGAAGAGCAGTTAATTGCTTCATCGATAAATGCAATACTTCGGCGAGACAAAACAATTGTCGACTTTTCATAATTCTGACTCTCTCTCTTCTCATAGTTCCGACTTCCCCGAGCATCGACTTTTCATCTTCTGAAAGCAATTGAACAAGTCGTTCGATTGAGCGTTTGTGAGTGATTAATTTCTTCATCCAGACACTTCTACGGGCTAATCCTCCCGCTTCGCCTCCATTCGCCACTATAGGAGAAGCCCCATAGACTAGTTCTGGTGCTCAAAAACCTGACGCTTGGTATGATAGTGAACTATTTGCCATTTTTTGGCTTTATGTTGTCGTGTACTTACCCTTTATCCTTGCTTTAATTCGTTTCAATGTTGAGTTAGATGTGTCCGTTCTTAGCGCTAGAAATCTGGCCGCCGCTTTCGTTCATAGATAAATCAATTTTCTACCAACAAAATCTTGTCTCCTTTGTTTGGCGTTTTTTTGTCTTTTTACACAAAACACTTTGTTACACTCTGCAGGACAACCGATCTAGTAGACAAGAGCCAACATCCCAGATTTTGTCCACTAATATTATTTTCCTTCGACATATTAGGTAGATCATATCTGTTATGTCGATTTTGGTTGTTTTGTAACATAAATATTGTCCACTCTGCCAGTCATCTAAGGCGGAGGACCTGATTCAACATCATAGGTACTCTTCCAACATTAATTTCCCCTAATTAATATGGTCCACCATATCGGACTACCATTTCCAATTTTAGTCCACTTCTAACAACACACTTTGTCCATTGTACAGGACGTCTCATTTGATTGACCAGATCCAAAATACCAAGTTATTGTCCACCACATCTAACGTTCTTAGTTTTTATTTACTGTATATTGTGTATGTTAGCCAAAATAACTTCCAAACCATGTATCTCTGAAAACAGTGGACCAAATACATCATAAAAGATGATTGTCCACAATTAACATGTTCTTCGGTTGAGTAGTTCATATCACTCGGGTCTAAAGAACATGTTTATTGTTCCGCAAAGGTCTGATGAAGAAGCAGGCACTGGGAATGGTCTGCCTCCTGTCGTTGACAACCAAATTGAATAGTCAAGGTATATCTCCATCATCATATATCATTCCTTTTGATATGCTCAAATTAATCCTTGGAGCTACTCTCTCAAACAAGAGATCACTGTAGTACTTAGGGGGCGAATCCACAGAAACTCAAGATCAAACACAATAGATTTTAGAGTTTCGTTATTACGCTAAACAAGTTGGTTTAAATTAATAAAAGCAATGCAAAATATTAAATTAAAGTGTTGTAAATCAGAAAATCAAAAGGTTAGGCCTAGGGAATTTCTCAGGTAATTATGAAATATTAAATCAATAAATAATTAAAGGTTCAAGCAATTAAAATCATATCTAGAACTCTAAACACAACTGTAAAATAAATCAGTTCTCACCGCAAATAGTATCTAAATTTAAAACCAGAAAATCCAAATCTCTTTGTAAAATTCTAGGTTAAAAATCAGCTTTAAAATCAGGTTTAGATAAGTTCACAAAATTACTAAATCAAATTTCTTTGTAAAAAGTAATTTTGCTCATCAATGGTTTAATCAGGAAAACAATTCCATTCTCATATCAATTTATTTTCCTAGATTATTAATTCTAGATGGTCAATCAAGGATTAATATGATGAACAACCAAGGATGAAGATCATAATAGATTATGAACTCTAAAAATCATAGATCTAAAAAATCATAAAAACCCTGTGAAAACCCTTAACCTAACAAGCAAACTACTTAGACATGTTTAATGAAGAACAAATCATAATTCTGAATAACATGCAATAGATATCAAAAAGTAAAAGAGGAAGTCCACGAATTCTTCTCTCTACAGATAAAATCGGATTCGTCTCTCCAAAAACTCTCAATATCTCTCTCTCAAAAAACTGCTAGAAGAAAACTTCAGGGTTTCTAAAACCCAAAAACACTATATATATGTATCCTAAAACACGTCAGGGACTTGTGTTGCAAATATGGAAAAATTCGGGCAACTTTGTAAAACTTCCAAAACTTGGCTCTCTTGTCGGCTAAACAGGGGTGTCGACCGATGCTAATACGGTGTCGATCGACACCATCTCTCTAAATTGATTCCAAGTTGATTTTCTTCGGTTAAATGCTCTAAAACGATCCAAATTGCTCCATGTTGCTCCTTTCGTGCTAAAATCCTATAAAACCTGTAAAGACTCAAAAACAACCTAGAAAACAAATCAAAAGACTCAAAAAGCACACTTATATCATGGTTAAAAACCGAAAAAACCATGATATATCACCTTTCGTTGTAGGGATCATATTCATTTTTTCCATTACTAACAGTATCCCAACTAATCCCCATTGAAGGTTTGATGGAGACTCATGTTGTAACACCCCTGAACCGTTCTATAACTAAAATGGAACAAGGGCGTCACATATGACGCCCGTAATCAGTCGATAAAGGTTCTCGGAACAAATCCATGTGCCCAAATCAACCAATCTCGAGTATCTTTACCTCTCGATCATGGCCTAAGGCTTTTCAACCCGTACCACGGTCGCGAGTTGTGTCAGTCTGGACAGGACTAATATATCATTCGAACGCTTTCAAGTTAAGCTAAAACCGATTCTTATTTAGTATAGTATCGTACTTTAAATCGGTACAAAACAAGTATAGTTTCATGGGTCCATAAAGAAAACTATACATAATAAATTTATCAAGTTTTTAGAAAAAATCTGTTAATCATCTAATCTGGCCAGCCTATGATCACCGCGGCAGCTAGGAGGTTACCTAAAATGGAATACCTGCAAAAACAAAAGGTATCATCATGAGTAATCTAAGATAGCCCGTCTAACTAACCTCTAAAACAACACTCCAACTTGGACTCTAACAACAAACAAGCAACTAATGAAAGCAACGCATGCATTAAGTAAATCAGAGAATCACGCAATCAAACAAATGCTTAAAGAAGCTAAAGTACTCAAATAAAGAGTACCTGCACAACGAATCACACTACTACTTGTACGATACTATTAAACTTTACCTTAAGGCCTTTGATCTTCTGTGATATGGATTTCCCACCAGGTGATTCTTCCCCGACCCTTAGCCACAAAGGCTAGAAGGATCACATCCCTTTCCCAAAACCGTGTATAAGGAACCTATTCCCTTACGGCAAAATTTACTACTTTGTCAAGTAGTGCTCGTTGGTAGCTAACCACTCTGAGCAATTGGGACAATCACGTTATCGCCTTCCCAAGTCTTAACAAGACTAATGACTTAACCCAAAAATACAAGTATACAAAAAACTAAGAATACTTGCAATATAAACTAACAATTAACCAAACAAACATTTGCCATGCATAAGCAAGCCCAACACACAAAAAAATACACAACAATTAATATGCTTCCTATCACAATCAAATAGCAACGAAGACACAACATCAAACAAAGCAACTCAAACTCGTCAATAATTACCAATTATTGACTTACAAATAAACGAGCAGCATAACGGCTATAACGATAGCATAACCGATTATACTAGCATATAAACTACTCACAACAAACAAATCACACAATAATAACCACATAAAACTAAACACACAACAATGAACATGAGCTATACCAAAATAGAACATGAACCTAACATGCAACACATACCCTAAAAAATTACGATAATAAACACAACAGCCACACGAAACAAACAACAACCGAACTTAACCTTACACAAAATAAGAAAATAAATCCTAGACATGTGTTACTTCACATGTGTTCGTTACTCACAAGGTTAGGCTGGAATTTGGTTTGGTTTCACGTCTCCGACTAGCTAGATCCGCGCGAACTCGAAAATTCTAGATTTCGCATCATCAAGATCCGCTTAGGCTAGGATCTAAAAAGAAAAAGTTAGAAAGGAAACTGAACTATGACTAGGTTACTTACCTAACAACCTTTCTAACCTTCCTTGAAAACTCCCATGAGCTACTTGGAGACTTCCCTTAACTCCAAGAACAAACTAAAAACTTTAACTAAGGTTTAAGGTGGATTTTGGTGTACTTAAGCTAATGAGCGGTGAATAAGCATTTATACTCCTCTAGGGTCGGTGCTGAGGTTGATTAGTCACCTAAACAAGTGTCTCACTTTCAGTTCCTAGCCAATCACATCTCAGCCATTTTAATTTTGACCATACTTATCCATTTTCCATGCCAACACATGCATTACAGCTCAACAACGTCCTCATCCTGTTTTCTTGGCTAAGAATGAACGATTTGATCTCTTATTTACCAATCAAAACTCTCCTAACCGATTCTAAGCCTAACTCTCACAAACTGTTATGTGTCATTGCCCTAAAAATCATTCCTCCATGAAAACTCTGATTTTTCAAGATAAAATTCCCTATTTTATCTTCCTTTAGCTTGCCTAAAATCCAGAAGCTCAAAAAAGTTAACCGTATCACTTTTCCTTTCGGTGATCGGTTAAAAGAAGCTCTGGCGACTTGATTTTCTAAAAGAAAATTATTCTGAGATTCAACTTGATTTTCTACTTCTAGATATAGCATCCTAAACTTCCTCAAGGTCCTCTAAATTTATTTCATGCTTTTCCTTAGCACAAAATTCTAATTCTGCTCCTTATCGCTCTTCTGAGTAGCTTCTAGGTCAATTTTCTGGAAATCTGAAAACTGGCTGATTCTTCTTGGCTAAAACCTTTCAAGCTTCTTATTTGATTTAATCATATGCCTTAGCCCACTTAATGCTTCATTTTCTTCCTTCCAAACTGATTCTCAGTCTTTGGACTAATTACCGGAAAATAACGTCTCTCGCTAAACGGCTATCGGCTCCTGTTGAACTTAGCATTGATCCTTAAATAATCTTTGCATAGCTTCTTGATGCTAGTCCTCTTAGCTAATAATCGACTCTAGTCTTTCTTAGAAATTCTCTTTTTCAACAATTTCTTCCCGGCTAGGTCGTTCGGCTAACTTACAGCGTCTTTTGTCTTCGGAATATTTTTCTGAGTAATAATATGTCGGGACAAGTGCTCTGGATCCCTTCTATTGAGCTTTGATCATCGTAGTTCCTTTGGTTTTTAACCAATCTTCCACTCATTTGGTTTATTTCCCTCGTTGGTCTAATAGTCTTGTTCGCGTCCTTCCCATATATTTTTAGGTTTAGTACGGGGTATTACACATGCTCTAGAAATGTTGTGCTTCCGGTGGACCAGATCCAACAACCAAGGTATATCTGTCCACCATTATTGTATGTGTTTTTCGTTCGTTTGAGTGGATCATATCCGATTGGCCCATCTGAATCAAGAACCAACAAATCTTTCTATTGTAGGTCTCATGACGACGCAGCTCTATTTGGGATCCTTTGGTGGACCAGAATCAAAAGT
The DNA here is from genome assembly GCF_000633955.1 of Camelina sativa. Taxonomy (NCBI): domain Eukaryota; kingdom Viridiplantae; phylum Streptophyta; class Magnoliopsida; order Brassicales; family Brassicaceae; genus Camelina; species Camelina sativa. The sequence goes on along the minus strand of NC_025690.1, from coordinate 13,075,561 downwards.
CACGGTATATGTCCAGCAGTATTATGTCATTCATTTGTCTTTCTGTTTGGTCCATTACTAACAACCCATGTTTTAAAAATCATTAGGCGCTAGTAGGGCGGTGAGGGTGGGCATAGCGCCTAGCGAGAAAATCGGGGACTAGTTTTTTTTTTTTTTTAATAAAATTATAGTGTCGAATTCCAAATATACAATTGATAATATATATTCAGTCTTTATAAAAGAAAACCATGAAAAAACTAAAACCTTCTATTAATTAATTGATAATATATGCATTTTGTTGTAGTCTTCGAGAGAGAGTAAGCACTACCAACTGGTTATTAATTAACTTTTGGCAGAAACATAACATCCCACATCAACAACTAGTGAATGAGTCCTTGGAGATGTTTGATTATAAATATGCTTGCCCTCTATCCCATCGTTTGTGTGCAAGTGAATAAGTTAATAAGTTGAAGGGCTTTTTTTTTTTTATTTAGGCCCAAAATTAGGTTTGACTTTTGCTATAAATCGGTGATTTTCAACGCTTAAATCACTAATTGGCTAAAAAATCGTTTAAACAATTAGTGATAACGATTAGGGCTAAATCGCGGAGGTGTGTCTCCGCCGAGCGTCTAGGCGTCTGATTTTTTGAACAGGGCTAACAACATACCATATTCTCCCCATTGCAGGTCGGATGAGGACGCAGAAACTGGTAATGTTGTTCCTTCGGTGGACTACATCCAACAGCCAAGGTAGATGTTTATCTCCTGGTGGACAATTGTTGGTATTTTTGTTTGACAAACTTGTCTATTGCCTGTTGCATTGATTGTAGACAACATACCAACATACCAACGTCTTGATATAGCAATTGCTCGTCTAGCTCTATCCCAAGTCCAAAACCTATGGGTTCTATTGCCCTCTCCACCCTTCCTTTGTAATGATCCCATTCAGGCGGATATTCTTTGTTAATTTGTTCTGTCCACTTATCAAAATTATTATCAGACTCATCCTCAGAGCTCCCCAATGTTTCACCTCCTAGGTCAGCATAGTCTAACATCTCGGCTGGACCCTCATACTCTTTTATTTGGGGTGAAGTTTCTGACAAGTTTCTCAATATTGAGCCCGATGAACCATTTGCCTCTTCATACAAATCCACTAACATGTCCACAACATCCTGTTCACTGTCGCCCTCCAAAATGTTTCCACGAGTATTAGACCCTTCTACAATATCATCAATTGTTGTCTTCGAATTTACCTTCCTCTTTTGTCCTTGGTTTTCTCCTCTCTTCTAATCATTTCCTCTTCCCATTCTTTTCACCTAAGCTTGAATCATTTCCCCACCCGTCGTCTGATTCCTTGTGCACCATTACCTCACGGTGGACTTCTTCAATATTTCTCAAACACTCTAACAACACTTCATCGCCATCGTCCATAGTTGCACCTTCTTTATGAACAATCATATTTGCTTCGGCAGATAAATTGTTGTCCTGTAGAAAGATTGACAAGAAGTTCGATTCACTGTAATGTCCACACACGATAGCCAATGAGGGTTCGCCCACCAAAAGACAACATGTTACATTCAATGTTCTTTCCACATTCCGTAAAAAACATGAGCTGTCCACCGTCAACAAAATTGTCCACACTGTTCTTCTCACCCCCGGTAGACAACATGGTTTGTCCTTCGTCAGTTGTTAACATGTTTTCCTTGTTCATTGAAACGTACAAATACAGACCACCACACTCTTCATTCTTCACTTTAAACTGTTCAAACTCAATATCATTGCCTACTGAAACAGGGTGCATCTTACCTTGTGTGAAGACAATTGTGTTTCTTAGGTGCCAAAAGTTTAACTCTATATTGCTTTCCTCTAGTTTGACACCCAACAGCTCTCCTATCTTTGCCTTCAACCCTACAAAAGTAGTTTCTCTGTCGATGGACAAAAATCTTGTCATTTACCCATGATGGATAGAAAACTTCAACACCCCAATATCTGAACATATCCATTCACCCACAAGAACACACACTCTACCGTCCATCTACAAAAACATGAAAAACATTTTTACCCACAATTAATACAAGAGAATTTTAGCTTTTCTCCCAACCATAAACAACATTCTTTCGCAACTGGCCAAATTATATGCTACGACATGTTTTTTTGGAAAATGCCAGTATTAAATGCAAAAACATACCTTCGATTTTCTGACCACCACCAACTCCACCTTCTCTTCACCAATCACATTCTTCATATCTGGTTAGGTTTACTCCTTAACAATAGCATCATTAACTACTATTAACTCTTTTTTAACACTAAAACACTTAATTGACCGAGGCTCCCTATCAGTAATGCATGTCTCATCAATATTAACGATGGTTCTTTGAATTTGTCCGCCTTTGCAATTCTCCTTCTTTAATAAAGAGGTATTTTCGTTATTTTTTCCTCTAAATATAGAAACTGGTATTTTCAGAGGACAATAATCAAACTCTCATTTCTAAAAGTTTATCATCATAGCATTCTTAGCTAAATTTCCAAAATCATATTTGACCACAAAAAAAAAAAAAAAAAAAAAAAAAAAATTTTTTTTTTTTTTTTTTTTTTTTTT
>NC_025690.1:13030794-13072973 GCF_000633955.1 Camelina sativa | reverse complement strand
AAAAAAAAAAAAAAAAAAAAAAAAGAAAAACTTTTTTTTTATTCTTCTTTTTATTTTGGGTATATTTTTAATTAAAAAACGTCACACCAATTACTAAAAACCTGCAAAATCAAATCCTCGTAAGACTCAGTGAGACCGGAGAAGAAGCCAAAGCAGGGAGAGAGTGAGAGAGTGAGAGAGATAGAGAGATTCTCCGGTGATAACATTGAAGCTGTGGGAGCAATGTATCCGTCTGGTCATCAGGTTAGTTGAAGAATCTCTCTTTAATCTCACCGTGATTACTCGTAAAAATCTGAACTTTAAAGTCTATAATCTCTCTTACGCGATCAACATCTCTCTGCGATTTCTGTGAATCTGGAGTCGAAAGACACGAACTTTCTTGTATATTACTGTATCTACTCTCCAAATTTCGTTTCTTTTTTTTGATTGCATGCGAACATTGGATGTATTTTTGAGGGTTTTACAGATTTTTACGAATTCGAGAGTAAGGGTTTATGAAAGATTGGATTTTGATTCAGGGCTTTTGTTTTGTTGTATCGAATTGTAGATTTCGTTTCAGAGCACTCCTTCGAATGTTCGAGATCCATCACCGATGATGATGGGTTTGGACCAATCTTCACCAGTTCCAAGAGGTGAAACTCAGAATGGAGGAGGAGTAGGAGGAGGCATTGCTTAAGCTGAGTTTGCTATTTTCAATTCCAAGAGGCTTCAGTCTGATCTTGAAGTTATGGGTAACAAGATCAAACAGCATGAGGATAATCTCAAGTTTCTCAAGGCTCAGAAAACCAAATTGGATGAAGCAATCCTCGACTTGCAAGGTTTTAGAGATCTATTTGTTCCTTGCATATAGCTGCATGTCAGCTACTTGTTGTTTTGTGGATTGAGATTTTCTTGTGAATTACAATTGTCTTTTGCAGTTCATATGAGCAAGCTTCATTCGTCTCCTGCTCCTACAAGTGAAAACTCTGATGCCAATCTTCATGGTGAAGATATTAATGAACAGATCCTTCGCCACGAAAAATCAGCTGCTGGAGTTTTAGGTCTAGTTGAGACTAGTCATGGCGCTCAGGCTTCTCAGTGGATGCAGACAAAAGGTGTTGTTGGTGTTGTAGCGAAACTTGCGAAGGTCAATGATGAGAACCTCAGCCAGTTAGTTCCATTTCTCACTGTCACTTTTTCAGTTTACCTTCAAACTCTTAGTGTCACAGTTTCTATTGTTACAAACCTTTCTTGCTATGTTTTTGTAATCTGAAAACTGACTAGATTCTCTTGTGGTATTTTAAAAATGTAGGATTCTGTCGAATTATTTAGGGACTCGTTCGATGTTGGCAGTTGTATGCAAGAATTATGACAATGTTACAGCTTTAGAGAGTTATGACAACCAAGGCAACATTGATAGAAATGCTGGCCTTCACGGACTTGGCGCTTCAATTGACAGAACGATTGAAGACAATTTTGATGTCATCTGCCTTGAGAACCTGAGGTACTAATTTTGTTTAAATCATTTTGATGTATTACAAATTTAATTAGATACAATTCCATCTGCAATCCTTTTCTGATGACTTCATTTGATGACTTCTAGGCCGTATGTTGGTCAGCACATAGCTGATGATCCGCAAAGAAGGCTTGATCTTCTTAAACCAAAATTGCCTAATGGTGAGTGTCCTCCCGGGTTTCTCGGATTTGCAGTGAATATGATACAAATCGATCCAGCTTACTTGCTCTGTGTCACATCATATGGATATGGTCTTCGTGAGACCTTGTTCTACAGTCTATTCTCCCGCCTTCAAGTTTACAAAACAAGGGTCGATATGATTAGTGCCCTCCCATGCATAAGTCATGGTGCAGTATCTTTGGATGGAGGAATCATCAGGACACCAGGGATCATCAACCTTGGAAACCGGTAACATTCTCACAATTTTATAAACCGAAAACTTATTTCTCTCTCTTTGGGTTCTTATCTTTTCTTCTTGCTCTATTCCAAAGTCCTAAAACCAATGCAATTTTCAGTGATCAGGTGAACGTGAGATTTGCAAAGCCAATTGCTTCACACACAATGGACAACTATAATGAGACAGAAAAGAAAATGAAAGAGCTGAGATGGAAGAAGGACAAGACACTGGAGGACATTAAGCGAGAGCAAGTCCTCCGTGAGCATGCTGTCCTCAACTTTGGCAAGAAGAAAGAAGAGTTTGTTCTATGCTTGACTCAGAGCTCATCCGCAAATTAGGTAGTGAGACATGTCTCTTCTATCACAGTTAAGATGCTTCAACCTAAGTCCAAACTTTGATATGTCCGTTGAAGCAAATCATGGAATTGTCTATATGATCATATCTTTGTTTCGGTTTTAACTCAAAGCTTCAAATATCTCTACCTGAAAAGTTTCTATGGGTAGCATTGATCTGTTTATATGTTGTGCAAATGAACACACCCAGATAGAAGGAGAGCAAGCAAAGACGCATGGAACTCTTAAGTGACAGTGGCCCTTCCTCCTAAAGGAATCCTATTTTGACTATAAAAACTTGTTTCCAGCTTAATTTTTGATGTTTTTCCATGGAAATGATAGATTTTAATAAATTTTCTGGAAGGGTAGTAAACCGGTTTGGTATAGAACGGTTAGCTTCGGTTCTGTGTTTCTAGTCTTTTATTTGTTTTGGTTTTGACTTGACCGTGTCTATAATCTATAACCTTCTAGGCTTTCTAATGTTCTGTTGTTTCCTGTTACCGGAATTTGAAAATCAATGTTCCCTAAACATCTCGTTCACTATTAACTTCAAACTGTCAGATTATTAAAGAAAAGTATACACAGACCATTAAGTAAAACAAGTGGCCAATGTTGTTGCTACAGAACATGTTAAAATGATAGCAGAAGCAAACTTGAAAACAAAAAAAAAAAAGATTTTGCCAAACCTGCATTATAGCAAAAGACAAATTATAGCTTATTGTCCCAACCAAATCCCTAATTACATAAAGTTAAATAATAGGAAGATAAATAGAGACTCTAATTAAGTACTAAAAGACCATCAGCAAGAAGGCAGATCCTGACCGGTTGATCCACCTGCTTCTACTCCTTGAACCATCTCCACCACATCGGCTTCTTCAACACCACCATTTTCATTATCCCATTGCAGCTTTGCCTCTTCATTCTTTGCTTCCACTACTTTTGGAGTAATTAATGAAGCTATGTTAATTTGTTGACTCTTCTTCTTTGCTTCTGCTTCTTCTAACTCTTTCGCCTTTGCCTCTGCTTTCAATCTCTCTTTCTCTTCAATTAGTTTCTCCAGATCTCCCTCTCTTCCTCCTTTCCTCAGCTCTTCTTTCGCAAACTCTTGTATTTCCTCACTCACTCTGACCGTGTCATCATCTAGCATCTCATCCACAATCCTGAGCATCTCATCGAGTCTACCAGCTTCACTTAACGCCCTCATGATGAATTTGTAAGCCTCATCGTCCATCTTCAGTTTGCTCACCATCATATCGAAGAAGGATTTTGCATCATCGAGTTTCCCGGCTGTAATCAACTGATCTTGCAATCGGTTATACACATCCAAGTTTGGTCTTAGATTAGACTCAACCATTGTTTTGTAATACGCAGCTCCTTCATCAATCTTACCTTCCTTGAAACAAGTATCCATTAACAATCCAAATGTGTACTCATCAGGCTTCACCTTTTTCTCATCCATTTCACCATAAAGCTTCTCAGCCTCAGCCAACAATCCGTTGTCGCACAGCTGATTCATCAGATTATTGAACGACAAAGCATCGGGACTACACCTAAAATCACCCATTTGCCTGAAAACATCCACAGCATCCCCAAACTTTCCTTCTGCACAGTACCCATCAACCATCACATTAAAAGTTCCCAAATTTACAGCCAAACGCCTCGGTGGGTTATGTTCCTTTTTCACCGCATCAAACAACTTCAAGGCCTCATCAAACTTCCCATTCTCATTCAAAGCCTCAAGCACATAGTTNTTTACCTTCGAATTCTCTCCAGTAGCTTCCTCATAACACTCCATGGCTTCATTTTCCATCCCCTTCATGAAATACCCTTTCATCAACTGCCCGTAAACCACACCATCCTCAACAAACCCACCAAACTTCTCCTTCAACTCCTCATAAAGCTTTAACACACCATCAGCATCAGAACTCTTCACACACCCCATCATAAGACAACTATAAACAACAGGGTCTGCAACAAAACCTCTAACACCCATATCTTCCTTAATCTCCATAGCTTTCTCAAGATTATCATTACTAACTAAACCCTTAACCAAAATCCTAAAAGTAGCAATGGAAGGATTCAACGGAGCGTTCTCTATAAACAACTTGTAATGCTCCAAGGCAATCTCAGGTTTCCTAACATCAAGATAAGCCTGGAAAATCAAATTGTAAGTGATGATATTAGGCGCGATACCAGCTTGGTTAATGAATCCATGCAATTGCAGAAGCGCTCCATACTTGGCTTGCCGAAGCTGCGCCGCTAAAACAGCGTTCACTGTAAAAATCGTCGGGCGGCAATTCGAATACACAGAGTGACGAGTGTACAGAGCAGCTTCTTCAAGATCATTCTCTCGGATCAGTTTGAGGATGTGGTTATGGAGATCGAGGCGTTTCCCTACGACAGCAGCCACAGAGTCAGGCAATTTAGGGATGTTAGGGTTCTGAATCGGTCTAGAGATTTGAGATTGCTGCTGAGATCTGTTGAACGAGTTAACCGGTGGCTCCATACGAAGACGACGCTTACGACGGCGACGTTCAGCGGCGGCTTCTTCTTGGGTCGCGAATGACATGTATCGGACGGCGAGAAATGGCTGCGGCGGGACACGTGGACGGTAGGATCTCGCTAGTGTTTGAAGGTGGTTGAGAAAGGCGAGTTTGGAGATCGACATGGTTGGAAATGTTTGAGACTTCACAGTGGAAAAATGGTTCCTTTGAGATGGAAATGAGAGAGTGGTTTAGGGTTTTAGGAGTTTGGAGACGATGAGGTTTAGGGGTTGTTTGGGAACGAGGATAAGTGTGTTTTGGTCTGACCAATTCAGATATGGGCTCTTTTGGGCCATTAGCTCGAACATATTTTTTTTTTTGTAGCGATCCATTGTTGTTTTTATCATTAATTTGTAAAAACGAAAAGAAATGACAAAATTTGGGAACCAAATGATCGTATTAATATAACATACTTTTTAAGGTGAAATTTATATCCATTGTGACAGATAATTTTTAACATTATGAATGATGAATTATTGTTGTTTGTCATATGGCAATGTATTGCTCAATAAAATTTGATCTGATTATATTTTTTTTGAAATCTTTTGAGTTTTGAACATTCGAAGCAAAATGGTAAAAAACGCAACATATTTGCTGCATAGATAGAAGCAAGGTTCTTTTTTCGTGAGTGTGCTGCATAGTTTATTATTAACGAGACGTAAATTTCGCTCTCCTAACTCTTAAGATGCATTATTCAATCATTGGGCTCTTGTTTTGTGGATCACAAAATAAGTATGGTTGATGATGGGGTATTTTTTTCCTGAAAAGTAGAACTATGTATAACTAATTTGTTAGACTTATGGTAGATGGGTAATTAATTATACATGAGTTCTTGTTTGATGTATAAAATGACCTTAGCAAGTTCCAATTGCTGACGTGAAAAAAAAAATTGCTGACGTGAAGCAAATAAACCACTAGAGGTTACATAACTTAGCTATACTTGTGTCGTCAACTTTCTTATGTGAATGCTATCTCAATGATATGTAATGTAAGAGTATAACGTAAGAAAACATGTTTTGTAATTTGGAAAGTGACCAAATTGGTGCTTTGGTATTATTGAAATATTGATAGTTAAGTCACAGAACATGGAACGACTAGAGAACATAAGGTTCCCAAAATCGTGGACCCTACTGTCAGTGTCGGTCATCGGCCGTGACCTATTCGGTTCCTCTTTTAGTCTCTCTCACCACCACACCAGCACCGACACATCCAATTCATACTTATTTGTTTATTATATGCTTGAAATTATTGTTTTAAAAGCAATATTAAATTGTTTGAATAAATTCGTGTTTAATAGTCTTTTCGAACCCATTTAGTCGGTTCAAGAAAATAATGTAGCTGGACTTTTTAGCTCTCGTTTTGTCACACACACACAAAAGAATTAAAGTAAAATTTCTTTATTTTCGTTTTTTAAGGACACAATATGAACTTTATGTATTTCTATTCAAAATGTATGTAATTCAAACTAGTTTAAAAGAATTTGTATGGTGGTAATCGCACCGATCGAGTTGGATCATTTGGTCTTGTCAAGAAAAATAATGGAAAATTATCCTCTTGACGATCTTATTGAATTATACCTCTTGAGAAAATACAATTAAAAGTTAAAATATATATATTTATAGGATTAATGATATGTCCATTAATATATAAGGACCAGTAAGAATGAAACAATTCATCGGAAAAAACATAAGCATTTCAGTTTTCTCTATCTATATGTTTAATCCGGCCAAGAACGAAACTCCGGTCGAAGGCAACCACGACGAACCGTATATAAATTCTGCCACCGTGAACCGGTTTGCCTCGGCAGTTGAATTGATGACTCGATACCCAGGCCACTTCACTCGTTGCCCAAGACCTGACCCCGGTCCACTGTTCATATACTCTCCATAGTATAACGTATCTAAAGCAAATGTTGTGTTCCACTCGAGCCAACCTCTCGTGTGTACATGACTACCAATATACGACATCATATACACCGTCCTAGAGAATAGCTTCCACGGTCGGCCTAAAAACGTTTGGATGCTACCGTTTGTCGTTTGGAGATCGGATGTGGCCAAAACCCTTGACGCATGTATCGATATTCCCGTGTTTTGGTTCGGGTCTTTTCTGTTTTGAGCCGTGATTGTGTTTTTTTGAAGATCCATGGGTTTACGTGCGTAGATGCTACAGTTTTGTAGCACCACAGCTGCATTCCCGAAAATAAAATCGACTGTACCGTAGATATCGCATTCACGAAAGAATTGGCGGTTTGAATGTACGTATAGTGTGTCTTGGTAACCGATAATATTGCATCGGTAGATCACCGCGTGGTCAGCTCCAATGCGGAGAGCCACGGCTTGGTGCTTTGCTGGACCGGCCCAATTTTCGAATGTGATGTCCCTTGCAATAAATCCAGCTCCGGTCGCAGCTGGAGAAAGAAAACAAAACAAGAAAAAGCACAATTATGTTTTGTGCTTTACTAACTCTTTAAATAAAAATATTTTAAAAAGGTCCAAAAACTACATATACATGTTTAAGGTCTAAATATAGACGCAACAAATGCAATCAGAGGAAACCAATTCAAATAAATATTTATATGTAATTAAAGTAAAAACTAGTATGCTAGAAATGTCGTTACCTAGAAATGTTGTATGCAAATTAACAAAACTAGTGAGCTAGTGGTCTCTAACGCGTTCAACTAAATAATGAGCCATGACCCACCTCCAACTATATATGTTAATAAATGCTACTCTTCTCTGTCTCCCATCATGCATGTTTTTATATATACAAATATGTGTGGTCAGTAATTGCGCGGCCTAACTTCGAACCTTACGATACGCTCATATTCTTCTATTTGTGTTTGCATAATTGCATATCTGTATTTTGATCATGTGTGCGTGTGTGTACATATATATGCAATGCATACATATGTGGAGTATCAAGTATGCATTTATTCATGAGGGTAAGTGGATGTGGGTATTTAGGAATGACACAGAAGATGAATGTAAAGTAGTATATAAACATTTTTTTTATCAAAAGAATGTTCGATGATTTGAGTTGTGTGTAGTAAATGAACATAACGAACCACAACAACATGCATGTGAGTTTTAGTTGGATATGCGGCAGCATCACATAGGATGTCCGATGTCCGATTCAGTGTTAGTGTGTTTTACCTAACCGAACTCAATCGTAATCATATGGAAAAGTCAATCCAATAAATAAAGTTATACTGTTACCAAAAAAGCATTATAAGATCAGATCAAACTGAAGTTTCTAAAATACTGAGCCAAAACTGTTGCTAAACCAAATTCCCAAACAAGTACATTTGTTTAGATTTTTATGATAGTTTATATGATCATTGATTTTGAATTTTCAATGGTTTTCAAGAACCATAACATGGTTTTCTCTAGAAGACTTTTTTTTTGTGTGTGTACAAACTCTCTAGAAGACTAGAACATAAGAAGTAGACTTACGTCAGAACTAGAACTTAGGTCTTAAGTCTTAACAAGCATGCGCGATAGAAAAGTTGGTCAAAAGTAATTTAAAGTTTCAGTCTGCGGTAAGAAGGTTCTTCTTTAGCCGAAGTGGTCGAAAATGGGTAAATGACGTTTGTTTCAAAACTGGTTTATATGAAAGAAACGATTAAAAAAAATATGTAATTTAAAAAATGGATTACTGAGTGTGCCTTCGGCGAAAAAGTTTGAGAAAATACCAAAACAGGAAAAAGGAATCAAATATCACCATCTTACAAAAATTTAGTGGTCCATTATATTGACTTTGTTACTGGTTCGAGTACATTACTACTACTACTATTTACAAGTTTTACATAAAATAGTGGTCCATGATTCACACGAAAGAATATAAACACACAAGTGGTGAAAAGACAACTAATATTCGTAAAAATTTCTGAATTTAAGAGAATCTAAAATCAGACACTTTTTTTAAAAAAACCCTATCAATCCGATATCCATAGACAGCCTAGCTCATGGCCCCTCTTCACGTATCTGATTCCAATAATTCTCCTCAAAGTATATATATTTTTCATTCCTTAACTTTTATATATTAATAAAATACCCTTTTCAGTAAAAAAAAATATGTATATCAAAAGTATATATTAAACCACGGCAAAAGAAAAGGAACATTTATTATATCATAAATGTTGACCACCGTGTACCTTTTAAGATTTTAATCAACACAAAAAGATCTTTAAAATTTTATTTTATGGCACTAAAAAGATCTTCGAAAGATTAAGTGTATCAATTTATACACCTTCCTTGTATTTTTTTAATTGCAATAGTAACATTGGTTCTACGTGTTTTTTTCACTTTAAACTATTTATCATTATTGTTGTATTATTTGAAAAGAGTTCAAAAAGTGAAAAAGGTAATTGTAAAAAGGAAGAGTGAGGTTTATAGGGAAAAAAAATTAAAGAATAAGAAAACTCACCAAACGACGCCGTGTGGAAAGTAGTAATGTTGTCAAATATGCTTTTCCCTCCCGAAATGACAGTTTTACCCTTCCCATCTCCAACGAACATCAAATTTATCTTTTTCCTACCGACCTTGAGGTTGTTCTCTTCATATCTTTTTCCAAATAACGAAAAATAAAACACAGAAACCACAGTAAGAGTCAGATACGCAATTATTAATCCTTCCGTACAGGTTTTTTAAGTTTTTACTTTCGTCATTCACGGACACAATAGTCATAAAAACATTGGTAATTGTGAAGGGTAAAACCGTAAATGTACCTTCCGGTCTTGACGTAGATGATAGTCCGGCGAGTACTGTTCTGAGGAGCTTTCTTGATAGCTTCCGATATGGTTTTGCACGTGCCGTTACCGTCTTTCGAGACGATAATATCAGCTTGTATCTGAGATACCGGCATTTCCAATATCTCACGCTCTCTTCTCTTCATCCATCTCGGGAACTTCTCGTCCTTTTCCTCCTCCTCCTCCACCACTCCCAACAGCCTCCTGTTCTGTATCGGCACTCCGGCGAAGTCGTCTCCTTCGTGGCTCGCCGAGAATATCGCAAGACAGTTACTAACAAGCTCCGAGAGATTCTTTAACGCCGCCGTCATCTGATCCTTCACTTTACCGTCGTCGACGTCTTCGAACCCTTCGGTACACGTGTCGTGGTTCGTCAGAGCCGCGCTAAGCCACGTCGTAACGTCTTGCGACTTCGCTGAGGATGATACGACTGAGGAGAGAGCGCGTGAGAGCGCGTCGACTGAATCGTCTAATAACTCGACGCAAGCGTCGTAAGCTGAGCGAGCACGTGGCGGCATGTCGACGAAGGAGAAGGAGGAAGATGAGTAGAGAGCGTGACTGAAGTGGTGAAGCGTCATGTTCACCGTCACGTGTATTAGATCTTTGGAAGAGGAAGCGTCGAGTGAGCCGGGGAAGTCCAAGAGTGAGTCAACGCATAACTCGGGGAAACGAGTTAACCCACAAGCTTTAGAGATAGCTTGGCTTGGTTTACGAGCTAGGCCTGGGACGGATTGGTTTAGTTTAAGACGTGATCTGACCCCGGCAAATATCCCGGCGGCGAGGATGAGTGCGATGGCTAAGACGATTGATGACACTACAAGCTTCTTCTTGCTTCTCCGATGGTTGTTCTCCGGTTGTGAAGACGTGGCAACTTGGTTTAAGATCGGAGCTGTAGTAGTAGTAGTAGTGGATTTTGTGACCGAACCAGTTGCTCCGGATGGTCCGAGCCTTTCGTATCCCATTTTTGTTTCTTGGTTTAGTGTCTCTTCTTTACTCAGTTTGGTTGTGTTTTTATTTACATTCTAAAACAATGTGTGTGACTGTGTGGTATTTATATATAAGAGTGAAAGGATTGTATGTGAAGTATATATTGAGGACTTGAGAGTGAGTGGTGCTTATTGGTGGGACACGCGTCATTGAATTATTCATTTTACCATAAGAACAAAATTTGCTTTATCAATTTACTTGTGTCCTAGTTCTAATTACTTGTGTTATTCTTTCGTTTGATAGTGAGCTTGTGTTATTCGTCGACATAATTTTTGAAAACATAAAATTCATTGAAACCACACGTATTATGTTTTCAAATCTTTATTTTTCATAACATATATCGTCTTTTGTTTTTTATTCATCGACATGTATTAAAAAATGATATATATCAGAAAAAAAAATCTGTCACATATCTTTTGAGAATATTTTAAGAGTTATTTACTAATTTTCTACATACAAGTAATTGCGCCGTTCAGTTTCGACAGTTCATTAAAAGCCAACATTACGATATAATGTAGTATCAAAATAATGTTGGTGGTAGTTAATTTAGTAATGAATACTACGTTAGATTATTTGGGGATCGAAAACATACACTATAGTAAAAGTTTGGCATATTTAAAACATTTACATATAAATCTTATAATTTTTTTTTTTTTTTTTGACAATCATAAATCTTTAATGTGGCTATTAAAGAACATGAGCTGGCACCTATACCAACCAAGGTTAATCTTAATGAACTGATAGTGAACATTATTTTCTGAGTGTTTTTCGTAATATTCTCTTATGACTATTCCGAAACAGTTATAAACACTTAAACAGTTCATAGAAATAAATTAAAATCTATACATTTTGTTTTCATAATAAATCAATCTGTTGTTCCAAAATCAACCTATCAAAGAAAGAAAAAAAACGCCTCAACTATACCAGAATACGACTATAGAAAAGACCCCCATTGTTTCTGATTACACACACAGACATCTCACGTTGTTCATGTTTATTTTTTCAACGTTGTTCATTTATTTATTTATTTATTTTTTAAATATGGCATAATTTTTAATCGAGGGATTTCAATTGAATCTAGTTATGTTATTTTGTAATAGATGTAATCCTGACTTCATACAAGAACGTGTTAATACTTATATTAATTTGATTATGTAAAATATGTAACTGTATAAGTAAATATTGACTCAGATTAAATCTGTTGTCTTTGTAGTTATGCAGTGAGACTGGGACGTACCAAAGCACTAAGTATATATCTTATTATATAAACTTTAGTTTTCAAAGTTAGTAATTCATATAGTCGTGACATGTATCAAGTATATCGATTATATTTTGACATAAGTAAAACGAAATTTTATTTAATAATTATTAGGAAAATTAAAAATTCTAAAAATAAAAGAATTATAATTAATATTTTTAAAAAGTATGTAAACCAAAAGTAATAAAATGAAATTTTATTTAATAATTATTAGGAAAATTAAAAATTCTAAAAATAAAAAGATTATAATTAATATTTTTAAAAAGTATGTAAATCAAAAGTAATCTATTATATCACTAATTCTAAAAGAAAAGTTATCTATTAAATTAGTAATTTCAATAGGAAAATATGAGCAATTAATAAGGAAAATATTTGCAACTTAATTGCAATTATTATTTATTATAATCATATAGTAAAAAGAAATTTATAGAGAAAAAGTTATTAAAGTATAAAAAGGTTTAAAGTGCTAAAATTAGTAATCAACATAAATAATATAAAAAAATAAGATAATCAAAATAATAAATTAATGTAATTTTCTTAAGTTTTTCAATCTTATTAGAACAATTATTTATAATTGCAGTTCTTACCAGCGTATAACCTATTCTTCACGTTCGTCTCAAAGTGTATGTTCTTTGGATCATCGAGATAGGTCTCAGGGTTTTTGATTTTGGGATCTACTATAAAAATCTCAAGAGACAAAAAACATTTCTATATGAGCATTCCATAAAATTAATCTCACCTTATAAAGTAAGAAAATGATTTGTTTACCTTTCTTCCTCTACTTTGCCGCCTCTGGTTCTACATAATAAGAGACAAAACAATATTGCATTAATATAAGCATCTCACAGACAATCAAACTGATGAAAGTTAAATGTATTATGAAATATAATATATATAATCATGATAGGTTTAGTTTTTATGAAATATAATATATATTATCTCCTTATAATTATTTTTAAAAAAAACTTTTAATTTTTGAACTTTTTTTGATAATTATTTTTTTACATTATTAATATTGTTTAAAACAAAATATTTTATTTTTGTTGTAATCTCAAACTCCTCCGAAATAGTAAGTACTAGGACTCAGATCCCCCGCGATGTCGCGGGAAAGTATTTTAGAAAAAAAGTAAATAAATTTAAAATTTAAAATTATACAATATGAAATCATTTGAATGTAATAGAACAGTTTGAATACATAAACATTAAACAGAAATTGTTACTAAAAACACAACCATCAATATAAAAACTTATAAACAAAAAAAATATTATGTAGAATAGAAGTAACTTTGCAAAAAACATTGTTTAAAGTATTCTAAATATATAAAATATTTTATGAAAAATTATGGTAAAGAGCTACTATTAAAAAAATCATAATAACAAAGTGATCTTAACTAAGAATATTGAACTAATGATTGTAATGAGTAAATGTAATCTTTATTAAATAATTATAATTAAAAATATATTTAATAATGAGTGAAACTATATCAAAGAAAGATTGAAATTAAAATACATAACTTTTAACATAATAAAATACAAAACATGATAAAATAAAATTTAAATATTAAAATAGTTTTTAACGAAAATTTATGATAAATAGACGCAACTGTAAATTCTAAGGTTTATTAAATTTCTATATTGCTATAATCATTTCTAAAATTTTAGTTAGATTATAGAATAACATTGAATATTAGATATTAATATTCAAATTATTTAAATTGAACATAAAAAGGAAAATTTGTTTCAACAAACTATCAATACAACTCCACAATGAACAAATACAAATGTTTAAGTTAAAAAAAAAACAGAACAAAAAACATTTTTCACAAAAAATACTAAAAAAAGTCGCAATTGATGTTCGCATTTTTTCAGATTATTATTACTTTTAAATATTAAATATTAAAATATTATTTTACCGAAAGTTACGATAAATATACACAACTGTAAATTTTATATTATCTTGTATTAAATTTCTCTATTGCTATAATCATTTCTAAAGTTTTAGTTAGATTACAGAATAACGTTGAATATTAGATATTAATATTCAATTATTTAGATTCAACATAAAATGAAAATTTTATTTCAGTGAACTTGTTGGTTACTGATGAAGAGACAAATATAAAGAGAGTTCAGAAGACATGATTATTTAAATAGATACACGTCAGTGACGTCATACACCTATTAGAACGAAAGTTTTGATGAAAATATAGAAATAAAATATAGTGAAAAGACTGACACTTACAATGAACCGATATAACCATTTGGATTTAAAAAAAACAAAAAAAAAATCAAAAATTTTACGGAAATGCACTACGAAAAATCACAATTGTCTGCATTTGATTATACCTAATAATCCATATAAATTCCTTTTGAATAGAAGACATATTTATTACCATATTGAAAAGTTCAAATTCAAAAACTCACTATATAATCCATCTAACTGTTGGAAAAAAATTCTAGACATTTTTATTAAATTTTTGTATTGAAAATTAACTAAAAGTTGTAAATCAGATTTATCATTTCAAAACTCTTTTGTTAAATCAAGAACTAGGGAAATTTCTTTACTTTTAAAAGAATGACTGCCAGAGAATAATTTAGAAAGCTGTAAAAACTGTTGAGATTGAAAATTTATATTATTTTGTGTCATGACAAAAAAAATGAAAACAGTTTAAACAAACAAATATATATAGATTTCAAAAGATACGAATGTTCCAATAAACACAACTCTACATTGAACAATTGTAACTTTTCGTAAATAACCGTTTTAATGAACCAACACGATTTTTCGAAAAATATCCAAAATGAACGATTGAAAAAAACACAACTGTTGATCGCATTTATTTGGATCGTTATTATATATAGATTAACTTTTACACATGTCAAAGTTTTTTATATAAACTTGACAGATGTCAACATCTTGTATTTAGACGTTAATTTTCTTAAACGAATATTTAAACATATATAGATAAGATGTGTGTGTTGTATAATTAAAGTGATTATGCCATCTCTTTCAATATGGTTAGTCAAGTATCAGAACATGTTCAATAATGTTTGGAAAGTTCTATATCGCACCTTTCTCTTTTAATTTCAAAAGTTGCTAACTTAAGGAGTAAGTTTCTCTTACCAAATAGAAAGGAGTAAGTTTTCATATCAGTTCAAAATCTGTATTTTATTTTGAAGACTCCAAACTAACCAAACTTCAATCCTTGTTTTTTATATAGAAATCCATGTGATAATTGTTTGTAAGTATTAAGTTGTGACATAAATTTATATACGTCAATTAACAATAAGTTCTTCGATACTAAATGCTTTCTGGTTATATAATTTACACGAGATGAAAAGTATTTTATGATCTGAACAATGTAACATTCATTTTGTTATAAAACGAAAAAGAAAGTTAAGAAACATCGTGAAAAGAGAATATATTTATTATAGACAAAAATTCTTAGTAATGCTCTGACTAAATTAGTTAAATTCTATTGGAAAAGGTTGTTCCAAAAGAAATGATAAAAAGTAACATAGATAAAAGTCTGTTGCTTGAATGGAAAGATTCATAAGATGTCTTTAATTTAATTTCTACCTCTCTATCCGTGTGACCATATGGATTTTTTGAATCTCATTATTTAATACAAACCAAATGTGTTTATGAAGCACCAGATCAATGCCATGGAGGATGCCGACAGAAGGGTGGATCAAGTGTAATCATGACCCTCCAAAATCCAAAAAATTTCGGATGTGTGAAGTGGAAGATATGATGGTTTCGGATGGCTTATACGAAGTTCAAATGGAGTTTGATGCAGAAGATTCATGCTAGTATAGTATTTGCTATTTGAAGCTATAGTACTACACTTTTTTTTTTTTTTTGAACAAACTAGTACTACACTTTAAGAGGAACATAGACAACACTAAGCGAGATCAATATGTAGAATCTTGTTTGTACACAGTGACAACATCCTTTTTTCTAATGTAATTTAAATGAATGAGGTTAAATGTACTAACGTCAAAATAAATTTAAAGAAGCAGGACCGTGTCTACTAATGTTAAAAATTAAAAAGTATTCATGTTGTAGGTATTGTACATGAGTGCCAAAAAGGCCAGTTTGTTAGGGCATGTTTATAGAGAGATCAGTTTAGGATGTTCTTAGAGTATAAATATTGTAAAAATAATATAAGATCAGTAGTTAAGAACTTTTGTTAAAAAGTTAATTATTGGAAGAACATGTTTAAGATCTTAATATTTAATAATATAATATTCTTATAGAAATTCAAGAATGTTTAATAAATACATAGATTAATGTTTAATAAAAAATTTAAGAATGTTTAATACTATTTAATAATATAATGTTTATTAATATTCTTAAACATATTACAATTATAAAAATTTATAAAATAACATTTTAATTGCAAACTTATAAAACTTTTACTAAAATTCAAAATACAATGCCATATTTTTATGAAACAAAAAAAACATTGTAAATAAAATTAAAAAAAAAAAACAAACATATTACTTAATTAATTAAACAAGACAAACATTTTATTTAATTAATACATAGATTAATGTCCAAATTTATTCCATATATTCTCAACCAATACAAGAGAGACACGTCACACAAGATCAAGCCCAAGAACAGTTCTAGAATAAGATCAATAAGCCTGATCTTAAGTCCACTATTCAATTATTTTCATTTTTAAAGGGCCTAAGAACACCCCATCTCATATACCTATAAACATGGCTTTAATAGCCCATAAGAGGAAAAATTTATGAGTGTAGATTACTATAGAGTAAAGAACTACCAAAATGATCTTCTACATATTTACATCTGAAGCAACCCCTAACCAAATAAAATGTCTTCTAGAATAGCCACATCGTTAATGGAAGTGTATATTGGTAAACTGTAAATTGTGCGATACTGTTGCAAGTGTATTGTTTATCTTTACTTCCATAAGACGTTTACGTCTAACAAATTTTATAGAATGATTTAATTTGTTGCGATTTGTATTTTAAATATACTACTATGGTAAGAACATTCCAAATTTATAAATTTTGATTGACAGCCATAAAATTCCAAGTATAGACTTATCAACGCTGTTATATATGATGCTGTTTTTTATGCTTATTCAAAAATACTATAAATGAAAATTTTAGTACATAAGTTGATGCTTTGTCATCAATATCGAAACCCACCACCATGTTGTTTTGTGTTTTTTTTTGGCTCCTCACTTTATAGCGACCTAATTTCATAATCCATATTAAAAGATTAATCATATTATAGTTATTAGTTAAATGCCATTCCATATAAACCATGATCCGTCATACAGATCTAACCTTGCTTTTATTTTTCGATTACGAGTTCTCTCCATTAAGGATTTGGTCTTATATGTTGACATGGACATGTTACATTTAAATATGAATATAAGAAATACACTTCCATATAACCATGATAATTTCTATTGATCTAAATTTGGTTTTCCAAGACTACAATTTTTCCATTAAGGATTCGATCTAGTATTATATGTTGAGATAGACATGTTACATTTTTCTTTTTCATTTTTATTCTTATTTTGTTCTTCGTGCATGGCAGTCGAAGAAATGAATGTATTTATCTTCTTTTTGGATAAAAAGGATGAATGAATGCAGTAGTTCTTTTTCAATTCTTTTTTTATGTTCTTATACTACTTTATAACTTATGATTCGGGGTTAAGCAAACGAAAAGTAGTCATAGCTAGTCATCTTTTAATAAAACATAAAGTAGATGCTTTTAAAATAGAGTTGTAAACGATGCATGCATAGATTCGAATATAATTGAACTACCGAATAAATCAAACTTTCATTTATAAGGTCCATATACTTTTACCATGGCTTTATGCATGCATATATAAACATATCAACGGGATATGCACATAATAATAATATATCCAGCTATATATTATATTTAGATTTCGTTGTAATCCTATATTTTGTCATGTTGTATAATAGTACGTACCAATACATGTGGCTCTTTTTTTTTTGGTTAACATAATTAATACTAACAACGAAGGAAAGACATTATTGTAACGAACCAATGATAATAGTGATTGCGAAAATAATGATGATAGATGACATACCATGTGATTTGGTTGCGACGATATGAAAACATAACAACCTATATCTCACAACTTGTAACACACAAAGACAAAAGTAGTACTTTACAAAATGATTTGAGCCAGTAATATATTTTGATTCTTTCACCCAAAAATAGTATCAAATAGATGTCTTCAATGGATCAAAACTGAAGAACTTTTTTTTTTTTACCAACTTCCTTTATAAATTATAAAGTATGATCTACAAACATAATGTTTTGATGCTGTATCATTATATTAAAGCCAGTATTATACTTTCTCTTATATATAATATATATATATATATATAAGCTCAGAATAGATTTTCATGATCCACTAGACGATTGGTGTTGGATCGCTGGTGAGTGTGGCCTGTGGGCTAGGCGATTCGACCACTGTGGAGCAAACAAACCTCGTCCCAATTCTATACTCATGTCCGGTTCTTATCGCTTGGCTGCTGGCTAGTAGTGTTCCTTCTTGACATGGTCAAGAAGACCTTTTGAAAAGATTTTGAAAAAAAAAAAGGATTTGCGACTAGTCAGATGACTCGGATCAAATGATATATTTGCGATAATGAAGTGTAGAGTCATGTGTTAGGCCAAGATGTAATAAATAAATTGGCCTAAGTCTAGTTACGGACATTATCATGGGCTTACAATCACTCTCCACACAAGACTATGGGCTTAAAAATTAAATTGGCCTAACTCTAGTTCTGTCCGTACTACAAAACCAGCGACGTTTTATAATTTGGGGTTCATTGAGCAAGAGAAAAACTTTTGAGTAATTTTCTTCATTTGTTTTCATCTGCGACCAATCAAGACCCACTTACTTAAATCTAATATTTTCAAGAATGTTTTCAAGAATGACAGTAGACTAACCATTTCCAACTTTTAAATGGTGACGAGCCACTCGTTTACTTTTCTGATCTTCTTTATCCTCAACCGCTTTGTCCAATTACTATTTCTCAATGCTTAGCTAAACACCTTTTTGATTGGTATTCTAGTAAGATTACTAATTAAAGCCAATTTATCATGAACCAGAAACGAGTAGACAGCCATTTTAAAAAAATTGTTTTTAACATTGTGTTTATATATTTAAACTATAAAGTTTCATAATGTTAGGTGTTTAATTTTTGTACATATCGGTAAGATTCATTTTTGGTAATAACTACTACACTCGAACTTTTATTTTATTGATCTATAACTCTAGCTAGCTAGTATGCTTAACTTAGAAAAAATACAAAATTTAGCAAACAATATTGTGGAACCACTTTTTCAAAAACATCAAACCATTAATTTTGTTTAAAACAAAAGTAATGGTTGCATTGACAATTGGGTGGGTTTTGTTTAGATTTTTAGATTTTTGCTCTGTTTTAAGTTGTTGGGTTTTGCTCTGTTTAATTTCTTCTCATTTTGTATTGACAGAAAAAAAAAAAAAACACATATTCTTATTGTAATATGCTAATATGTAAACATAATACAAACAAAAAACATAGAGAACTAATTCAAACTGATATACAAGACAAGTTCGGAGTTCCACACATGTCAAGTCATACAAAATGAGAACGATAGACCATTTTGTCTGGTTCGTATTAGTCGGTCGACGTATGAATTGGGTAAAGAGTCGTAGAGATTTGAGAGACGCAAAAGAAAAAGCGAGATTGACTCCTGGTTTCAAGGGATGCAATGACATAAGAATATAATTGTCCATGAATATATCCATGTGCATGAATGTTCAAAAGTGGATTTGGCCAAAGTATACCAAAAATATGTCCATTGAAATCGCTACAATAAAGAATCATTAGAGGCAGTGCAAAATCACAAACCCAACAAAAAAACTTATCAAACGTCTAAAAAATTTTGCTGAGACGCTAAACTCCCATCAAGACATAATAGTAGATAATAGTACCCTAATTTAAGAAGTCAGTATTGTAGTTATATAGTTCCTAGATAAAACTACATATATAAATGTAAACTTTATAGTCTATAGATATAGGCATTGATTGGTAATACAAACAAACTAGAGAAATTCCTTTAAATACTACAAAAAAAAAAAAATTCCAAAAATACCACATTTTAGTTTTTTTTTCAAAAATATCACAAAAGTTTTTTTTTCCAAAATTACCACAAACACAAAAAAAAATTGATTTTTAAAGATGTAGAATTTTTTTTTTTAGGTTTGGGTTGACACATTTAGTTTTAGGGTATAGTTTTTAGGGGTAGAGTTTAGTATTTAGAATTTAGGAATTAGTTTTTAGTATTAGAAGTTTAATTCAATTATGTAGTATTTTTGGAAAAAATACATTTTAGTGATATTTTTGGGAAAAAAACTAAATTGTGGTATTTTTGCAATAAAAACCTATTTTAGTGGTATTTATGACAATTGCCCAACAAACTATTACAAGTTGTACAACTTTGAATTTTTACCAATCACAAAAACTTTACCAAAAACTTTATTAAAAGTTTTACTCTCAACTTTTTTATACAGATTTCATGTACAGTTCTTTATTACAGTTTTGCACTATTCCGTAAAAATTTACAGCTTCAGCTTATATGTTTTCTGTACAGCTTTGACTACGTTACCACGAGACCCATATATGGTTGTGAAATATGGCCAATATAATTATTATTGATTTGTGTTGTCGTCACGTCACTAACATCATGTCGTGTTAGACCATGGATTTATGTTGTTATTGTTCAAAAAAAAGGGATTTATCTGTTATTGTTTTAATTATATGTTCAGACACTCCCCCCCCCCCCCCNATCATACATGCGTGTGTATATTGTGGCCACTCGTATAAAGTTATTGTAACCTACTCGAATAAATTCATATCATATATTATAGAAACCGAAGACAGGATATTTTTAATTTAGTCAATTTTGTGGTCTTTTTTGTGTAACGGTCATATGTAGTCATATAGTTTTATTGATTTTGATATATGAAATATCTTGGAAAACTGAAAAAAAAAAATGTCGTACGCATAAAAAATTAGGAAACCTAATCCATTGCAGAAGAAAACAAGTTGTATTGCCTTTTAGAATATTTAAATTGTACTCTACTCCATTAATTATGGGAGTAATTCATAATTTAGTACTAGTAGTTAGGAATGTATGACCGTCAGCCAATCAGAACCACAATTCGTCGTCGACGTAGTCCCATTTTTTTTGTTCTTTGTATCTAAAAGCCTAAAAATCAACTCTCCTCCCCATCATGGAGAGTAAATGAGGTCAAACCATGTAATTTTAATTTTTTTAGGTTGAATAACGTAACTTACTTTGTACGTACTACATAAGTTTAACCATCTATTTTCTCGTGTCTTCATTAGTTCATTGTATTCCAAAGTTCGAAATGTCCATTGTTTTTGTTTTTGTTTTTGTTTAGAGGTTTACATATTGATGAATAATCAAGTTAAGATGTCTTGACTTGGGATGAAAATCAAGCCATGCGTATACCACTTACAAAATAGTAAGAACAAATTTTTACATTTAATTTTGTTTATGTGTTCGTGAAGTTTCATAACAGTATTCAAAATGTCCACTGTCCATTAAATTTCATTTAGATCACTTAGGGGGTGATATTGGTTTTTAATTCTCTGTTAAAATTATATGTTATTGGTTCTTTGATTTATAAATCCTAGTTAAAATCACCCTTTATTCACTTACTTTACAATTAATAACTTTACCACCACAGGTTCATTTTGTATTGCACTACATTCATCAAAATCTTTTAACTTTACCACCACAGGTTCATTTTGTATTGCACTACATTCATCAAAATCTTTTAACTTTACCACCACAGGTTCATTTTGTATTGCACTACATTCATCAAAATCTTTAATTTAGTTTTGAATATGTACATACTAAATTAAAAGATTCTTAAAGTCAAAAAATATTTTATGAATATCTTATACCAAAATTGATAAAATAGTCAGTATCTTTTTGTCCAAAAAAAAAAAGTCAGTATCTTTAAAAGTTAAGAAATTAATCCAAAATTAAACCCTATATATATAAATCAAATATCATAAACTCTCCCAGAATTTAATTATAAACCTCAAAAACTATGGACAAACATAAATTTTCAACATTTAAAAATTGAAATCTAAAAGTATGATTTTAAGAAACTTTTCTATTATTTGAAGTATAAAAATCCCAATAAAGTATACGGTATAACTTTTTTGGAAACCACAATAACCACATAAAATGAAATAGATTAGGTGTTATAGTAACTCTTAAATCATTCTAAACAACATAATTATAAAGACTTTGACATATATGATAATTAATATATAAATCATTATCAAATTTTTATTTTAGTAAAAAAATTGTCAATTATTATTTTATTTGATAAAGGAAACCCGGGTTAAGAAATTGTGGGTCCGAGTGTTACTAATTTATTCGGTTAGATTTAATTAATATCTCCGAAAGTTATATAAAAAGTAAGTGGTACACTACCATTGGTCATTGGAGGCTATATATTAAGAGACCGAATATTAAAAAAACAAAGAGAGAGAGAAAAAAAGAAGAAGAAGAAAGATTAGGCAGCAAAACTATGGAGATTAAGACACGACGAGAAACATCAGAGACAACCGTGAGGAAAGAGGAAGAAGAAGAGGAGCAACCGCTTAGTCCGACAGCGCGTATATTTCACGCCCCGGAGTTTAACTGTTACGTCATCGCTGTGATCGGACTCAAGAAAAAGATCGAGGCAGATGTGATCACCGAAGGGTTAAAGCAAACTTTGATTAGACATCCTCGTTTCTCCAGTAAATTGGTGAGTCCCCCCCCTAATCAGCTCGATCGTATGTTACTTTTTTATATATATGGTAATAATCAAATGGTTAAACTAAATATTTGTGTTGTATGTATAAAAGAAATAGATATAGATTTTTTGATGGTATCGACTTTTCTGGGTTTTGCGTGGTCGTCGAGAACTTGGACATAGTGTTTCTTTTGACCAATAATCTTCAGGGCACTTGTTTTTCTAATTTGGGTTTGTATATATATTTTTTTTGGTCTACACTTTATATTATCACATTGGAAAATTTTAAGAATTATGTAGAAACGTTTTTAAACAAAATAAAAATAATAATGTTGAAACATTCAGACACTAGTGGAATATTATTATTAGAATTAGACAATAGTACGAAAGAAATCCAAATTATCAGTGAAATATATTTGGTCAACAATGGATTTATAAGAAGTTTGGATGCATTCCGAAAATGGGAGAATAAGTTTCCTTTTTTATTGGTTATAACTTATAAGAAATTCTAGCAAAATATTAGTACAAATATATTTCCACCCAAATGATATTTAAGCATATTTCTTTAAAAGTATATTTCGATATATTAGCTTTTATGATAATGAAACGAGTGTGTACATACACAAATGTTTTTGCTCATGTGTAGATTACACTTTCTTATAAATATACGTATTTTTCTCTTTTAACCGACACTCGCAGTTCCCCTCGGAAGCTGTATATATTACTTTTGAGCTTATTACCATTTTTTTTTACTAACATTTAATATTGAATAATAATATAACCTATTTGAAGGTGAGCCATGGAAAGAAGAAACGACAAACACAAAGTTGGGTTCGGACAAACGTGGTCGTTAGCGATCACGTCGTAGTACCCGACATCGAAACGCAAAACACATTGAACGGTAACGCAAACGCAGATGCGTTTCTTGAGAGCTACGTCTCCAACCTCACGACGGTCCCTTTAGATATCTCGAAGCCATTATGGCAGCTTCACCTACTCGATTTAAAAACTTCGGACGCCGAAAACGTCGCTGTTTTGAAGTTTCATCACTCTTTAGGAGACGGTATGTCTCTCATGGCCCTTGTCCTCGCCTGTATGCGTAAAACATCAAACCCGGACGAGCTCCCGAGTCAACCGAACCAGAACCGGTCGTCTTCTACATCTTCCCGGTTAACAGCCGCTTCAAGGGGTGATTCCAGGTTCTTGTGGTTGGTTATGATTCTATGGTCGGCGCTTATGTTGGTTTGGAATACGGTTTGTGATGCTTTGGAGTTTATTGCTACGGCAATGTTCCTTAAGGACACTAAAACACCGATCAAAGGCGATTTCGGGTCAGGTAAGAGTAAACGGATGAGTATAGTCCATCGTACCGTTAGCTTAGAGGACATAAAGCTAATCAAGAATGCAATGAATATGGTAAGATTTTTTAGTTGTACTAATTTGTGTTTATTATCAACGGCTGATTTAAGTTTATATATATATTTTTTTTTTGGTTTAGTAGACTGTCAACGATGTTGTACTTGGAGTTACTCAGGCTGGTCTCTCGCAATACTTGGAGAAAAGATATGGTAATTAAATAAGTAAATTTATGTATGTGTGTGAGCGTTCTTGACATGCATATACATTTTCTCATGTTTTAAACAAGTGAAATTCAATAATCTTGTGATTAATAGGAGAAAAGAAGAAAGTAGGTAAAGATCAAGAATCTAAAAGTAATTCAAATGATATGCCTAAACTAATAAGGCTAAGATCAGCTCTACTTGTTAACTTAAGACCCACCACTGGAATCCAGGTAATTTCATATACCTTATTTATGGCTTCGTATTTGTTTCTTACGACGATTTGTATATTATTTGACAAAAATTGGTTTTTAAAAAAAAAAAACAGGATCTAGCCGATATGATGGCCAAGAAGTCTAATTGTAGATGGGGAAATTGGATCGGCTACATAGTCTTTCCGTTTTCAATCGGTTTACGCGATGATCCGTTAGAGCATCTCCGAAGTGCCAAAAGGATCATCGACCGGAAGAAAAATTCGTTCGAAGCTGCCCTAACGTTCATCGCCGGTAATTTCATTATCAAATCGTTTGGAGTTCAGGTTAGTATTGAATTACTTGATGGCAAGGCACCAAACCAAAATCTAACACACCATTAAATTATATTTGTCCTTATACTGTCCAATCTTATAAATTGAAATGAATATTATAGGTGGCAGCTAAGATAATAAACAGAGCATTGTCAAACACAACAATGTCGTTTTCAAATTTAATTGGCCCTATTGAAGAAATTAGCTTCTATGGACACCCCATCACTTACATGGCCCCAAGTGTGTATGGCCATCCCCATGTAAGTTCTTTTTTCTTTTAATAATGTATAGTATTAACATCTTTTCTTTGTTTGCATTACTGAACAAGATTTGACTATCTCATTATTGGTCTTTTGAATAGGCGTTGACGATACATTTCCAGAGTTACATGAACCAGATGACGATTTCTTTGACTGTAGATCCAACGGCCATAAGTGATCCTCATCGGCTACTTGACGATTGGGAGAAATCTTTACAAAGCATCAAAGATGCTGTTAAAGAAAGAGGCTCCGGCTCATTAGATTGAGTTTTAAAAGAAAATAGAATAAGAAACTATTCAAATAGATTTAAGGATGTGAGTACGTACCAATATGTACAATTGTAATTGTATTGATATGGGGGAATAACGTACAAGAAGACCCTATTGTAATATTATACAGAATCAACAAAGAAGTTCTTTTACAAGTTACAATTGTCTAAAATTTATTTATGTTATCAGCATTCTCTTATACATATCCAAGTTAAATCCGAACCAAATGAAATTATGACAAACCGACCAAACTCATGAAATAGAATTTGGATTTAATTTGAGACCTAATTTTCAATAACCGAATAAATTAAATATCAGATCTCTCAAACTGAACCGAGCCGGATTCCTAAACACTCACCCCCCCCCCCCCAANAACTTTCCAAACATGGGAAAATCTGTTCGTATAGTACTACTGGTTAATTGGATGTACGTAACATAACAAAAAAAGAAAAGGAATAATATAATTATGGAAAGTTTGACCTCAAACACAACATAAAAGGAAAGATTGCGAGCAAAATAATAATCGAATTTGAAAGTTTGCAAAGAAGAGAAAGTATTATTTAGTCGTCATTGAAAGAATTAGAGGAAGGAAAACAAATATCGAAACCAGAATCTATGGAGATCAGGTCTCGAAGACCACGACGGCATACGGTGGAGACAACAGTGGAAGAGGAAGAGGAGGAGGAGCAACCACTTAGCCCGGCAGCACGTCTATTTCACGCACCGGAGTTTAACTGCAATATTATATCGGTGATTGGTTTAAATAGAAAGATCGAGCCAGATGTGATTATCGAAGGAATTAAGCAAACTTTGATTAGACATCCTCGTTTCTCCAGCAAATTGGTGAGTGCTGCGCATTTTTTTACGGTGAAGTGTAACAATGTGGGTAAAATAAGTAACACTTTATATTCTAGCAAAAGGTATATTTTCAGGAATTAGCTGTTTATATTAAAATTTGACTTGATTCTACATTATTATTTTCGAAGATTATAACATTTTTGTCTAAATAAATCTTATTGAAGGTGAACTCTTGGAACAACAATAGACCGGAACAAAAATGGGTTCAGACAAACGTTGTGGTCGAGGATCACGTCATCATTCCCAAAATCGAAACGCAAAACATAAAGAACGCAAACGCAGACGCTTTTCTCGAGAGCTACCTCTCCGACCTCACTACGATCCATTTAGACACCTCCAAGCCATTATGGGAAGTTCATTTACTCGACTTGAAAACTTCTGACGCCGAAAACGTTGTCGTTTTTAAGATCCATCACTCGGTAGGGGACGGTATGTCTATGATGTCACTAGTACTCGCGTGTACACGTAAAACATCGGACCCCAATGAGCTCCCGAGTCTACCGTACCACAACCGGCTGTCTTCTGGATCATCTCCGATAAAAACCAGTTCAAGATGTTATTCCCGGTTATTTTGGCTAGTTCTGGTACTATGGTCGGCGGCTGTGTTGGTTTGGAATACAGTTTGTGATGCTTTGGAGTTTATTGCTACGACATAGTTCCTTAAGGACACTGAAACTCCAATAAAGGGCAATTTCCGGTTAAGTAAGAGCAAACAGATGTGTTTGGTTCATCGTACCGTAAGTCTTGACGACATAAAGCTAATCAAGAACGCCATGAATATGGTAAACTTTCTCCATACATTTGAACTTAGTAATTATATTGATTGTAAACTTTCTTATACGTTCTATATGAAATGTAAATTTTATAGTTATAATTTGAGAGATGTGACATATATGAAAATATTCCATTGATCTTGCTTCCATTGATTTTCCGGTTTGTGTAGACTGTCAACGATGCAGTACTTGGAGTATCTCAGGCTGGTCTCTCGAAGTATTTGAATAGAAGATACGGTAACATACCTATGAATTTTCTTTTAAGGATGAATAAACCTTACTAAAACATGAAAATTAAATACATATATATTAAAAAAATTATTAGGAGAGAAGACGAAAGCAGGGGAGCAAGAAGAATCTAAAAAGAATTCAAGTAATATGCCTAAAAAAATAAGGCTAAGGGCAGTTCTGCTTGTAAACATAAGACCGACTACTGGAATCCAGGCAAATTAATATTATTTATCTACAAGTTTAGATATACTGTATATAGATTGTAAAACTTCATTTATGTCTTTTATTTTTGATTAAAAACAGGATCTAGCCGATATTATGGCTAAAGGATCTAAGTGTAGATGGGGAAATTGGATCGTCTACATATTCTTTCCATTCTCCATTGCATTATGTCATGATCCGTTGAAACATCTCCTAGGAGTCAAGTCGATCATCGACCGGAAAAAGAACACGTTAGAAGCTGTTCTTACATTCGCGGTTGGGAATCTACTTATCAAATTGTTAGGAGTTCAGGTCAGTCTTATTAGATACTAGAAAGTTACCCACAAGATGTGTGGGTTATAAAATCAACTATTTTGTATGTAAAATAAAATTTTATTAAATTATATATGAAATGAACATGATATTATTTATATATGCCTTGAAAATAATTTAAATATATACATTTATAAGTTTATAATTATGAAGTGTGCATTTTAAAAGAAGGAAAATTTTCACAAATTGCATAAAAATAAGTTTTCGTTTTAAATTTAGCACATCATTTCTAAAATTTTAAAAATACTAAAATAGCATCGTGCTTTTAATCTTATACTCTAAATACTAAATCATCTCTC
The DNA here is from genome assembly GCF_000633955.1 of Camelina sativa. Classification (NCBI taxonomy): domain Eukaryota; kingdom Viridiplantae; phylum Streptophyta; class Magnoliopsida; order Brassicales; family Brassicaceae; genus Camelina; species Camelina sativa. Next base: position 13,045,052 of record NC_025690.1, on the reverse strand, counting down.
TTCAAAATTATACGCTAAATGTAAAATAGAAAATCAAACAAAAAAATATAGATAACCATCGGAAATGGTGTAAGTTTTTTTCGGCATAATGACAGATGTAGCAAGGGTTAAAGGAAAATAGACACGAAGTATGATGGGTAACTCAAACAATATACCAATGCAATATAAAAATTAGTCTTGCTTTTGTACAGGTTAATTTATACCAGTTTCAATGATTGACATATATCTATGATTAAAGTATTGAGATTACAATATGTACATATATATATATATATATATTAAATATTTACAATATGTCTCTGTAATGTTTTTCCGTGTAATGTGAAAGGATATTGTAAAGTTTGGGAAGTGATTCCAAAGAGGCATAAAGAAGTACGTGATCTTTTGACCATATATATATGCATTACACGGTAAAATTAGGCAAAGTAAAATATTTTTTTGTAATGGGGATAAAAAACTTTTAAAAACGAAAAACAAAGCAAATTTACGAAACATAAACTTAGAAATATATCGTAGTTGAAGAGAAGAGGACTTAAGAGAAAAATTTAAGAGACTTACAACTATAATATTGTGAGTGAATGTTTAAAGCCAAAGAGATTGTGCTTTAGGAGTCGAGCATTGGGCTCATCTTCATCACTAAAGACTTCCAACTATAGTTTGAAAGTAAAAAAACATATTACAAAACAATCCAAAAACTTTAAATCATGACTATCATAAAACATAATCCTTTGAAAGAGACTAATAAATATTGACAAGTTTCTGATTCCATAAAAAAAGAAAACATAGACATTGCTTTGTAAATGATTTCTTCAAATAGTCATCTATATATTAATATGTTAATCATCATACTGAAAGACATCATTCTTTTAAAAAAAATTCATAAGAAAAAATAAAATGAAATACCATGGGAAAAGAAAGATATATAATGCATGATCGTTTTTTTCATTATTAGTCATGTGAGCATTAGATCTTATATAATACACTAAACATTTTATGAAGTTTGTAAAGAATTATTGACACATTATTCTGAGTAAACACATTCATGGCAATAAATACAGTTATAAAGCATATTAATTGTAATTAATTTTATCATATGCATTATTGCAACATAAACAGTTTGAACAAAAGAAAACATCCACCTATAATGTCTTAAAGGTAATTGATTGAGCAAAGTAAATGTAACCTAAAGAAACTGAACAAATAAAATGTCTCAAATTAAAAAAATGTGTGTAGACAATTTTGTTTTAGATTACCAACAATGTGCCTTTTATTTCATTAAAATTGAAAAAAATGACACATGCTAAAAAAATAGAGTGGTGCCAAATGACAATTTCTCAAAACTCTAATTTATTATAGTTTAATATATAGTACATATTGACATGTGAAATCGATAAAAATAATTAATTAATAAATTTAGGTTGTGATAAAAAAATTATTGAAGAATTTATAAATCGGAAAAACAAAATAGAATAAATATATTCTTGTAAAATAGATTACCTTTTATTTAATAAAAATAACTATAGAGATTTTTGCTATGAAATGATACTAAATAAAAAACTAAAAATAATTAAAGAATTGGTAAACGAAGAGTAAAGAAATTTAAAGGAAAATTAGTGGGGAATTTACAAATTGTATAAATTAAAATAGATATCCTACTATATTAATTGGGAAGTACAAATATGAAACTAACCTTCAAATGTGTAAAAAATTACATTCAATTGCCATTAGAAAAAATTAATTAAGCTTAGTTAACTAATTAAATAAAGATAATTAATTAAAAAATAAAAAATGCTGACAGATCAAATATAAAAAAAATTAGAAAAAAATATATATATTTTCTCTCTCTAATAAATTATGGACGAAAAATTTAAAAAAATATAAACCAATCAGAATTTCAAAAACTAAGATTTTATATCCAAGTACACAATATAAATATTTTTAATAACTAAATTTCGAAGATTTTGTTAAGATTCAAATTATGATTCTCCTATCATCTTTATTTTATTTTATTTACAAATTGTTTGAAATTTTCATATAATACTTATGATTAGTAAAATGCAGAATTTTTTCTGCATATGTTGTGATTTGAATTTTTTTAAAATAAAGATATATTACTCAATCTAAAAAAAATGTGTGTGTTTTAATTTCCACATTAGCGGGTTGGTAAAACTAAATTTATATAGATGGTAAACTAATAATTTTTATTTGTTCACAATTATAATATTAAAACTACTACTTCATATTTCACAAAATAATGATGCAAATACAAGAAACAAACAATATAAAACTGTAATAAAATACTATAATATTCTAAAATGATTAGTATTCAAAAAGACTAATAAATTTACAGAACAATTAAAATAAATATTATCTCAAATAAAATAACTTTTAAAAAATATATAACAATAATTTTTATTATTATATTAGATTTTTTTTTTAAATGTTGACCCGTGCTTAAAACACGGGATATCTCCTAGTATTCTTGTTAAATGGATTACTTTTTTTTTTACCAAACTAAATTATATAGAGTATTGCTATGAAATAATACTAAATAATACAAACCCAAATTAATTAAAGATTTGGACCATTTGATAGAGGAAGATAAAAGAAATGAAGACTTTTCTAAGTAAATAAATTTAAATTTAAAGAATTAAACTTGAATTTAATGTAAAGTACACGTGTCGCAAAAATATAACACCAAATGTCGCACCGATAGGCAAAGATAGAAAAAACCTTGTCATATTATATAAGATTACTCTATATTTAGTTCAAAGATGAACCATAGTCATACACTCTAAGTTTCATTTACTGTCACAAAATAAAAATCCAATAATTTAAATGAATGCAGAGGGCAGCTCATATGACAAAAAGAACATTATCAAACACAACGATGGCGTTTTCAAATTTGGTCGGACCTATTGAAGAAGTTAGCCTCTATGGAAATACCGTCACGTACATTGCCCCAAGTGCTTATGGTCATCCACATGTAGATTTTGGTTTATCTGATTTTTTTCTTTTATTATCGTTTTGTCAAGATTTTACGATTTCATTGGTCTATATTAGGCGTTGACGATGCATTTTCAAAGTTATATGAACAAGATGACGATGTCTTTAACCGTCGATCCAACGGTTATCAGTGATCCTCATAGACTATGTGACGATTTGGAGGAATCGCTAAGAAGTATCAAAGCTGCTGTCCAAGATAGACAGTAAATTGAGCTATTGTACGTATGTTTGATTTATAGAAAAACTCAAAGCGTAAAACATGAAATAAGACAAAAGAAACTATTAAAAATAAGGTTAAAGGGCATTTACCAATATGTATAACTTTGATTGAATTGATACCTTGATGGCTTGATTGTTTTCATCTTCTATTTTCATTCTCATTGATGTGGTTTTCAACTCAATAAAGTCTTGCAGCACCTTTTGATCTAATCGATCTAGTGCTTAATATATTGAACCTCAAGGAGCAAAGACTAACACATTAGGAATGTACACATTCACTTAATCTAAGCTTAATAAGAAGGTTTTTGATTTTTAAACTTGACTAACGAAACAAGACAAATCAAGGTAAAATAAAGCAAAAGACTAACAAGATTCAAGATCAAACAAAGCTGAAAATAAGAATTCAAAAGATGGACTTAAAACACTCCTTTCTTGATGATCCTTCTCGAAGAACCTAAGAAACAACAATTTGATACGAATACAACCTAAAATAATCTAAAATGTTGTGATTATGCAAGAAAGTAAGAACAAAACAAGCTTTAAAACAACAAAAACATAAAATATCAATCATCTTTGACTGTACATATTTTTTGGTTATTTGGATTTAAAAAGTAGTTTGTACAAATAGCATATATCCAAAAGTACCTTTATCCAAGAAAAAGAAAATGTAAGAACTTTAATTCAAGATGTGGAGAAGTCTTGTACACTATTGAAATATCTCTATAAATGAGGAATTATTTGTTCTCCCAGATTATGTCTGATAGAAATAATTATTAGTGTTAACAATTCCATATAAAACAATATTCTATGAAAATAAAGTGTTGCATTGCCATGCTTGAATTTGAAGATCTTATATCAAAACAAACTATAGACAAAAATATGAAGAATGAACGAGAACAACCAGAAATAGCTGTTATTTCTTGTGTAAAGGATTTACTTAGTTATCCCCATCTGTCACATGTTTCTTTTCGATCAAATACACATGTCACATGTTTTCATATTTGACTTTTCGATCAAAGTAGAAATACTTATGCAATGTACATGTCGTGATTTGAAAGCTAAATGCATTAGTTTAAGAAACTAAGTTAAAGGTGTGTATATCACCTTTAAGCATGTATATTTTATCATTTGTGGCAACTAATGTGTGTGTATAACTTCTTTAGGCATGTATATTTTTGGCAACTATTCGAATTAATATTTTTCTTAAACAAAAAACGTCTTTTAAAAAAAGTAAAACTCTCAGGTCTCAGCACTAAAACACAAGCACAATTATATGCAAATATCTTCTTGGGTCTATTTTTATATAACATACACCCAATATATTTGTTAATTTAATTTTAACGTGACTAAGAAGTAAACAATAACGTACTTTTTAATACTATAAAGCAATATAGAGTAAGTTCAAATTTTCCATATTATACACTGATACACGTAACTACGTAAGTAATAGCACCGCACAAGCATGGAGGCTATAAAAAGCTTGAGACATGGAAACAAGAGTGTTGAGAGTGAAAAGAAAAGTCCAACAGCAAATTATGGAGATTAAGACACGACGAAACATATTAGAGGACGACAAGGAAGATGAGCAACCACTTAGCCCGGCGGCGCGTCTGTTTCACTCGCCGGAGTTTAACTGCAACATTATATCGGTGATTGGTATTAAGAGTAAGATGGATCCAGATGTGATTATGAGAGGGTTTAAGCAGACTTTTATCAGGCATCCTCGTTTTTCAAGTAAATTAGTAAGTCAACAAAAGTCAAAGCAAATTTTTTTTTTTGTGCAACTACAATGTGTCAATGTCTCATATTAACAACTAAAATTTACTAAATTACTTGAAAGGTGAGCGATGGAGACAATGGACTAAACCAAAGATGGGTTCGGACAAACGTGGTCGTGGAGGATCACGTCATCGTACCCGAAATCAAACCACAAAACATAGAGAACACAGACGCATTTCTCGAAGATTACGTTTCTGACCTCATGAAGATCCCCTTGGACACCTCGAGACCGTTATGGGAGCTTCACATACTCGACTTAAAAACCTCAGACGCTGAAAACGTAGCCGTTTTCAAGATCCATCACTCAGTCGGTGATGGCATGTCAATCATGTCTCTCGTCCTGGCTTGTATGCGTAAAACATCAAATCCCGATGAGCTTCCGAGTCTACCGTACCAGAAACGATCGTCGTCATCAGGGTCATCCCTGTTAACAACCGGTTCAAGAGGTGACTCCCGGTTGTTATGGCTTGTTAAGCTACTTTGGATGGCGGTTATCTTGGGTTTAAACACGTTTTGTGATGCTTTGGACTTTCTTTTAACGATGTTGTTCGTTAAGGACACGGAGACACCCATCAAAGGTGACTTCAGGTCAAGCAAGAGTAAACAGCTGCGTTTGGTTCATCGTACCGTAAGCCTCGACGATATAAAGCTAATTAAAAACGCCATGGATATGGTAAGATTGCTCCTTAGATTCTCTTAGTTTACATATGAATTGTTTTTTTTATATACTATCATTAACTCATTACCATGCATAAAATTCTTGTTACTTGTTAGTTGTATATAAAAAACATAAATATAGTTTTGGATTTTGAAAGCCTATATCGAATGCTCAAAACTAAATAGTTAAAACATAAAACGTTAGGAGTATCTTATAAATTTTGGTTTTGATAGACAATCAACGATGTTGTACTTGGAGTAACCCAAGCTAGTTTCTCGCGATACCTGGAGAGAAGATACGGTAATTAAAATTATAGACTCTCATATTTTCTTATATATATGTTAACGAATGTTTTATATTATTAACGTATAAAACTCAATGATCTCACGAAAAAACTAATAGGAGAAAAAGAAACTAAACGGAAGCCAAAGAATCTTCTCAAAAGAATAAGACTAAGATCAGCTTTGCTTGTAAACTTAAGACCCACAACTGGAATCCAGGTAAATTCATATAACTAGCTCACTAACTTATCTGGTGAATTTGAATTGAAAATTTTCGATTTAAAACAGGATCTAGCCGATATGATGGAGACAGGTTCTAAATGTTGGTGGGGAAATCGGTTTGGCTACGTAGTCTTTCCGTTTTCTATCGCATTACGCAATGACCCGCTGGAACATCTCAGAATAGCCCACAAGACCATCAACCGGAAGAAAAACTCGTTTGGGGCAATGCTAACATACGTCTTTTGTAGAATTATTGTTAAATCTCTTGGAATTGAGGTCATTTTTAAATAAGAACTAACACATCCTATGATGTTATTTTCATCAAATAAGAACTAAGTTACATATTGTCATTTTCATTAAAATTAAAAGCAATACGAAACTTTGTTTAGTTAGTTGACTAACCAGTTTGGTTATGGTTATTGATTGATTTGCAGGTGGCGGCTACTATAATTAACAGATTGATGTCAAACACAACGATGACATTTTCGAACATGGTGGGTCCCGTTGAAGAAGTTAGCTTCTATGGACATCCCATCACTTACATAGCCTCAAGTGCTTATGGTCATCCCCATGTAAGTTAATATACACTACTAATATAAATCTTTGTTTTGTTCAATTTTGTCTCCTTGAGTTTTTGATTCTTTTCTAGGCGTTGACGTTACATTGTCAAAGTTATATGAATAAGATGACAATTACACTACTCGTAGATCCAACAGTTATAAATGATCCTCATCGACTCTGTGACGACTGGGAGGAATCTCTCCGAAGCATTAAAGCTGCTGTCCACAAAAGAGGGTCACTCCGTTTGTGGGATTATCTCAGGCTTCTCAGCGATCGAGTAGCTTGGCTACTTTACAAAATGGCTGGTACAATTTACAAAATGCTGTGATGCTAAATTTGGGTTCTTCATGATATAATCTTCAGTTACGCGTTCATATGCCATTCCACAAAATATATCTCTCAATGTAATACCAAAAATGTGTAGAAACAACAATAAAAAAAAGCTTTTTCAATTGGAACCACCGATTTGTTCTTCTTCCATAACCACCTGAAGCAAATTCTCGTAATTCTTCTGCCATTGATCGTTCATCTGCAAAGATCTTTTGTATTCAAGTTTCAGTCTTTCCATTTCGATCTCCGTTGCTGCAGAGCCTTGTTGCTGAAACAACACAAACAGAGAAAATTGCGGATCATTTTGCCAAGAAAACAAATAGACCTGTTTACCTAGAAAACAGAGGAAACACAAACCTGAAGTTCGTTAACTTGCTCGTCAATAAGGTCAGCACTGAGGAAAGAAGAGTAAACAGGAACATCAGAATATGGTGGCGGATCAATGGTAACGATACCATCCATAGTATCTTCTCCTGATCTTTCATATTTTTCCAGAGGCGGTGGGATCAAAGACCCACGTCTTTTCCAGGAAGATTGTGCTTTGCTGGAATTAGCAACAATCGTTTTTCTAACAACTTGAATATTGTTCACAGGATCTGTAAGATAAAAAGTTTATTAAATAAGAAAGGGTTAATTGAATGTAGAAGTAAAACACAGACAGAAGAAAATGCTAAACAAACATACTTTTCCCAAGGTTGAAAGTACGAACAGGGCGACGTGATTTGGGATCCCAAACACAAACCACACCACTTTCTGATCCAGATATTAAAAGGTTTCCGTCTGCGCAATATGCTAAGCAAGTAACAGCTTTGCTGTTCAGAGAAAAATTATTGTTCAATAGAGATTTAATTAGACCATCAAACAGTCATAGTAGACAAATAGATTATAAATAAGCTAAATGTTGTTAATTTGTTAATTTAAGTCCACTAGGCGAATTCATTATCCGCAAAAAATAAGGATTTGGAAGATGTTAGAAAAAGGTGCACAATTGTGATTAGGATTGTTGACTACGATTGTAATATAGGGAACTAGAAGTACCTCTGTTCGGATACTGAACCAAGAACTTGTGTCCCATATTCACTTGTGGCATTAATAGCACCGATATAGATCTTGCTGTCTCTGGCACCAGCATAGAACACAGACCCGCAAGGGTCCAATGCGACTGAATTGATGGCTGAAGGAAAAATGATATTTTTCAACAATTCCCCTTTTGACAGACTCCAAACCTATGGGTTTAGAAATCCAACCAATGTCATGAAAGAAAAATCTATATCAGGGTTCTATAATCTGCAACAACATAGGTTTGTCTACCTTCTAACGCTAAGTATTTACACGAGCTAAAGTTCAATGCAGTTGACAAATGCATAAGATTAGTAATCCAACTAAGTACCTTGCAAGTCCGATCTTCTGAAGAAGAAATTATCATAGCATTGGAGCCTCCATAGTCTATGACAATGTCAGTTATAGACATTGTATGCTCATTAAAATTGTGTTCATAAAGAGTGTTCCCATGCTGCCTCTGGAAATCATCAAATAACCTAACTAACCACAAAGAGCAAAGAAATAAGTATAGAAAAGCAATGCCTTGCAAAACCAAGCATGAGAGAATACACAAAGTTTTTTTTTAACCTTAAAAGAGACCAAACTCTAACAGTTCCATCTTGAGATCCTGAAACTAACAAAGAATCATCTCCAGAGAACACCAAGCATGTTACTGCACGATAATGACCATGCCACTTCTTAAGCAACCTCCCAGTCGCAACCTAATTTTCACCAATTGAAACAAACTTAGCCATTGAACTTATATTAAGCTTAAAACCACACGGAAGTTGTGAAACCTTTTTACCTCCCAAAGATAAATATCTCCAGAGGTTCCACCACCAACTAAGTAAGTTCCTTCATTGTTTGCTGTAAGTGCCTTTATTGATTCAACTGGGAAGCTCTTCACTTCAACTTGAGGCTACAAAATCAAACAAAGTTTTAAACTTTCAATCTCAAAGAGAACAAAAAAGAACAGTGATTGAGAAGTGAGAGTGGCTGAAGAAACCTTATTCCAAGACCAGTAAAAAATCGAGCCAGAAGAAGCAGATTCTTTACGGAGCTGAGAGGCGGCGAGGAATTTCTCGCCGACGGCGGTGAGACCATGCGCCGGAGAAGCACACGGTTTGAACTGAAGCAGTTTGTTCCCGGTTTTGAGATCCCAGCTTCCAATTTCACTGTCGACCGACGATGAAGCGATTACACTAATCTCCATAGCTCAGAGAAAAAGACGAAACTGATTCCAAAGTCTGAGGTTTTTGTGATATCTATAAATTAGGGTTTATGAAAATTTGTATGTAACTAAATAAATTAAATAGTTTTGTGTCGTATTCGTAATTATTGTAAACTTAAGGGGCTATAATGTAAATTTTGGATAATTAACGTTTTATGGGATACGTCACGGTAACGGACCGGAGAAACAATGGCGATGATAAGCTTTTCGTTACCATCTACCGCCAAACTTCCGGTTAAATCTCAGCCGTCCGTTTCAAATCGGATCAACGTCGCCGACCGTTTGATCCTCCGTCATCTCAATGCCGGAGATCTTCGTGGAGCGGTTTCAGCTCTTGATCTCATGGCTTGTGACGGGATTCGTCCCACCGACTCTGTCACTTTCTCGTCACTCCTCAAATATTGTATCCGAGCACGCGATTTTCGCCTCGGGAAGCTCGTTCACGCGCGGATGATGGAGTTTGAAATCGAGCCTGACTCGGTTCTATACAATTCGTTGATCAGCCTGTATTCGAAATCTGGAGATTCGGAGAAAGCCGAGGATGTGTTTGTGACTATGGGGAGATTTGGTAACCGAGACGTTGTTTCGTGGAGTGCGATGATGGCTTGTTTCGGTAACAACGGTAGAGAGTTAGATGCGATTAAGCTTTTTGTTGAGTTTTTGGAGTTGGGTTTGGTGCCTAATGATTACTGTTACACTGCGGTGATACGAGCTTGTTCGAATTCGGGATTTGTTGGAGTTGGGAGAGCGATTCTAGGGTTTTTGATGAAGACTGGGCATTTTGAATTCGATGTTTGTGTTGGTTGTTCTTTGATTGACATGTTTGTGAAAGGGGAGAATAGTCTTGAGAATGCGTATAAGGTGTTTGATAAAATGTCTGAACTAAATGTTGTTACTTGGACTTTGATGATTACTAGGTGTATGCAGATGGGGTTTCCTAGGGAAGCGGTTAGGTTTTTCTTAGACATGGTTTTAAGCGGATTTGAATCAGATAAGTTCACACTAAGCTCTGTGTTTTCGGCGTGTGCTGAGTTGGAGAATCTGTCTTTGGGAAAGCAGTTGCATTCTTGGGCTATTAGATCGGGACTTGCGGATGATGTTGAGTGTAGTTTAGTTGATATGTATGCGAAATGTTCTGCGAACAGTTCGGTAGATGACTGCAGGAAGGTGTTTGATAGAATGCAGGATCATAGTGTTATGTCGTGGACGGCATTGATTACAGGTTATATGCAGAACTGTAATCTTGCTTCAGAGGCTATTAATCTCTTTTGTGAAATGATAACACAGGGTCATGTTGAGCCAAATCATTTCACTTTCTCAAGCGCATTTAAGGCGTGTGGAAATCTTTTGGATCCACGGGTTGGTAAACAGGTTCTTGGTCATGCTTTCAAAAGAGGACTTGCTACGAATAGTAGTGTTGCGAACACGGTTATTAGCATGTTTGTTAAATCTGACAGGATGGAAGATGCTCGGAAAGCTTTTGAATCTCTATCTGAGAAGAACTTGGTCTCATATAACACTTTTCTTGACGGGACCTGCAGGAACTTGGATTTTGAGCAAGCTTTTGAGCTTTTAAGTGAGATCACTGAGAGAGAATTAGGTGTTAGCGCTTTCACATTTGCTAGTTTGTTGAGTGGAGTTGCAAGTGTTGGTTCAATAAGAAAAGGCGAGCAAATCCATTCTCAGGTGCTTAAACTAGGGCTGGCGTGCAATCAACCCGTCTGCAACGCTTTGATATCTATGTATTCCAAATGCGGAAGCATTGACACAGCTTCCCAAGTCTTCAGTCTAATGGAAGATCGTAATGTGATCTCGTGGACTTCAATGATCACAGGTTTCGCTAAACATGGATTCGCTGAAAGAGTACTCAAAACATTTAACCAAATGACGGAAGAAGGGGTGAAGCCAAACGAGGTCACTTACGTTGCAATATTATCCGCATGTAGCCATGTTGGTTTGGTCTCTGAAGGATGGAGACATTTCAAATCAATGTATCAAGACCACAATATCAAACCTAAGGTGGAGCACTATGCTTGTATGGTTGATCTTCTATGTCGAGCCGGGCTTCTCACGGACGCATTTGAGTTCATTAACACAATGCCCTTCCAATCAGATGTTTTAGTGTGGCGTACGTTTCTTGGAGCTTGTAGAGTTCACAGTAACACAGAACTTGGAAAGATGGCTGCGAGGAAGATCTTAGAGCTTGACCCAAATGAGCCTGCAGCTTATATACAGCTCTCAAACATATACGCTAGTGCAGGTATCTATATAATTCAAACAAAAACTGATATAACTCTTTTGTCTACCAATTAAACTTGCGTGAAAGTGAAACTTTCTTGAATGGTTTGATGTAGGGAAATGGGAAGAATCTACGGAGATGAGGAAGAAGATGAAAGAGAGAAACTTGGTTAAAGAAGGAGGTTGCAGTTGGATAGAAGTGGGAGATAAGGTTCATAAGTTCTACGTAGGCGATACATCCCACCCGAATGCTCACCAAATATATGATGAACTGGACCGGCTAATTACAGAAATAAAACGCTGCGGATATGTTCCTGATACGGATCTTGTTCTTCACAAGCTAGAGGAAGATGATGATGATGAGGGAAAAAAGGAGAGGTTGCTGTATCAGCACAGCGAGAAAATTGCGGTTGCATTTGGGCTTATTAGCACGGTGAAATCAAGACCGGTTAGGGTGTTCAAGAACTTACGGGTCTGCGGAGATTGCCATAACGCGATGAAATATATATCGTCGGTCTCTGGTAGAGAGATTGTGTTGAGAGATTTGAATCGTTTTCATCATTTCAAAGGTGGGAAATGTTCTTGTAATGATTATTGGTAAGCTTGAGATTTTTTGAAAATAACTATTGGTTTGGTTAAACCGGTCTTACATAGCTTTCATTTGTTATTCAAACCGGTCTTGTCTGAATAATGGAATAAGTTAAACGAAAACGACATCGTTTATGAATGGACCTTTCAGCATCCGTCCGTGTTACTAGGTTCCAGAAGATGAATCTGGGGCACGCGCTCGCCACACTCCCTCTTTATCCTTAACCACACTTTTTTTTTTTTTTCTCCTTCATCATTCTTGTTCTGAGTTGAAAATTCTGAGTTGTCTTCTTCATTCTACATTTCTTCTCCCCCAAGACGATCGCAAATACATTATCTGAACACCATAACAAAAGGTATTTTCTCTTGCACTCGTGTTCTTGTCCTCACGATATGAGAGTTTCGGTGGATTTTGTTTTATATTTCCTTTGAGAAATTATCTCAATTACACTTATTTTGCTTTCGATATGATTATGAATAAATACATGATTTGTTTCCTGGATTTTGATTTGTTCTATGCTTATTTGTTCACGAACTTGATTTTTTTTTTCTTCGTTTCTTGCCTCAGTGGTTATGCCTAGGTTAATTTTAATCTCTAGTATATATCTGATCCTGTGTCAACCAATTAAACATTGTAGCATTAGCTTTCTTTGCCAATTGACCACAATCTCTTCTTATAATTGATTACTTTAATCTTCACTCATCATGGGAACAGATGGCTTTATATACGAGTTCTGCTACCTCACTCAGAAATCTCTGCACAGTACATAACAACAATGTGAGTACATGTATCTTTCTTTCCAGTTACAACTAGCCAAGCTCATAATTTGAACTGTCCAAGAGATGATATTGAGCATATGTCTCTTTTGTCTCCTCTAGCTTTTCATTATTGTTGGGACATTATGGGTTGTGTTATTGTTTTCTAGATACGTATTAGGAACGTTTCCTTTTTCTTTTTTTAGAATTTTCTATTTTATTGATATAGAAAAAACTGTTTAGGGTTTCTATTTCTCTGTTTTCCTTTTTGTCCTAGGGTGTTGTTTGCTTCTACGTTTTATATATAGAGAGGAGGAAGATGCAAGTCTTGTTACGTTATTTGTTTCTTCTCATAGAGGGTTTTTGGGTTTTGTTTCTCAGGTGATCCAATTAGTTGATATGGTGGGAATTGATTCAAGCCACTTGTTGAGAGGCAAGATCCTTTGCTTCTCCAGCAGGTCTCTCATGAACAACCAGCATAGGACTACTACTAGTTCATTATCACTTAACCAGATGAAATTTCGTGTTCCGAGTTTTGACTTTCCAGAGTCTTAAAGTTGATAATACCTCTACAGAATGTACCTGGAGTTTTGACTTTCCAGAGTCTTAAAGTTGAGCTTTCTCATCTCGAGTCAGAAGCACACCTCTCTGGAATCAATGGGGACAATAATGTGGCTTGTGTTATCGATAAACTGAATGCTCTCCAGTCACATCTACTAGCAGCAGAGAAGTGGAATGCTTCCCAACTTCATTTATGTGACAGGTCTAGATCTATAGAAATTTTAACCATATTCTGTAAATTCATCTGCAATTATTAATTCTTCGGTTTTGCCATTGCCTAACTTCCTAATATCATCTATTGCAGGAAATATCTGGAATGTGCAACAAACTTAGTTCATTATATGGCTTTGAGGTCCCTGGACATTGAGCAGCTCAACAGCCATCTAGCTTCTCTTGGTCTGTCAAGTTTAGACAACAACAATCTGGATGTTCTCGCCAGCCTTAACACTTCTATTAATCTGCTGATGAACTCTTCGTACAATGATCAAAACGCTGTGACAGAGTCTTGGACTAAAGCATATCCCAAGAGCAAAAGTAATAAGAAGAATGATAAAGGGAAGGTATCATCATACAAAGAGTCATTACTGGGTAAGCTTCGTGAGGGAAGAAGTACTCATATCATGGTAACTGTTGGTGAAGAAGCTACTTTAAGTGAAACATTTATAACCGATATTGTTAAAGCTGGCAATTCTATTATACGTATAAACTGTGCACATGGAGATCCAAGCATTTGGGGTGAGATCATCAAAAGAGTTAGAAGAGCTTCTCAGATGCTAGAGATGCCATG
>NC_025690.1:13015426-13030734 GCF_000633955.1 Camelina sativa | reverse complement strand
TGCTACTAATTTGTATTGTATTCTCTGCACTGCACTGTAATCTCTATTGTATTCTTTGTATTTCTCTGCACTGCCCTGTAATCTCTATCTATCTGTTCTTTATGATATTTGTTTTAGGGGTTAATCTAAAATGTATTTAGGATATGATGAACTTGTTGGTTTATACTGAATAATATATAGATGAGAGATCGTAACATCCAAGAGTACTTTTTAGCTTTCGTAACATCCATATTTCCCAAACTGTGATAAAACGCACCAACAAGGATGCTCGAGAGTGTCAGCAATGAAACACTCCATACAAACTCAACTTCTTTCCAAAAAGCTCAACTTATCGTCTTTCACTTGAACATAACAACCACAATCTGAAGACTTTTATATCCATATGAATCTTTTTAGACTTTTATAGCCTCTTTAGAACTATGTACTGAGAGCAGAGACATTTTTTTCTGTTACTGTAAACAATATCTTACGGATATGCATGCATGAAGTCAGGTCAGTGACATATATTTCTATTGGTCCGAAAATTTATGGAATTGTAATGTTGCAGTAAAACGGCTTCTAAAGAAACAGAGCTGTGGTACCTGATCCTTCATCTCTGCCATTGCTAGCATCTGCAGGATCAAACAGTATTATATAATGATGGTGACAGGATATAATAAAAGCAAACTGAATATGTATGTAGCAAAAAAGCACTTGCATCATAGGCTACACATTTAGGTTCATGCATTGCCTAATAGCTATAAATAGAATCTGAACTGTCTTTACACAAGCACGTTGCAAGATGTTTTCAGTACCATTTGGCTTAATCTCCATTTTTCATTGTGAATCATGAGCGGAACTGTCAATCATCGAATCAAAAGGGTTGTAAGAACAACGGATGCCCACCTGCAACCACACAACAAATCTTATGAAAACACAATATACATAGATGATTTAACATAACAGATGGTCAAGTTTGGCAAGTCACACAACATTTCAACACCGTCTTTATCCAGTAACAAGAATGTGATCCCAACACAACCTCCAAAACAAGAGAGCTTTTGGGGATTTCTTACCAGTTCAAGCATGTGAACGAATGCACATTGTCAATTATTTGCTGAAAACCATCGAACCAAAGAATCAATAGTAGTTCCAGCAACATCATTGATGACTGTAGTGGTCTGTGAACCCACATGTTCCACCACCGAATCTCCAGCAACATCATTCACATCTGAGCCTGGAACATGTAAAGTCGACATATATAGAGCGGTGATAGATAGAGACCAAAAGGATCACACAGAGACAAATGTGAAGAAGAGCTTCTGAGATGCTGAGAGAAAATCATCGAGCTGGTAAAGGATCTCTGGTGAAGAAAAGAGCCGTAATTTGGATTCTCTTCACGACCATTACCACGAAGAATGATCCCGCTACAATATGGTTGGTAGCAGCGAGCATTGAACAAGGATCTGAGGGATAGAGTGCGTCTCAAGGCCATTACAGAATCTACTCAAAACCCTGTAAACCCACGTCACAGGACGTTGAGACGAAACCTTTTAAGTAATTGAAATTTTTACACTTTTACTTTGAGATTATTTTCATATATATAGCTCAACAAATTTATTATTATGGTTCTGACCCATTTGTATAAACTACAAAACGAATGCTGAATTTAGTTTAAGAAAATATCTTACAAACTGTGAATAAATGCCACAAACACTGCTAAACAAAAACTTTTTTGGTCAGTCGATTACACAAAACTCATGCGTCTTTCTTGCCTACATTCAAAAGTTCTTCTTGTTCAACATTATAGCCAATTATTCAGGGATCTCTGGAATGCCTTAATGCTTCTTCACTACACACAAAAGAGATAGATCAGAGATATAGCAACCTCAGCAACACACAAGATGTTACAGGTAATTGAAAAACTCACCGTGCATAAACGCAATGGAGAACAAAATGCAACTAATCAAATAGCAATGTACACCCTACAACTTACACAAAATTAACATCATCATCTGTTCTGAGCTTAATCAAATTCCCTACGTGGTAAAAAATCATAACTTCACCTTTGAAAAAAATATTCCCATAACAAACATGGGAATGATCCACATCCGTGTCCAATGTTTGGGGAGCATTAAGCCTTCAAAACCTACGATTGCATCACACTGTGATGCTCAACATTAAGAATTCAGTCACAACCAACCACAAGAACATATACTTGTTCATATCGAAAACACTGTTAACGACACCTCTACTGCAATCCAGAAAGTCAATCCTATTAGAAGTGGGAAGATGAATGATGTATCAGCCGTTGTAAGATCAGTGAACCATAGTGCACCGCCTGTTTTAAAGGATGCTACTTTCTCTGCCATTTTACTGATCTGGGGAGGAAGAATTACTGGGATGAAGCCCCTAATGAAATACGAAGACATCACATGCCTGAACAAATTATGAAGCAAAACTCCCAACCCTGTAACGATAAAATAATCTTCACTGCCCGCAAAAAAATAAAGAATACGAGTACCACTAAAGAGACCACCATACCTACATCATCAAAAACAAGACAACAGTTAGGTTGATATGGGGAAGCATGCAAGATGCAACTTATATGAAACTTCAATGAAAGAGCTTAGCTGCAGAGTATCATACAAGAGATTCTGTCGTCACAGGTGAGTAGCATTTACATGCAAATTCTACACAGTTCATAGGATAGTTCGCAAGAAATATTCCGTACAAAATCATTACATTTCAAACACTCAACTCTGAGCCTAGATTCAACCACTGACGACTTCTATAATAGCTATAGAACCAATGTTCTTGTAAACAATATTATAAGGATATAAAGTCGGGTCAGTGACATAATTTTCAATTTATCCGCAGTTTTGTTGGAATTGGAATGTTGCAGTAGGTGTTCTCTTAACAATATTATAAGGATACCTGATCATGAATCTCCGCATATGTTGCAAGGTGTTCTCTTAGCATCTGGAGTATCAATTATCAAACAGTGATTAAAAAAAGAAAGAAGATAATAAGAGCAAACTGATTATGCATGTAGCAAACAATAACGACGCAAAGTTTGATTGTCCATCATATATAAAAACACTTGCATCCAAAGCCACATGTTCATGCAATTCGTGATAGCTAAAAATAGAATCATCCAAACACTCAGCAACTTCAATAATACGCTCAAGTCGATGGTTGTGAAGGAAAGGACAAATCTTGGGAGAAATATTGTTAATTTTAAATCTGAGTTGCCTTTAAACAAGCATGTTACCTAATGTTTCAATACCATCTCTCTTGACCTCCATTTTTGAATATAAATCATGAGCGGGGTTGTCACTCTTCGAATTAAAATAGTGGTAAGAACAATGGAAGCCCACCTGCAATCACACACAACATACAGAGACGATTTAAATAACACACATGTAACACAATTTTCAAGACCGTATGTTACATAGTAACAAAAAAGTGATCCCAACACAACATCCAAGGTCTACATGATTCTTAAAGTGAGTGGCCATAACTTGCAAGTTGACCAGCACAAAACGCAAGAGCTGTGTGGATTTATTACCAGTTTAAGCCTGTGAATGTATGCACATTGTTAATGATCTGCTGAGCAACATCAAAATGGACCACAGGATTAATAGCAGCATCAGAAACTTTTATGACTGTAGTTGTCTGCGAAGCCACATGTTCCACCACCGAATTTATAGTAGCTCCAGCAACACCATTCACATTTGAGCCTGGAACATGAGAAGTCGACATAGAGCGAGGATAGATAGAGACACCAAAAGGAGGGCGTAGAGAAAAATGTGAAGAAGAGCTTCTGAGAGGCTGAGAGAGAATAGAGCTGGTAAAGGATCTCTGATGAAGAAAAGAGCCGCAATTTGGCTTCTTTCCATGATCTTGGGTCTCTCCCTTTTTGGGTCCTTTGTTTTTGTGCTCATTGGCTCTAAAGTTCTCGTTTTTAGTCTATCCCTTCTTGTGTTATTTCGTTTTTGTGCTCCTTGTACTTTTACTTTGAGATTATTTTCATATATAGCTCAACAAATGTATTAAAATGGTTCTAACCCAAGAGGCCAAGACTAAGAGTTCATTGTATATACTATATAATTTATATAGTATATATACTATAAACTATAAATGAATGTTGAATTTAGTTTAAGAAAAATATTTTACAAAGTGTGAATAATGCCACACTGCTAAAGAATTGTTCAAGATATAAAATCATGAGACTGAAGCTCACAAATTCGAAGCTAATGAGTAATGGACGCAAGATTGCATATGTTAAGTGTTATATGTCATATGTGTTCGGTTAGGAGGCTTGATTAGTAAATAGTAACATAAGTGGTCACAGTTGCAGTTACTCACTGGGACTCATGAAGTGGAAGTAGAATTTTTTTGACGATATATGATCAAGTTGACCCGGTAAAGAAATTACACTTTTTGCGTATGGTTTGGTTGGTTTACTTACAAAGCACACATCTTAGGGACTTCCGAGGGTTTCTTGAAGAAAGGTTTAAACAATCGTAACAAAACGTATTGAAACGTTGGACATCTCATTAAGTATATAAAGATCCCCTTTTCTTTTTTTTTGCTTTGAGGTTGGTTAGTTGATGAGTTCTATGCCAAATCCCATGCATCTTCGGGACTTTTGGTCAACTGATGAGTTTTCTAATATACATAATTTTTTTGGTAATTTCACATATTATAAGATATCTGAATGTGTTTGATAATTGGTTAAAATAGAATAAAGATAAATGTGATAGTAGAGTTAAACAAGCAAAAGATATAATAACTGAGGTCATGTATATCAAATGGTTTACTTTCATTTCACCTCACACCGAAAAAAACAAAAGAAATTTTGGTCGACCACACCAAGTCATCACAATCTCTTACAGAAGAAGAAGAAGAAGAAGGTTTGCAGCAATTCCTACGTTTCCGTGTTCCATAAATACAAGTAGGGGGAATTGATTAGATTAAAAAATTTATTCAATTCTCTTATATTAACGATGTAATTGGGGCGGGGTAACAAAGTAGAACCGTAATTTGTTTGAATTCTCTTGATTATTATGTATTCGGAGTGGATGAACCGTAATTGGGTATAAATTAGAAATATGATACACATTGAACTTGGGTTCATAGTTCTTGTGTACGTATGTGGATGGGGTTAGATAGTAGAACCGTAATTGGGTATATATTGGAAATATGGTACACATTGAACTTGGGTTCAAAGTTCTTGTGTACGTATAGAGTAATATGTACCAAATTGTTCTTTGTAGGATGGATGTGGACGAACAAGAGAATGTTCCTCCAAGGAGTTTGGATTTACCGAGGAGGTTATTTGCTCTTGACCATTACCCTCTCGAAACCAAGATCAATGCGTATTCTAGACCAGAGTATCTTGCTACAATATCAACGGTGCTGAATGGAACAACAGAAATGGAAAACTTGTTAAAGTCTCCATTTGGGCAGCTTTTTCGTATCCCTGCCAACAAGGCCTCATTCTCAGGGAAGCTTATCCATGGATTAGTTTGCCGTCAGTTGGTGACCAATAAAGTTTGGATTACAAGAATTTGCTAAGTTGACAGGACTCGAATGTGGTAAATATCCAAAAAAGAGATATGTGAACGCAGTGGTTAAAAATGAAGAAGGATGTAAGAGTGTTTGGAAGACTCTATTCGGGAAGAAAAAGGAACTAACAATCGCCGACTTGGTCCACATGTTGGAGTCTGAAGAGATGGAAATGTGGAAGAAAGTTGCTTTGTCGCTGATAATAATTGTCGATGGTGTACTCACATGCGTTACTCAGCCAGTCAAACCTACATCCAAAACAGTGGAGATGACCAAGAATATTGAAATTTCTACAAATACCCATGGGGAAGGTTGTCATTTAATAGGACGTTGGAGACAATTACAGGGTTTAATTGTTGTGCAGATGTTGAGCGATTAGTGAAAAGTTGCAAGCGACGGTCAATAGCTGTTCATGGATTTCCTCTTGCACTATAACTGCTGGCATTTGAAACTGTCCCATCACTTGCAAAATTAATACCGTCTGACGAAGACGATCAAGCGTTTACTCAAAGATCGATCCATAATCTTTCTAAATTGCGCCCAATCCGGACAGCAAGCATTTTCACATGTGAGGCTGCTAAAGAGGTACGTACGTGATTGTGCTTGATATTGTACGTACTTATGTGATATAAAAGTATAAGTTCTCTAATTGGTGTATATTTTCTTATACATGTATCATTTTATAGTTGGTTATTACGCGGATGATCGAATCAGTGGAGCATTGTTCTCGTGGATCATTCTCCTGGCGTGATGAGGAGGAAGACCAACAAGTCGAGAACATTGAATATCTCATTAATGCTGGCCACAAATGGGATGAGGCAATATGGGTGGGAGGCGATGCTGAGTTCCCAAAACAGATACGACCTGAAGAGAAAGGTATGTTGACAATTGGGTTATTGTTTGAAAGCGATAATAAAATCTTATGTGAATCAAATTTTATGAACTGATATTCGGTTATTGGTGTTATAGTTACAAGTGGATGTCAAAAGAGGAAACGAGGACAAACATCAACAATTGAAAATAAGAAACTGAAGACATCTACAGCAGCTAATGTGGAAGTGGGGGATACGCCCAATGGTGATCAAACTTTGGATGATGAGCGATTTGAAAGGTATGCGGTTGAACTCAGGCTGTTCTTCAGGAAGCAAGAAGCAATGCTAAAGGAAATGCATGAAGACATGAAGAGCTTCGTCAGTACAGAGATAAGAGCTGCATTATTGGAGGTTAAAGGAAACGACTATGGGGTACCTGAACCTTCTGCTGGTAATCAGATGGGTTCAGAGAAGAAGTCAAAGCAACAGTCACACATAAAAAGTGAGAAAAAGAATAAGTTTCGAAGAATGAGTTCATTAATGGTTAGAAAAAAAAGAAGAGAGAAGGTTCCTACCATCAAAGTTGGTGACACTGCTAAGGTTAGTTTGCCCACTAACATCATTGTTGTATGATTTCCACATCTTAGATAAATTAATTTTTGTTGTTCTCGTGGTTTGCACAAGATGTTGGAAACGTTGAAGGTCTGAATGATGATAAACATGGTGAAAATTTGGTGAGCAGTGATGAAGTAGTTCGACCCCAACAATTGGACGACATGAGTTTTCCAACAGGTGTTTGTGTTAATGCTGCTGCTGGATGGGAAGCTAAAGTTCGCGATTACGACATGCACCAGCCATCTCTGGACGATGGAGCTAATGTACGTACACTAGAATTTGTTAAATTTTGTGTACCTATATTTATGTTTGATGTAGCTAATGTACGTACACGTAAATTGTAAGTTATTAGAAGGTATGAGATCATAGTTGCCCAGATGATGTCGGCGGTGAAGATACCCTTTGTGGTGAGGTATCACCAACTAAAGCATTAGTATCCACTATAAGTATGACATTATATGTTACTTATAATTTAGGGACCTTCTTATTCTAACTTCGTTCATCTTTGTTGTAGATTTTTCTGCAACTGAATACATCAAAAATTAATGAGATACCTAATGATCAAGGATGTAACAATTTGGTGTCTGATGAAGCAAAAAATCAGAGCATCTCCATCTGTAAGTCTCTTAAATATGCGGTTATCTGTTTATCACCTACGATGATGTATACAAATGATGTCCTCTATACCAACCTCGAAAATACAGTCGGTAACATATAGGAATAACCAACGGTCCATTATTTTGAATAGGTGGATGGGCAAGAACTGCATTACGAGGGTGAAACAGTAGAGGTGTTTAACACTACCGAATGACCTATTCGTGAGACCACAATTGAAGACCAACGACAGGTAACTGTAGCTACACATTTGATTTTCAACACTATTTGTGTTACGAACATGTACTGTCTACTTAGCAAGTTTATTTTTCTATATATATGTATAATTCTATGAACGTACATGTATTAGGTCGAGGGGGACGTAGAACAGAAGGAAGGCGAATCAGTTGTGGGTTGTGAAGAAACTGCAGATCCACCAGATAACAGTTCAGGAGTGGTAGTTATTCCAAGTGGATCACATCAACCAGTGACTCATCCAGTTATTATTGTCAATGACTCAGTAAGGGAAGAGACGATGGTCATCATCAACCCACCTGACAGTCGACCATCTCAACCGATAGTGGTAAAAGTTGTTGCATACGATCCGTTGGAAGATGTTGATCATCGTAAATACGCCAGATTCACCGAGTTGATTCAACGGGAAGATGTGTAAGTGTTTTATATTTTATTCGGATTTAGATGTTTTTGTCTGTCTACTCATATAGGAATTGTGCACGATACACAACCTATTCGGATTCTGCAAAGCAGATCACGTCTTCTTCTCCCATCTTATATTGCCTCAACAATGGGTCCACACACAAGTAATTTTTATTTGGGTAAATACGAGTTTAAACTATACATATATTGTTGTTTATGGTGAGATTTTAAACTGAGTTCGGTTTAACAACATGTGCAGCACATGGAAATGATTGCCCTAATGCTGTGGAAAAAGAACGGATAAGAGTTGATAAAACGAAGGAGCGTCATTATTGACTCTGTCATATTTTACAAGTTGACGAGAAGGTTCCTCGTTTTTTCCAAGACTTTGAAGAAAGAGAATATCGTATGGGATAAACTCCTCATTAACATCGTCACTAGAGATTGGATGCATCACGAACCACGATTGAAGTGGCTTGAAGATGTTGATGTTGTATATGCTCCTATGAACTGGAAACTGGAACATTGGGTCGGAGTGGTCATAAATCTTAAAACGAGGAATGTCTCCATTTATGTTTCTTTGGTTAGTGACACTAGAGATGTTGTTGTGAAGACGAAGATGCAGCCAGTGATTGAGATGATATCGTTCCTAATTCACTCGGTAATTGACATCAATTACCGACTCGCTCCATTTACCTTTTCTAGAGTTAATCCTTTAGGTCAAAACGATAGGACAGGAGATTGTGGACCTTTTTCTATGAAGTTTTTAGAATTGGTAAGCATGGGTTATCCGGAGGCTGACTGCTTGAGAATCACTGACAATAATGTTGACCAGGTACGTTTGAAGTACGCGATGGACGTCTATGAACATGGGATTGGGTCGACAATTTGAATTTCCATTATTGTTTCGACCTATTATTTGTCATTTTTTCTAATGTCCCAAAACCGTATGTTATGATGAGACAAGTTTGTTGACCTTCAAATTGTTGTTTAATTCCTTCTCTTAAGTTGGTTGGTTGTTGTCTATTTACATAAGTTCCAACAATGTACGTAGGATCTATCTATGTACGTAGGCTCTATCTTTGTACGTTGGCTCCATATATTTACATACATAGTCTACGTACAGTTTCAGGGTATAGGCAAAATATAGAGAAGTATCTTCGAATCGAAAGTGTAGATTAGTACGTACACGATACAACATCCACCAAACTACATTTAGTGGTTTGATGTCACATCGCTATCTTGTCAAGCACTTATATCAATTATCATTTAAATCAAACTACAAATTCCTCAACCACATCAACAACTGATTCTTATTTAAGATTGAACTATGATCACATAATTCTTACATTCTCATAAGAAAATGAGTAACCCGGATCTTCCTGACGATTTGTTGGCAAAAATCGCGAAGTTGAT
This sequence comes from Camelina sativa, assembly GCF_000633955.1. Classification (NCBI taxonomy): domain Eukaryota; kingdom Viridiplantae; phylum Streptophyta; class Magnoliopsida; order Brassicales; family Brassicaceae; genus Camelina; species Camelina sativa. Next base: position 13,021,087 of record NC_025690.1, on the reverse strand, counting down.
GGCAACCAAACACTGGTGGTACAAGCAGTCACTTCTACGAGCTGGCAAAAGAGGCCAAAAAATTGTTTACCGGCCTGACGTCTTGAAGGAAGCCAACATCTTGAACATGTGTTCTGACCCTGATGCCATTAAGGTAGCTGGTCGACACATGAAATTTTTTGAAATGTGCGTTAAGGAAGAAACCCGACGGCCATTTATTTTGAAGGCCTTTGTCTTGTAACACAAGTTGGAGACATTGCCGGAGCACTGAAGTTACTACAACGTAACGTCCCATCACATGCAGACGCAATCCTTGCAGCTGCTTTGTTCTGCATCTGTAATGGGTATGGTTACCAGGCCGATATTTTCCTTCGGTTGTTTTCTACAAACCACTACCAACTCGACTCTGAAGAGGTGGGAGAGATGTGTGAGGAACTTGTCTGTGAGCTTAGAAAGTATGGCCCACCATACAATAACACTTATGGTGTTTATTTTGATTATCCTGATAATGATGAAATAACAACTCCTCCGTGCGCTATGAAGTGCGCACTAACAGCATACATTAGTATGGAACGTCCTTACAAGCATCCTTGCAAGAAGTGCCAACTTTGGTGGTGTGCACGCCGAATTAGTCAAATGCTTTAGTCGATTAACTAATTGTATCTCTTTATCATGTTTGTGGGTGCATTGTTCGTGTGGAAGTGAAAAAAAGAGATGAGAATGGCAGGTGTATTGAAGTTGTGTTCACTTTACTCAATGGCAGGTTATATACATTTCCTAAATATATATATATATATATATATATATATATATATTTTCATCGGTAGGATTTATATTAACTGGGCAATAACACTTTAGGAATGAAAGTATAAAGTGTCGTGCAAATGCCAACTATGCCTCTTCATTCATCACTTGTTGGGAAGAAAATGAGTGTCATCTGTTACACAAATCCGAACCTATCTTTTGTGTCTTGCGGTTTTGGAAAGTTGGGAGTTATGAAGGTATGGATGGTTAAATTGTTATTAACGTGTCAATAACATGTACTTTGGTTTGATACATAATATGGCGACTCTCTATAGGTGTACCATGTCTTGTACACACAGAAGCCTCGTCGAGAGTCTTAATAAAACCAGATTTCGACGGACTTGAACATCACCAGTTGATGTAAGTAATTATTATGTATGATAGCTTCCAAATAGCAATGTTCTTAATGCTAAAAGGTTGAAACCCACTTTCCATAATTACAGATCTGAGTTTGCTGCACATTACCACATAAACCATGTGATGGAGGAGGATGGGGATAACATAGAAACCCCAAATGAAGGCATTGTGCAGGCAGGCGAGAGCTCATGGACTCAAAATGCAACAATAGATGATGATGGGGAGTGTTCAGGAACAAAAGATTATAATGGAAGTTTTATGTATTTTATCATATTTTTTGTAAGGATAAATACTCTTTCTGCTTGAAGTAATTCTGAATTATTAGTATGTTAAATGTTATATTTACACCAACTATGTTATGATTTATGAATAATTAGGATGTTATATGATATTTATTACCACCCACCATTAATTTCTGAGTACGTAGACAGGTACTAAGTCCTAACGACATGTATATGTACGTACAACGACAAAGTTTTAAATTTATGTACACATACACATGTTTGTTTAACTAAACATACAACCAAACAAGTGAATAGGATTTCCAAAACCTTTCATGTACGTACATAGCCACAGTGTATGATGTGTACGTACACATCATTAAGTAAACGTACAACAAAACAAGGGATTAGGATTCCTACGACTTATATATGTACGTACATAGCCACAGTGTATGATGTTTACGTACACATGATTCATTTACCGTACAACCAAACAAGTGAATAGCAATACACACCCTACATTGGGCGGTTTACAGTGAAAGCAATTTATTTAAATCGTATTTTTGCAAGTTTTCTTGTTATGGCCCGAGCTTCTACACCTGGTACACTTATTTGGACGAGGGCGTTTGTTTCTTCTTTTCTGTTAATAATAAATGGAAAATGCTACATGAAATGTCACATATCTAATATAGAGTATGGTAACGTAACAATAATAACAAATTTGATACAATAACTACTAATCCGGTTTTCTCCCTTTGATTTAATCCTCTTTGAAACTGGCCTTCCCGGTGGTCATCTACTGTGTGGAGGTATTAAATGAAGTTCAAAGACATGAACTGGAATGTCGACGTCTTTTAGATCCTCAATTGGTAAAACAGCTTCTTGATAAGAAGCTGTAAAAGTGTTAAGCAGATACCACGCAACAACAATCGACTTCGGATTGATCCCAAAATGTATTGCAGCCGCTAGACCATGTTCGCACGGAATTCCTAACCTTGTGTACACTAGACAGGTACACGTACACCAGTCTAAAACAACATGGAAATGCTCGCCTGTCTTACTAGTCACTTGGTAACTCCACGGTCCTGACATCATAACTGAAAACTTCCCAGATTCAGGAAGCTCTTGCAAAAACCGGTCATCAACTTCAGGAGTTACCAAAGACGTACACTTGGAAGCTTTTTTCCTCTTTTCACCAAACCATCGCATTATTACCTCCCTAATGAATTCCAACATGTACACAATCGGATAGGTTTTCGCTTTTGTGAGGAAAATATTCAAAGACTCACCAGTGTTGCTTGATATTATGTTGTATCTTTCCCCTTTACAGTATGCTCTTGTCCAATGCTCCAGCCCAATATCCTCTAAATATTTTGTGCATTCAGGACTCCTACTCCTTAATTCCTCAAAATATTTTGTAAAATCTCTTACTCGATATGCTTTTGCTGCGCTTATAAACAATCCCGAAACTCCAAATCTATTATAGGTTGTCAAAATATTTCTCTCCAGATGGACTATATACGCTCCATGATGCGCATTGGGGTATACTACACTGATCCCTTTATATATTGACGAATGTCGGTCTGAAACTATCATTAAATCTTCACCATCTGGAACGATCTCCTTTAACTTATCAAAGATCCATATCCACGATGCATCTGTCTCCCCATCAACAACACCAAACGCAATAGGAAATATATTAAAGTTACCGTCTTGAGCTGACGCTATTAGTAGGCATCCTTTGTAACGGCTTTGAAGTTGTGTTCCATCAACAACGACGACTTTTGGCATATATTGTAGTCCCCTAATAGAGACCCCAAGAGAAACGAAAACATACTTGAACCTTTCTTTGCCATCACCTTCTGATGTCGAATGGAGGTGGTAGATTGTTCCTGGATTAGTTTTACGAAGGAGGTACAAATATGTCGGTAAAAACCTGTAGCTTTTCTCATCATCACCCTTAACATGTTCCACTGCCACTTCTTTAGCTCTCCATGCGGTAGAATATGAGATGCGAACGTTCAAGTCATTTAATATCAGATATGGAACGTCAACAGCTCTAGGCCCTGCTTGCGTAGAACTGTATCTACTCTTGATCGCTTCTCCAACAACTTTATAAGTAGCATGTTTACCATAATTCTTCCGGGTGTCGATGTCACAAGTATGAATATCCACATACCTACTGATTTTGAAATTTGTATTTTACAACATGTGCAGTCAACTGCCTTGGACAACTTCTATCAATGCATACCAATTCCAATCTTTGTGGACAAGACCGAATTTGATGGAAACAATAACAATTTCTGATTGCATGGAAAGACATTGTCTGCTGCAACATTTCTTTGGTTTGAAACAAACTTCCAACATACAGTGACTCCCCTGTCGTGGCAATTTCAACTTGTGTCTCATCTGCTCTCAGATGGGCTAAATCATCAAACATTGGAGCATCAACAATTTTGAGTAACTCAGCCTCATCTGTTCGCATCGCTTTGAAGCCATTGAAAACTTCGTACGACTCATTCAAGGTGACTAATCTCTCACCTGATTCGGCCCCTGATTCAGACATCACAGCCAATGATGCCTCTCCAATTTGAATGTCTAAACTATTTCCTTCTCCTATAGCAGGTTCTTCATCATTTGTGTACGTTTAACCAGCATCTTCGCATACTTCCTCACGTACACATTCTGTATTGTACGTACATTGATAAGCCGGTTCAATATCACCATTCCCTTGAACTGGTCCATCACGTACAAGTGCAATTTTATACATACACAATTGTAATAAGCGGGTAAAGTCCCCTGGTGTAACCACTGGAATCTGATTCTCGCCACCGTCTCCGGTATGCCCAATCATGTTTTCTCTGTTGACAAAATCTGTCCACTTGTTGTAATCATAATCTTCTTCATCTCCTTCACTACCTTCGATAGTTGGATCAAGCGTACTCCCTTCACTTGATCCATCACTGTCCTCATCTTCATCATCATCTTCATCATCCTCTTCGTCGTCCTCTTCATCATCCTCTTCATCGTCCTCTTCATCATCCTCTTCATCATCCTCTTCATCATCCTCTTTACCCTCATTTTGCTCGACCCCTACCCCGTCCTTGCGTTCATCCCCAATAACTATCTCCAACATCGAATTTGTAGGATTTTCACTCCTTGACAACTTGTTATTTTCATGACTCTCAGTGTCCACAAATGCATTAACTTTGGGATAAAATGAGACACACATGTTTACACTTGCATCACCTCTGCGAATGAAAATGAATGTATCCAAGCTCATTTGATTGTCAATGTGCACAGGAGGGCGTTTACGTTCTATCATGACAGACATTCGCTCTGGCATCCAATAACTGATTGTCGGAGTAAACTTTGTAGCCGGAATGCAGAACAACTCACATAACGTACACGATAGCTCCGTGTACGTAATGTTTCATTTCAGTAATATACACTTGCCAAACTTTCCTTTCTCAGGTTCAAATTCCCATTCTTGTTGTTCAGTACGAATCCAAACACCAACAACAATAAATACAGGAATATCCATTACACACCTGCAACATAAATGCATCCATTACATTAAATGTCATGCCTATTAATCTGGACACAAATAAATACCCAACAACACATACATCAAACATTAAACCCACATAACACATACATCAAACATTAAAACCACCCAGATTCCATTCCTTTTGTTTTTGGTACATAAAAAACAAAACACCAGCTCTACTAACTTAGTTATGGAAGATTGTTGTTCTTATACCTCTGCATATATTACCTGAAAAACAAAATTCAACTTTCTTCTTCTTCTTCTTCACTTCACAATCTCCTCCTACTCGATCTAAGTTTTTTTTCCTCCTTTATCACTCTCGATAATAACTCTCAATCATACAAAAAGAATAAAAAGATGCTCAGCATTAATTGGGTTGGTATTTGTCTTCTCTTGCATTTAATACTATGTGACATAAAGATCAATAATTAAACATTAAATTTTAACTGTAGCAACTAACCTTAACGACGAGATAACTCCCCAGTTTCGTTTCATCGTCGGTTGTTTCGTTTCCTCGTCGGTTGGCTTTTTGGTTGCGAGGGCAAAAATGTCTAGCTGAAGGGAGGTGGCTATTTGGTGTAAACAAACATAACCTATTACCTAAACTGATTAAAAAACTTGCCCTATGGCTATAACATATAATTTACCCAAAAAACAAACTTAGTGACAACTTTTTAATATTATCAAAAAATGAATATTAGGAAATCAACTAAAATCTTGTATAATTAAAAAAAAAAAAAAAAAAAAAAA
>NC_025690.1:13012672-13015360 GCF_000633955.1 Camelina sativa | reverse complement strand
GATTACAGAACAAAGACCAAACTATCACGAAAGCTTCATTCATCTTCTTTGAGATTTAAAGATAATCTCCCATTTAGTCGATACCGAAGAGATAATTCGTAGACACGCATATAGCAGATGTTAGGCATCAGAGATTAGATAAACAGTGCACTTCGTCGAGGTTGCTAACATCTCAAGTTGGTTTATCACATCTTCTTCCAATTTTATCTGGTGGTATAACCTTATTTGTTCAAGATTCGGCATAGTCTCTAGGAAATACATGACCAACTCCATCTGCTTCTCCACGTCATCATAGTCATCACGAATTTCACCAAAGTTCCATATCTTTAGAACCTTCACCGGACTTGATGATAAGCAACTAGGAATGTAACCTGAAGATTTTCATAGACATCCGTCAACATCCTCACATTTCATTGTATCTTTGTGATGGATTCCCTGAATCGTAGAGGAATCAACTTCAAAATCTATTTTTGTTTAGAAACATGTGTAAAGCAAATGCAATATGAAAGGATATGTGTTTGGTACATGGAAGATGAGGGTTTCTAGATTTGGACAGTTCTTGAGTAGAGCTGGCAATGATTCCCATCCTGCCTGTTTGTGAGTCTTAATAGTTAAATTAGTCAGGTTTTTGAATACCGGTATTTGCTCACAGCAGAAAGTAAGTACCTGAAACAAAAAAAACTAAATTAACTTCATTTGCAAGGCATGTAACACTAACTGAAACAAGGGTGTTCAAATTGTTTGTTTTCACTTCAAAGTAGCCAGAAAAAATGTAGGAGAAGGATGGATTAAGATACAAACCTCAATGGTATTGGCAAATAAGTAAAGGATCTGAACATTTTTTATCCGCATAAGAAACTTTGTAGCATCACCGACCATATGTTCATAGCTTACATTTGCACGTTGATCTGATGTCATTTGAAGACAGATACTAGCTTCAACAAGTGAATCGAAATTCAGTTCATCATACTTGTCTGCAACAAAATCATAGTAAAACAAGTAGACAAGATTGGGTGTATCAAAAGAAACACTATACGGATTGTTGTCACCGCTTTCACAAAGTAACGATAGTCTTTTGAGGGTTTTTGAAGACACGGCGCGTTTCCAGTAACCATCCCAACATAGATTCGTCATAACTAATTCCTCAAGAACATGACAACTAGTAATAAGCTTCACGAAGCCATTATCACTGTGTTGTAAGAGAACTTTATTAAGATGGAGAGTCTTGAGCTTTGGAAGAAAAACATCTTCCACATCAATGACGACACCGTTTCCAGTTTCTATTTTTAGATGAACTAGTGTCTTGCTCACAAAGACATTTGGACGCATCATCGTATTAGCCCAATTAACATTTAAGCGTAATTCAAGATCCGAGACACCGCGTTCCATGGCATTTGATATCCAACGAGAGACGCAAAGTGAATCAATAAAACGTCGGCATGTTAGAGACAACTTGTTGATAGGATAATCACCCTGCAAAGCCAATACTCTTTCCACGAAATCCATAAACATTGTCTCATCCCTTTTTCCGTCCGGATTGAGATATATTACAGCGTCATCGAACTCAAGATTTGGTCTTAAAGCAAAAAGATACTGCCACTTTTTCGAAAGTACTGAAGTCAAAGCCGAAACTTCTACGGGAAGGAAAGACAAGATGTGACAAATAAGAGCTTCTGGTAGATCACTGATCATATCTTTGCAACATATATCCACCTCTTTTGAATCTACAGTGACGACAGATCTCAAACAGTTACAACCTGAAACAAAGGGACATGATCTCTAGTAAGTAATTTAATCAAGAGTTTTAGATGTTGACTCAAACACACAACAACGAGTACAACACTCTCGGTTGTAAAAAAATTTCATTGTCTTTTGTCTTTCACGTATCTGAAGGCTCGGAAAAGAAACATAGTTGCGAAGAACAAAATGAAAAGAAGAAAATCGGGGAAACTCACATAGGTAGTACCCGACGGTATTGAGAACTTTGAACATCAAGAATCTAAGATTAGTGCTTTCGTAATCGTATTTGCTTTCTCAAGGTCAGTTTTTAAAAGAAAATGCCGATCATATATGTGGAACAATGATCGAGACTAGTAAGTGGTGATGGATGAATGAAAAGAAGCGAAGGAGACTTGGTCTCCCACTTTATGTATTTTGCTTAATTATTTAATGCAAACAATGTTCTTTGTTTTGAATAGACATGATCGTCACTTTCTCTTCTTTTTTTTTTTTTTAAATGGTCTACAACTTGTAAATGGCATGAAACATTCATTTTAAAGTACGGTGTACAACTTGTGATGACAAAGAAAAGGTATCGATAAATATTTACTATACCTTTAAACACAAGCAAGAATAATATGCTTTTTCCAAGTTGTGGTGAAAAAGAGATGGGGTTTGCAGAGATCAAACTTGAACATGTAAACCCACAGATTCATGAATCTTTGGATTAATAATGCCCAAATGCTTCTTCACTCGTGGTCGTTTAATGACTGCTCTAATGAGACTGATAGAGATCAACATATCAGAAACCAATGAATCGACACAGGTTACATGCATTGTTATAATTGACAGGGAGTTATATAATTGGGATATAAGTATAGATAGAAGTACATGATTAAGGTTACCAGTTGTTCAAATGCATCTCCTCCCTGGCCAAAAAAAAAAAAAAAAAAAAAAAAAAAAAGGGGG
>NC_025690.1:12996809-13012262 GCF_000633955.1 Camelina sativa | reverse complement strand
AATGAGGATAAATAATTAAATATGGTAAGTGTTTGGATTAAGACATGGTAGCAACTAGCAAAACAGGGCATTTCAGAGCAGCAAAGTTATATGGTACCTTAAACTTAGTTTCCAAATACATGTTTTCCCCGAGTATCAATATCATCAGTAAGTTCATATAATTGTTATAAATAGATGGTTGGATAAAAAGAGAACAATCAAGTTCATAAATTCATGAATGTGTGGGTATCACAAGAAAGAAACAAGATCTGTTAGATCGACAAAACGTAATCATATTCACGCAACACACACGTTTTATTAGGTTCGTTCATAATCATACGCAAGCAACGTAACCATCATATACTTTTCGATACACAGATCCATAATCTTATTCGAACTAAGTTTTCCACTTGGCGGCATTATAGTCTCAACCTTGAACTAGATATCCATAAAGCTGTTGCTGTAGTGTCTGACCCTGATTTGGAGATGAAGACTTGCATCGCAGGTCAAGGGCCTTCCTCTGTATTTATGGATCAGATGCCAAACCAATGTTTCGTCTGGCGTCTCATGTACCCTTGCCGAAAAACCCCTCCTTGTATCATCATCACCTCCGCTATTTAATCCTCCCTACTAGCTCCTCTCGCTATCGCCCCTTGAGAGTGTTTTCCTACCATTTGCAGAAAAATAATAACCAAAAAAAGAATGGTGGTTGTATATGATAAAAGCAAACTGAAAATGTATGTAGCACGAAAGAGATGCAAATACATCTAATTTACAGTGTTGCAGGGCGATGTAAAATCCCTTTTAAAAAAAAGAATCATTTTTTAATGTTTTATCTTGTTTCACAAAGAGATAGAATGTAGTATTTAATGTATTAATATAGAGTAGAAATGAAATTAGTTTATTTAATTTTTCCTAATTTATGTAAAAAAAAGTTAAAATAACACTCTTTCTAAAACATAGTAAGTTTTGACTATGACCAAATATATGTCTAACGAAAATTTTAGTTTAAAAAATAAGAATTTACTCAGTTTCATGATAAATTGATTTTGTTATACAATTGTTATTATTTAGCTTTACTAGTTTTCAAATAATTACACCTTTTTTTAATAATAGACCCAAATCCAATTAAGGCCCAACATGTATGGTAATAGAAAACACTAACAGCAAAAAAAAAAAAAAAACTCAAAAAGTTGTATCCCACATCGGTAGTTAAAAAAAATAATGTTCCCAAACTGAGCTATAAATAATAACACCGACCAAATATTGCATATAAAGCAAGTAAGTTCAAAACTTTGTAAAAAATAATTTCTTGTGAATATTGCATATAAAAGTTAAATCATAAAACTCTTCTTTAAATATATTCACAAAATATTTAATTTTTTAAATGGAACATATGACATCTCTAGGAAAAGTAAAACTAGTTAAATAAAATTGTTGAAATAGTTGTTAAAGATTGAATCTTTGATTTCAATAAGTACCAAGAAGAGAGACAATAATTTTATCTACACAACAAAAGTCTTAGATTTTAATTAAAAGACCATGTATATCTTAAAGTAAAACAATCCTTGAAAAATCTTAAACATACTTAGTAAAAATATAATGAGACATATAACATATTACAAAGCTCAAAGATGACTTTATCTAAATCAAGTTTTAATGACTCATATACTGTAGATTTACGCTGTCAAAACATCAAATTTTAAAAGTTAAAACCCAATTGGCCATGTGAGACCGGTCTGATCCGGTTTAACTATATTTGATGGTTTAACCTTTAGAACCGGCTTACACACATCGTTACCGAACTTACCGTTAGAATTGCTAGTGGCGTTGATGATACTCATAGTGATGAGGTTCGATTTCAAAGCTCATGAAACGCATCAATGTCGATCTCCGTCTTCTCCATTTTCCGAAATTCAGAAAATTTCAATCACGAAAAGTATCTTCTTCCCTACCCAAATTGGAACTCGATCAGGATTCACCACAGGAGACAGCTTTCGTGCTTGGTCAGGTACTTGACACTTACCCAGATCTCAGAACACTTAGAACAGTCCACTCCAGGATCATTATGGAAGATTTACGCTACAATTCGTCTTTGGGTGTTAAACTTATGAGAGCTTATGCTTCTCTAAAAGATGTAGCATCAGCACGTAAGGTGTTCGAAGAAATTCCTGAGAGAAACGTAATCATCGTTAATGTTATGATCAGAAGCTATGTGAATAACGGCTTTTACCGTGAAGGTATTCAAGTGTTTGGGAAGATGTGTGGATGTAATGTTAGACCTGATCATTACACTTTCCCGTGTGTTTTAAAGGCGTGTTCTTGCTCTGGGGATATTGTCATTGGCAAGAAGATTCATGGGTCTGCTACAAGAGTTGGGCTCTCTTCGACTTTGTTTGTTGGGAATGGTTTAGTTTCTATGTATGGAAAGTGTGGATCTTTATCTGAAGCAAGGCTTGTACTTGATGAGATGTCAAGAAGAGATGTGGTCTCTTGGAACTCGTTAGTTGCTGGTTATGCGCAAAATCAGAGATTTGATGATGCTTTGCAAGTTTGTAAGGAAATGGAGTCTGTGAAGATAAGCCATGATGCTGGCACGATGGCTAGTCTGTTAGCTGCAGTGAGCAATACAACTCCTGAAAACGTTAAATATGTTAAAGATATGTTTTTCAAAATGGGGGAAAAGAGTTTGGTTTCGTGGAATGTGATGATCGGTGTGTATATGAAAAACGCGATGCCTGTTGAAGCCGTGGAGTTGTATTCCCGAATGGAGGCTGATGGGTTCGAACCTGATGCAGTCTCAATCACAAGTGTTTTACCTGCTTGTGGAGATACATCTGCTCTGTCTCTTGGTAAGAAAATCCATGGATACATTGAGAGGAAGAAGCTAATACCAAATCTGTTGTTAGAGAATGCACTGATCGATATGTATGCCAAATGTGGATGTCTAGACAGAGAGAGAGATGTGTTTGAGAACATGAAGTCACGTGATATTGTGTCTTGGACAGCTATGATTTCAGCTTATGGATTCAGCGGGAAAGGCTGTGACGCAGTGGCATTGTTTTCGAAAATGCAAGATTCGGGTCTCGTCCCTGATTCAATTGCGTTTGTCACAACGCTCGCTGCTTGTAGCCACGCAGGTTTACTAGAAGAAGGTCGGAGTTATTTCAAACTCATGACAGATCATTACAAGATCACTCCTAGGTTAGAGCATTTGGCTTGTATGGTGGATCTTCTTGGCCGAGCCGGGAAAGTGAAAGAAGCTTACAAATTCATACAAGAAATGTCACTGGAACCAAATGAGAGAGTTTGGGGAGCCCTATTAGGAGCTTGCAGGGTGCATTCTGATACAGACATCGGTCTACTAGCAGCTGATAAACTTTTCCAGTTAGCACCAGAGCAATCGGGTTACTACGTATTGCTTTCTAACATATACGCAAAGGCTGGAAGATGGGAAGAAGTGACAAACATCAGACATATAATGAAGAGAAAAGGGTTAAAGAAAAATCCCGGATCAAGCAACGTTGAGGTCAATGGAGAAATTCATACATTCTTAGTAGGCGACAGGACACACCCGCAGTCCGACGAGATATACAGAGAGCTGGATGTTTTTGTAAAGAAAATGAAAGAGTTAGGTTATGTTCCTGATTCAGAATCAGCACTTCACGATGTAGAGGAAGAAGATAAAGAGACGCATTTAGCTGTTCACAGTGAGAAGTTAGCCATTGTGTTTGCTCTCATGAACACAGTGGAAGAAGACAGTAATAACGCCATAAGAATAACGAAGAATCTTAGGATTTGTGGAGATTGTCATGTTGCAGCAAAGCTCATCTCACAGATAACTTCTCGTGAGATCATCATCAGAGACACCAATAGATTTCATGTGTTCCGGTTTGGTGTTTGCTCTTGTGGTGACTATTGGTGACAGATGAGAAACTAAATTTTAAACAACACATTACAGAGTAAAACGCAGCGTTTTGATGATTGTGAAAGTTGCACTTTTTAAGACAATATCTTGTTGGGTGTAGACCAATGAGAGTATGACACGTTATCACTGGTAATGAAAAATTCACCAAATAGATAGGCTAATCTGCAAATCCTTCTTCTTCTTCAGCTTCTGAGCTCAGAACTCAGAGATAGAGAGCGAGAGGTTAGAGATAACAGTAGTATTACCGATGATTGAGTCGGTTATGGCCGTACGTCTCTCCACCGGATTTTGCTCCTCGACGGCGTTTCTCCGTAATCTCTATTTCCCTCTCTCTGTTCATCTTATGTTATTCGAATGTCCTCTTTTTATTGTTTATGAGAGCTTTGTATTACTTTGCAGAGTATCGTTCTAATTCGACCTCGGAAGAAGGAGGAAGTTGCTTCCATTATGCTTCTCGCCGCGTTTTTCAGCCTCAACGTCTAAACCATATTGATGGGTAAATTGACTTTGCTCCGTCATTGAATTAGATATTACTTTCACGGGTTGGGTTTGTTTTTAAATAGCTTATCTTTAGTTTATAGATACTTGGTAGTAATGCAGTTATGTTTCTTGTTAACTTTGAATGTTAAATTTAGTACTACGTTAGATACTTTGTCTGTGAACCTTGGAACCAGTCAAAGTCTCAAAGATCGATTCTTTTGAATTTTTGCTTAGATATTTCAAATTCTCAAATTCATATTTGTGGTAAAACAAATTAATTGACTTATATGCACTTTACTAGGAGTGGACTTCTGAAGTACAAAGGTGACTATTTAAAAAAAAAACTCCCAAGGAAGAATCGAATTCAAGCCACAGCAGAGTACGTAGATTCAGCTTCAGATCCAGAAAATCAAACTGGCAAATCAAGGTATCATCCTTCAGAAGAAATCAGTGCCTCCTTGCCACAGAATGCCGGAGATTTCAGGCTTTCACCTGCAGAAACTACTAGAACCATCATTGAGGTGTTATATTGCGTCTTTTCAATCAGCAGAAGCTATCTTTTTTTGTGAAAACGTTGTTTGGACCAATGGCTTATGTTACATGCGTTGTTGTTGTGGTCACATGTTAGTTAGTTTAGTAGTTTGCTTGCTTTTATTATGGGTTGCTTCAAATATTCATCTTCATATATGTGTTTATGGAAATATGTTCCTTCATTTTCTGTTTTCCTGTCTTTATTTTTTGTTCATGATCCTTTTTTGTGCATCTAACATTTCCCGTAGTGTGTCTTGTTCAGGTGAACAATAAAGGAACCCTGATGCTTACAGGTTCAATTGGTGATGGAGTTCATGAGAATATTCTCTGGCCTGATATACCATATATAACAGATCAGAATGGAAGTAAGAGAAATTTTAGTTCCCTGTCATGATTTAATCTACCTAACACCATCAAATTAAACTGAATTACCAAAATGCTCTGCAGATTTATACTTTCAAGTAAAGGAAGATGAGGATGTCATGCAGTCTGTTACTTCTGAAAATAATTATGTGGTATGTTATGCATATCCTACTTACATTATATGTATAGCGAAACGGGGTATATTCCAAGTGTTTTGAATCCAAGCTTTGTCGGATGAGAGATCTGTTTCTTTTTTTCTTCTGTTATATTAGCTAATGCAGCTATCTTGTGACGTTTTTCATTTTTTTCGTTAATCACCATTATTTTGAATCTAAACGCACACACATGGATCAACAAGCAGCCTTTTAGGGATATGTTTCTATTGGTTATAGCTGACTATACTGTTCTGTGTAGGTTTTTCTCTACCTTAATCTGTACTAACCTTTAAGATGTTGTGGATGCATTGCAGCAAGTAATAGTAGGTTTTGATACAATGGAGATGATCAAGGAAATGGAGCTGAGGGGTCTATCTGATAGTGACTATGAAACTGATGATGATGAGAATGAAGGAGAAGATGACAGTGAGGATACAGAAGATGACGAAGATGAGGAGGTTTAACAAATTTTATTTCATCTTTTATATAAGTCACTATTACTAAGGAAGTCTATGAGAGGAATACTTTTGCCATGTCTTAGCATGCTTCACTAGGAACGATATTCTTGGCTTCAGGAATGGGTTGCTGTTCTAGAGGATGAAGATGAAGACGACGATGATGATGAGGATGATTCCGATTCCGATGAATCGCTTGGAGACTGGGCAAATTTGGAAACAATGAGGAGTTGTCATCCCATGTTCTTTGCAAAGAGAATGACTGAGGTTAACTTATAGTCTCAAATTCTAATAAAAATGTTGTCATTCTATGCAAGACCATTTTAAACTCCAGAGGCTAAAATAGAATGACTGAGGTTAACTTTTAACACATTTGTTTTTGTTAAATCTAGGTTGCTTCGAATGATCCTGTTGATTGGATGGATCAGCCATCTGCTGGTCTTGCTATCCAGGGACTTTTGAGTCATATCTTAGTGGAAGATTATTCAGATATCCAAAAGAGACTTGCTGAGAGCAATTCTACAATTACGAGCGGAAACAAGGATGCAGAAAACTTAGAAGAGAAACTTGCAGATATTAGTAAGGCAGGTGGTGAAGAATCTGAGATAGGTTCATCGGAGGGTGAAAAACCAAGAAATGTGGTGGCATTTTACAAGCTGGAGATGATACGAATTCAGCTTATTACAGCACAAGGGGATCAGGTTTGCAATAATTTTCTCAACTATGCTATATGGAAATTTGTTCATTTTCTTGCGAAATATCTTTCTCTTCTATCTAACCATTGCCGCATATCTGGAAAACTGTGTTACGCTTGTTCTTGCTTTGTTTCATATTCTGCTAGTTTCTTGGTTCTCGTTCTCGTTCTCGTTTTCGTTTTCGTTTTCAAGTTTCACTTCTTATCTAGACTCTTCTTTTTATTGCAAGCTTATGCTTACTAGCGTCATTTAACTTTTGGGAACAGACTGAAGTTGAGGTGGAAGATGTCAGAAAAGCACAACCTGATGCTATTGCTCATGCATCAGCTGAAATCATAAGCCGTTTAGAAGAATCTGGTGACAAACTAACTGAAGCCCTCAAATCTCTGTGTTGGAGACATAACGGTGTTCAAGCAGAGGTAAATTAGCTGCAACTTAACTCTAGAAGCTCTAGTTACGAACTGAAACTCAACAGGAAATTTCTATAGGTTCAAGTTGTGTATGAAAATCTAATCAGGCTGTAAATTATTTATTTTTGCAGGAAGTGAAGTTGATTGGGATAGATTCATTGGGTTTTGACCTCAGGCTTTGCTCAGGAGCTAAAATTGAATCATTGCGGTTTGCATTCTCGACAAGGGTAAATTGGTTCTCTACTTTGATATTCTAAAATCTTGTTCCTGATCTATGATATCTGAGAAACTGTGTGTATTAACAGAGTAATATGTTGTAATAACACTTCATGCCAATCAAAACTCATGCAGGCAATATCAGAAGACAAGGCAGAAGAGCAAATTAGAGAATTATTATTCCCAACAAAGCAACAGAAACCGAAGTGAACAAGTCAGAAGGAATGTTGATGCTGTGGTAATTTTCTGTCAAGCTGCGCCAGAGAAAACAGTTCCATGAACCAAACTCCAAACAAAGCAATGCGTAGGTTTATGGAACAAACATGAACAAGTTCTTGGAGATGTAGCCCAAGACTAAGATCTGTGTCTTCAAGAGATTTTTCAGTTGATTTTTGAACGCTGTAGTTTTGTTTTAAATTGGTTTCAAGTTCGTGGGTTACTCTGCACAAGTTGAGTATTGAAGTTTCAACCCATTCTTTAGAAAAATGTTTGCTCATGCCAAAATCCCCTCTAACAGGACCTCCATTTTGGTATATACTGAACAATCATGATCTTTCGGGTTATTTATTTGCTTTCTTTTAGCTCTATCAAAGATGGCAAAGCATATGAAAGAAACAATCTGCAAGAGAGGTTAAAGTGGAAACAATCCTAAATCCCTTTCTACCCTCGATTTCTTAAAATGTATGTTTTAAGATTTTGTCTAGAACACAGACATGTAACTTACAGCAATTGAATTAGGTAAAAATTTAAAAGTTCTGTGTTATTTCACACTATTTTTGTTGTGTTGTCGTCAAGCTTCAAGCTTTTGTCTCTTTGCCTCTGGTCCCTCGGGTCGTGGCATCATCCCCATTGAAGCGTCTGCAAACTGACCATGAGGTGGTGGCACTAAAGCAGAATAGTCAGCATCCTCCAGAACAGCAAAATAGTCAACACCACTCACAAATGCATGCAAATCAATCATAGCTTCGTCGATCATAGCTTCTTCTTCTCCCTCCAGCTTCTCCAATCTAAGGCGGCAGAAAAAGTCCTCAAGAACAGTCGTCGTACAAGCATCATCAGAAGGCTCTAATACTCTTGAATACGCATCAACAATCACACTATATAAACTGAACATGCTATTAGTTGGCTCCATAAACTTAAACTGAGGTTTCATAACCACTTCCTTCATCAAATCGTGACAAAAATGCATCCCATAACGCGCCACATACAGAGCTGTGAACTTCATAATACCAAGCTCCTTGAGCGTGATCTTAGCACCAAATGCATATGGAAAACATATCCACGTCTTAAACGCTGCTCCCTTGAGGATTGAGCCTCCTGATCAGATTGTGCGGCATCACCTACACACTCATGATGAGTAGGTGGCTGCCTTTGTGTTAGCTGGTTAATCATCATCGACGTGCGTTCAGGTGGATCCATGATAGCAGAATAGTCTTTATCTTCCATGTGAGCAAAACAGTCAACCCCACCCACAAAAGCATGCAAATCAATCATAGCTATCTCCTCCACTCCCTTGTGCAGCTCCCATAATCGAAGACGTTGGTGAAAACCCTCAAGCACGGTCGACAACATACAAACATCAGGCTCCTTGAGCTTGATAGAAGACTTTAACACTTTTATATACGCAGTAAACAGCCCCAAGTAAAAATCGAAACGGCTATCGTAAGGATCCAAGAACTCAAACGATGCTATCTTCTCTAAAGCACGCGAAAATTCAGAGCTATACCGCGCCACAAACTGTGCTGTCAGCTTAATAATACCAAGCTCCTTGAGTGTGATCCCCATAGCAGGGACTCTAAATGTTAGGCTTCTTCGAGTAGGAGCACGGAAAGAAGTATCGCCTGTACATTCATATCGCTTACCAAGACCGTGATTAGCAAGCTGAGATCCCAATGGAAGCTGCAAAAGCAGATCAGGCTGAGTTTGTTGTGTTAACCGGTTCATCATCACTGAAAGGGGTTCAGGTGGTGGCATGGTAGCAGAATAGTCAGCAACGTCCATGTGAGCAAAACAGTCAACACCAGCCACAAAACCATGCAAATCAATCAAAGTACTCTCAACTCCTTCCTCCAGCCTCTGCAATTGAAGACAGTTGAAAAAGCCCTCAAGAACGGCCCTCGAACAAGCATCACTCTTCTTCATCTTTTTGGAAGACACTAGTACTCTGGAATACGCATCAACAAGCACAGTGAAAATATTGAACCTTATCTCAGTTGGATCCAGAAAATCAAACGGAGGGTTCATAGGCATTGGCTTCTTGAAAGAGGGGCGGAAAAACATAAACTCAAACAGAGGGTTCATAGCCACTCTCATCATCAAAGCTTGGCGAAAACGTTTCCCATACCGCGCCACAAACTGGGATGTGAGCTTAATAATACCAAGCTCCTTGAGTGTGATCCTTATAGGAAGAGGCCCCAGAACGGTTTCTGCATGGCCTAGACACTCATGAGTAGATGAAGCATCAGGTAGTTTAGGCTGCATTGGCCATTGCATCATCATTGAGAGGGGTCCAGGTGGTGGCACAGCATCGTCCATGTGAGAAAATAGTCAAGACCATTAACAAAAGCATGCAAATCAATCACAGCAGTCTCCACACCTTCCTCCAGCTTCTCTAATTGGAGACTGTTGAAAAAACCATCAAGAAGGGAGTCTACCATAGCACCGTTGGATGGTTTTAATACCCCTGAATAAGAAACAACAAGCGCATCATAAAGAGTGAAAGGCTCCTTTAAGGGAAGAAGAGGCTCAAGGTGGGATTTTGCATCACATACAAGCTCCTGAGATCCACCTCCTTGGTTCTGAAAACGGTATTCAGCAAGCTTTTGCTGGTACAATGCGTGACAAGGGTGGTCTGAGTTCCTCAGAAAACTGAATATTGTATTGTCCATATTAAGCTCCATGATCAACTTCTCAAGCTCCGGCCCCTTTACTGTAACCATACGTGCCGTTTTCTCTATCCATGTTATGGTTTCTGGAGGCTGCTCAGTGATTATTACACCCGCCGACATTATTTTTCTTCTTACGGAAGAAATAGCTAGCTAGGTTGAGATCAATTACTTTACACGAAGATCGATTCGGAAAAACATATGAATGTACTTCTGACTATGAGGTTAGTAATTAAGATTTGATAGGGAGAAAACCAAAAAAATAGAAGAGGAATAGAGATCGGAGAGAGATAAGAAACACCGTGCAGCGGTTTGGAAGAACCCTATTTATTTGTCACACCAGACTAAATTATTAGGAATATTTCTATTTAGCTATTTATGATTATTTCTATTTTCTTATTTTCTTTTCTCTAAACTTTATATTTGATTATATATAGAGATGAATTTTAGGGTGTAAGACTTATTGTATTCACCTCCTCATCTCTCAACCAATCAGAATATTTTATCTATCGTTTTATTTAAAAACAAATCAAAATTAAATAAAAACTAAATCAAATTAGGGAAATAAATTTTGTCTATTTTTAATTAAGAAAAATTAAATATTGCCTTATTTTAGATTTTACAACTAAACGAGGCTATATATCGGTTTGAGTTTATAAATGAGAATTATGGTTAGATTTTATAATTAATTCGAAATTATATGTTGGTTTGGATTTACAAATGAGGTGGTTAGAGTTTAGATTTTACAATTAGAACGAAATTATATGTCGGTTTAAGTTTACAAATGAGGTGGTTAGAGTTTAGATTTTACAATTAGAACGAAATTATATGTCGGTTTAAGTTTACAAATGAGGTGGTTAGAGTTTAGATTTTACAATTAGAACGAAATTATATGTCGGTTTAAGTTTACAAATGAGGTGGTTAGAGTTTAGATTTTACAATTAGAACGAAATTATATGTCGGTTTAAGTTTACAAATGAGGTGGTTAGAGTTTAGATTTTACAATTAGAACGAAATTATATGTCGGTTTAAGTTTACAAATGAGGTGGTTAGAGTTTAGATTTTACAATTAGAACGAAATTATATGTCGGTTTAAGTTTACAAATGAGGTGGTTAGAGTTTAGATTTTACAATTAGAACGAAATTATATGTCGGTTTAAGTTTACAAATGAGGTGGTTAGAGTTTAGATTTTACAATTAGAACGAAATTATATGTCGGTTTAAGTTTACAAATGAGGTGATTAGGATTTTGATTTTATAATTATAACGAAGTTATATATTAGTTTGGGTTTACAAATAAGTGGTTAGGGTTTCAATTTTACAATTAGAACGAAGTCATATATCAGTTTCTTATTGAGAAAAAAATCAAATTAAGTCACAACAGAAACGCGGTACCATTGGCAATTTGGTATCATCCGACAAAATCGACACAACAGCCTCGAGTGCATTAAAACCTAAATGAAGAGAATAAGTATAGTTTGCTAACTCATCTGCAAGACAATTAGTTTTTTTTATACACGTGCGATATTCGGACATTCCAGTCCCTTAACATGAAGCCATGATAGGATTTTGCATCGCATATAGGCATCGACATTATTTGTTTTTCCTACGACCACTCAAAAGACAAAAAAAAAAAAATCAGATTCTCCGCTTCTCTATATAAATCACGCCCCAAAGAGAAAATAACTGCTAAAATTGGTTGATTCAAGGGGTAGAAAAACTAGGAATTTACTTTTTACTATGAGAGAAAGAGATTCGACAGGGAAAATTTAAAAGACGACACCGCACGTACCTCTCTCAGCCGGTAAGAAACAGTATTGGAGAACGAACAAACAACTATACAAAAGAAAGAGAGAAATCCAATTTATCTAGGAATTATTATGAAAATTGCCATTTAAATCTTTTGGGATATATGCCGATTTATCAAATTGGTTTCAACCGGAATATTCAGCGCACTAGTTCCGATTTCGAAGAACCGGAATTTTGATAGTTGGTTAACCGACGGGTTTCAATTTCTATAACCAATTGGTATTCAACAAAACCCAAATCCCGATGATAATAGCAATATACTACTCTTTGTTTTAAAAATTTCTATACCCAATTGGTATTGAACCAAACCCAAATCCCGATGATACTAGGAATATACTACTATTTGTTTTATAATTTTTATAATCAATTATTTAAACTAATATAAATTTCACATAACTTATATACAAGTGATGGTAATATTTTAAATCAGATATTTGAAATGATACAAATATTAAATCGGTTATTGTGAATGATACAACCATTAAATCATTTTTCAAAATTGATACTAATTTTAACATCAATTATTCATAATTGATATAAAAAATTGACATCAATTATTCATAAGTGATATAAAAAATTAACATCAATTGTTCATAAGTGATTTAAAAATTGACACCAATTATTTATAAGTGATATAAATAATTGACATCAATTATTACAACCAACACAAATAGTTACATTACATCACTTTTACAAATTGATAGGAAACGTAGTATCATTTGTTGGTAATTGACACATTATTTATATCGATTATAACAACTGATACAAAGAGAAAAATACTTCAGATAAATTGATGTTAATTATTTGCATCAACAATGTGAGTCTCATTTTTATAAGTGATGTAAAATTCCTTTATATCATTTATAAGTAATGAAAATATACAAAATAAATGAAACAACATACCTGTTTTTTTGTAGTGTTTGTTATTAAAAAAATTAGCTTCTTAGTCTCAACAAAGACTACAGAAAAAAACATAAAAGGGAAAATGTCAATTTATGAAAAGATATATAAAATTGGATGAAAAATATATAAAAATCACTAACCTTCTTCAAATCATCCAAGTACGTCTTAAATGTTTGTAACATTTTCTTTTGAACGTTAGATATTATTTCTCCATGCATATCCCTCAAAGTTCCGACAACGGATGCACCATTCTACTTTCTATCCTAGAGCAGGAAAGAGAAGTGGACGTTTCAAGAATGAAGTTGGAACTCCATCTTCTCGGCAAATGACCATATGAACCCAAATGAGTCTAAAAGCTTAGCTTTGATTCCTCGGTGAGCTTCCACTTGGGTGATATTTCTTAGTTCTACCAATTTGGCCTTCGTAGCTGCCGCTAAAGACGAGTTAACATCAACAATGTCCAACTCAATTAGTGTCTCAGGAGTGGTAAACCCAAAAGAAGCATGAACATCAGCATTAACGTTCAAAATAAGTTTAATTTTTAAAACACAAATAAGCTAAACCTTATTTAACAAAAATAGCTAGGATTGATAAAGAAATTAAACTACTTGAACTTCTTACAAAATTTCATTCATATGTTCCAGGTGAAAATAACCAACCAGCAAACCCAATTATGTGAGAAGAGATGGATAAGAAAGGAGGAAGCAACAAAAAAAAATTATAATTTTTTCTTGGATTACTTACCACACTTAGTCTGCCACTTACGGATGGATGAGCATCAAATACTTGGAAATTGTTTTTTTTTTTTTTGACGATACTTGGAAATTGTTTTTGTTATAAAAAAAAATTAGCTTTTTTATTCTCAACAAAGCCTGTAGAAGAAACATAAATGGGAGAATGTCAATTTATGAAAAGATATAGGAAATTGGATGAAAAATATATAAAAATCACGAATGTTCTCCAAATCATATAAGTAAGCCGCACATGCTTACAACATTTTCTTTTGCACATTAGAGAGATTATTTCATGTCCCTCAAAGTTTTGATTATGGATCCACCATGTTACTTCCAATCCTAGGGCGGGAAACAACTCTATCTTCTCGACAAATGACCACATTAACCCAAATGGATCAAAAACCTTAGGTTTGATTCCTTGGTTAGCGGATCCAATGGATAAGACTTATAATTTTCATATCAAAATAACTGAACAATAATAAAACATAATTAGCAAAAATAAAATAAATGAAGATAAATATATTTCATATTTGAAAGACTAAAATTATCTTAAATATTTTTTTTTTCATTTATTGTAATTTAATACGTAATATTTCTACTGCATGTCCAACCTAAGTTAGTTTAACTATACTAACATTATCACAAATTAAATGAAAATTCATATAAGTTCATTATTTTTCTTCAAGTATTTTTTATGTTATCTTGAAAATTATAAGGAATAAAAAAAGAAAAATCAGAGATAGAATTAATAATCCCAAAAACTAAAAGAAGAATTTATGCATAATACTAAAATACACTTTAAGTTATGTAATTAAAATATTTTCATATTTTAACTATCTCCTAATATTTTAATAAAACTAAACCTTTTGTTGTCAAGTGAATTTAAAAAAATTAAAAACAAACTTAAATTTTATTTACTCCTAAATGATAGTTTTTAGTTTTTACTTACAACAAAAATTTAATATATATATTTTTTGTTAAGTTTAGTTTTGTTTTGAAAAATAAGAGAATAAACAAATCAAATGAATGTTTCCCACAAAATTAGGTTAGTGATTTAATAAATTTTAAAATACTTTTAATGTTTTCTAATGAATATATAAACAAATTTCTTTTTCATTTTTTTTACTTATACTGGTTTTCTTTTTAAAATAGATTAAGAATGTTTACATAATTCTTTTTAAAATACTTTTAATAAAGTTAGTATCAATAACTGTCAATATTTTATTAATACAAACTGGCATGTAATACAATTTTGTGAATAGCTAATATAAAAACAAAGTTTTATATATTTGATAATCAAGTTTTATATAATAAGATAGATTTGTGGTTACCTGATCGTATTCGTACGGAACCGAAAGAAACGTAAATCAATGTGTGACTTCCTGGTTAGGCCCCGGCTACACAATCTCCAATTCCCATAGTCCATAGTTGGCTTTCTTTTCTTGTTTTTTTTTTTTGGTAAACAGTCCATAGTTAGCTAATAAGTGATATTACTTCATTATTACAAAGACAATTAAGTAACGAGATCGAGTAGGAACGGTGTCGTTTTCTGCTAGCATGGCTAAGGCAATAATTGTCGTTGAAAATAAATATTATTAACCGTGATTAGCTGCCTAACTAATCTGAAATATAAGATTAGATAAGAAAGATTTATAATAAAATACTATCAGTTACATAGAACTTTTAATCATTTTTATTAGGAAAGTATATCCAAAACCAAGTTTAGACTGACTAAAGAAACACCTTCAAAGGCTGAAAAAAAACAAACATATATAAAAATGAAAACAGAAAGCTACTGAGATGCTCCACACGCTGATAGAGATCTTCACCTGCTCATCAAGTTTATCATTTGAGAGCGATTTATTGTTTTGACATATATATATATATATATATATATATTTTTTTTTTTT
>NC_025690.1:12988561-12996574 GCF_000633955.1 Camelina sativa | reverse complement strand
TTTTTTTTTTTTTTCTTGTAAGCCACATATTTTTAGTCAACTATATATTCTCGATCGATCACATAGAGCTAACAAAGTCAACAATTTCAACCACATCTTGGAGTATAGAGTTGGAATTCACCACCCTACAATTCAATCTGATTTGTCCTTGAGTTCCTGTGAGAGGTGTGATATTTCCCATCCTATTCATCGCCTCCACAAACGCATTGAAGAAGGTTTGTGTGCTATTAGCATATGATCTCACCAAAGGGATTGTGTCAGTTGCATTGGGACTAGAGAACAACTCTTGGTCGCTCTGGATAAGACCTTTTCGCTCACCAAGGTTAACATAGTATTTGTTGTCGAATACGGTAGGAGTACGCAGATCAAAATCCACCAAGGCACTTTGGTTACCATTACGAGGACACAATCCACGAAGAGTTTGGAGGTAAGTAGTGTTGAGAGTAGGGTCGGGTAAACCGGTGTTGCTAAAGTTGTATAGTCTGTTTATAATAAACCGGCACTGATTTTTACCAAATGTGTGGCCACCTAAACATAAGAAAGACCATAAGATCAAATTAATAACAAACTCAGCTGATTACAACTACATATGAATTGTTGTTTGACCTTTTTTTAATTACTACCAGAGAGCGCAACGAGATCAGAAGGACGGTCGAGGCCAACATTTCTAAATCTATCTTTAAGTACTTGAAGTGTGGAGGATGGACCAGGAAGATTTGCATTAGCGAGTTGCAAAAATGCTTGTAAGCTGTCTCTTCTCCCCAAAGGAACTCTCCAAGAAGGACCTCCCGCCTATGATATCATTCAGAAATTTTAATGCGTAAAGAGAAACATGTTATATAATTTCATAGATGATATACTCAAAGGAAGGGGTTTTCTTAATTTCCAATATTTTCTTGAAAAGTATGAAAATATATAAAAAACTTTTTTTTTTGGTTAACATAAAACGTAGTCTTACCAATTATATTATTGTGATGAGATCTTTTTTTTTTTTCAATAAAAGTAAACGACCTATCAAATTTTCTTAAGGGGACCACGCGTTTTGAATATTTTCCTAAAATAAGTTTGAATTCCTTGGTCATATATGGTTGAAAGGTTGATACGAAAATTTAAGTGCGACCTTCTAAAACAAGAAAAAAATTAATTTATTTACAAAGTCAAGTTGTCGTGTTTAATTTGTAAAATTCATTTACTTTTCATTATTGTAAAAAGTAATATAAAAAAAGAATGACAAAGTGGAGCATATACCAAAGTGACAGATTGTTGAGCTGCGATGGTTAGCATATCCGCGCATGACACCGTTCTTGGGCATGCCCTCTCCACTGCGGCTTTCATTCTATCAATCACAGGAAATCCCCGAGCCGAATTTGCGTTTCCGAATGCATCTTTCTCTGTTCGAAACGATGTCGTGTTGTCTAACAAGATTGATGCATCACAACCCTTTAAAAAGTCCAAAGTACCATTTGCCAAATCGTTAGTCAGTGTATATTTTTTGGTTTTGAAAAAGATGTTAGTCAGTGTATTACTCATAAATATAAAGTTGAATTTTTACCACCAGTATGATGTAAACATATATTTAGTATTTTTTTTTGTAATCCATAAAAACCAAATTTTACGCAGTACAAATAATATATCTTGAATAAACTAAACTATTGAAATGTTTATATACAATCTCATTTAAATGGTGATATTATAAAATTCAAATAATAACTGCAATAAGATAATATGAATAAAACTATTAGAAAATCATTAACATGATACATATACATACATAGTTAGCAACGTGATAGATATGTGAAAAAGTAAATATCTTACATTCACAAAGCAGTCGTGGAAGTGAAGACGAAGGATGCTCGCGGCAATACGAGGGTCTGACCTTAACTCGTTGACAATGGTATCTCGTACGATGTTGGTTACGTTTGGGCACGAACTGTCATAAAAGGTAGGGGTAAGTTGAGCATCGGACAAAGAGGCATATAGCATAAGACATCCCAATGTGATTAAGGCTGTCCAAGTAAACGAAGTAGAAGAAGAAGAAGTGGAAGAGCGATGCATTTTTTGAAAGAAAAAAGAAAACGATGTGATTTGGTTTACCACAGAGAAGATGAATAAGATCCATATCTTAAAGAATCCTTTTATAGACAAAACGTGTCTAACTTGGAGGCTTTCTTCTTTTGGGGTATTCATACTTGGTAACCTCAAACTTTCTCACATTTTCTGTATTTTTTTGATAAACATGGTCATTATACAGTCAGATAAAACTCAGATATTTTCTAATAAAAACCAAACACATGGTCATATTTTCTGTATTAACATGGTCATTATACAGTATAATAAAAATAAGATATTTTCTAAGATTTATTTACACTTTTAACCTTAATTTGCTTTTAACATAAAGTTTTAACCTTTGCTTCAACTACTCTCTCTCTACTCGGGGACTTAGCAGAAAATTCTCAGCCGCAGCAACTCGACCTCTGGCTACAGCCTCAATCATGTGATTAGCTGTCACTTTCGATCTCTATGTAATTTTCAACGTTGTTAGGCATCATTAATGCCAGGGTAGTGGCTTGTAGAGAAGAAATAGAGGTTTACATACTTATCGCTACGTTGATATCGAGTTGTATGACGAATCCTATAAATAATCTATATTTTAGTGACATGTGTTTTTGTTGAAATGAATTAATTCGATGACAACATGCACGTGAGAACATGTAGTGATATATATGTTTTAGAAAAATCTAGAAAAAGAGAGATTGAAATTAAATATTCTCAAGTAAAATCTTGACATTTTTATTTATTGATATGTATTCTTGTAGCCACATACATATTTAGTAAACAATTATCACATGGAGCTAACAAAGTCAACAATCTCCACCACATCATGGAGTAGAGAGTTGGAATTCACCACCCTACAATTCAACCTGATTTGTCCTTGAGTTCCTGTAAGAGGTGTAATGTTTCCCATCCTATTCATTGCCTCCACAAATGCATTGAAGAATGTTTGTGTGCCATCAGCATATGCTCTCACTAAGGGGATTGTGTCAGTTGCATCGGGGCTAGAGAACAACTCTTGATCGGTCTGGAGAAGACCTTTTTGTTCTTTCAGATTCACGTAATATTTGTTGTCGAAAACCGTAGGCGTACGCAGATCAAAATCCACCAAGGCACTTAGATTGCCATTTTGGGGACATAGTCCACGAAGGGTTTGGAGGTAAGTAGCGTTGAGAGTAGGGTCGGGTAAACCGGTGTTGGTGAAGTTGTATAATCTGTCTCTAATAAATCGACATTGATTTTTACCAAATGTGTGACCACCTAAACCAAAGAAAGACCATGATTAGATCAGAGATTAACTCGCTAATTGCAATTATATCAATTGGTGTGTAATATCCTTTTGTTAATTACCGGAGAGAGCAACAAGATCAGAAGGACGGTCGAGGCCAACATTACTAAAGCTTTTTTTGAGTGTTTGAAGTGTGTCAAATGGACCAGGAAGATTATTATTAGCGAGTTCCAGAAATGCTTGTAAGCTGTCTCTTCTCCCCAAAGGTACCCTCCAAGAAGGACCTCCTGCCTATAGTTCAATACCATTATATTCAAATAACCACTGGAATACTCAAAGAGGAAAAGAAAAATATGTATTATAAAATCATTAATTGTTTCACTCAAAAGGAAGTTGTTTTAAGCTTCACTGTTTGTTGGAAAAAAATGAAAAATTATTCTTTTTGGCTAACGAAAAACGTAGTCCTGCCTAACCAGGTAAATCCAAGTAATGAGACATACTGGCTATCAAATTTTCTTAACGGGACCACGCGTTTTGAATATTTCCCAAATAATTTTGAATACTTTTCATATATAGGTGAAAATTTGACACTAAATAAAGATTGTGACGTTCCAAAAAACTAAAAATATCCCAGATTTTGATTTTCCGTCATGTTTGATATATGTAAAGTCACTACTTGATATATAACGTTGAAAAAAAGTTTGTAATGAAAGATGGAACGATAGAGCATACCAGAGTGACAGATTGCTGAGCTGCAATGGTGAGCACATCTGCGCATGAAACGGTTCTTGGGCACGCCCTCTCTATTGCGGCTTTCATTCTATCTATCACGGGAAATCCCCTAGCCGAATTCGCGTTTCCAAGCGCATCTTTCTCTGTGCGGAATGATGTCGTGTTGTCCAGCAAGATCGATGCGTCACAACCCTTTTAAAAGTCCAAAATATTTTTTAACAAATTATTAGTCAATATATTACATCCATAGCTTTTTTTATCTGTCAAAGGTAACAATTTAGCATAAAACTTTCTTTTTTGTCATCCATTAAAGCCATGTATTCCTCTAAAGCAAGTAATGAATGAAGATTTCTATCCATTAATATAATGATGTTTGGAAAGTCTTATATATTTATCCTTCAACAACAAACCAAAAAACAAAAATGATTGATGGATGTTATATTTCTGACGTACTTGGTACGGCACCATATACTTTTCCTAACTACTGTAACACTAATAATTCATCTTCGTGAATCCCACTACATAAACGTTTTGGAAATCATCCTTGTGCAAGAAATTAATAAGTAACCAGTAACATCATTGTCGACGAGAGATAAGTATTAATTCTATAGGAAAAGCAAACATATGGCATCTAACATACGTGAAAAGAGTATTAACTAAGACAGTTTGCGTGTGCTGATGACTAAGAATATTTGTTATCTACTTTTTACACTAACATATTAATATTTATAAGATGAACCACAGTAATTCGTAACGCTATAGATGTATGAAAAGTGAATTCTTACATTAACAAAGCAGTCGTGAAAGTGAAGGCGAAGGATGCTCGCAGCGATACGAGGATCTGACCTTAACTCGTTGACAATGGTATCTCTTATGATGTTCGTGACGTTAGGACATGAAGTGTCGTAAAAGGTAGGAGTAAGCTGAGCATCGGACAAAGACGCGCGAAGCATAAGACATCCCAATGTGATTAAGATTGTCCATGTGAATGAAGTAGAAGCCGAAGAAGCAGAGAACTTCATCTTTTACAAGGAAAACAGAAACTCTTTGATTGAGTTTAATGGAGAGGATGAGTAAGGTCCATATCTGGAGAATCCTTTTATAGCCAAAATGGGTCAAATCTGGAGGCATAATTTTTTTTTTTCTTTTTTCTTATTCTTTTTTTTTCCCTCTCGTATGAAGGCATTTCTCTCGAACAACAGATGAAGGTTCTTCTTTATGTCAACTATTTCAACTAACGACGATAGATATCATGTATTATTCCACGTAAGCTATCTCTATCTATGGAAAGTTAGAAGAATAAATCTAAATTGTCAGTTTATATATAGTATATTGGTATACGTTAAATTTGTTGACAATTGTGTAAAATTTATCTCTATATACATATCCACTCTTAAAGTCTTAAGTATTCAAGATATTTTGAAATAAGAGATGTTATATTGCTGATGTCAAAACCCGACAAAGAAACAAAACGAAGATGAAAATATTTATAGAAGAATAGTAAGGAGTTTTTAGAAAAAGTAATCGTCCATTCATACATCAATCCATGCGAACTCGCACATTTTAAGATTTCAAGGACTATATTTTATTATCAGGTTTTGTCAAATTACAGTAGGTGATCCAGAAGATTCGTATATTGTATCCAAGTTATCTCCAATCATATTTCTTCCCCTTTCTGCACAACAAGAGTAGAAAACAAACTTTTTCAGTTACCATATAAAACACGTACGATATAATACATTATATCATGTCAAAAACGGACAATACAAATCAAAACTCCTCCAAATATGAATATGCGATACCCAAATAAATATTTGAATAAGGTTGGAAAAATTATATTTTGATACTTATGTATAGAATATGGTTTTTGTTTTGTCAAAGAGAATAATAATATTTCGTAGAACGCAAAATCCATTGATATCCAGCGACCGACAAACAATTTTTTTTCTCTTTTCTACAGTTTATAACAGATTAAAAATAACTAAAAACCATAAGTGTTCCTAAATTCTAATCGAACTTTCCTGTAATCGTAAAACTATAACCAAATTCTCAATACTTAAAAAAAAGTTAGATTAATAACTTACAAAACATTTGTCTTAGGAAATTTTTAGTAAACATATTATGATTCGTGTAAATCCAAACCCTTAAACATGTTTCGATGAAATGTCCATAAAAATCTTTCATAATAATTGTCATTATAATATTAAGAAGACCAATATAACTCCTCAATGACCTTACAAAAAAAATCTCTAGGTTGTCGTCACCCGCTAAAAGACAAACGAATAATCAACATCGCCATTCACCAATAGCTATCTTTTTCCTAAATTTGAAAATAAGATCATCCTCGTGTCCGCCACGTTCTTCACCTACACTCCTAAACGGTGCCCTCTTCTTTTTACTCAAGTCCCTCATGATCGCTTTGTATATATAATGAGGTAATGACTTTAAAGTGGAGGTTTTATCTCACTAGAATTATTGGTTCTGATAATATTATAATATCTCTTATATATATCCTAACATTTAGAATTGGCATATATAATGCTAGTAATATCCATATAATGCAAGAGCGAATAAAATTCATAATCCAATTCTAAAGAGAGAACAAAGTACGTTCACAAATCACAACAAACCACATACTATATAAGATAGATTTTGCTTTCAAGCAAAAGGGTATTAGAATTGAATCAAACTATTATCAGATCATCAATCCGTACTAACAAACAAAAACAGTCTGATACAAAGACAATTAATAACGAAATCGAATATGAACGGTGTCGTTTTCTGCTGGCAGGACTGAGGTCACTGAGGCAATACTTATCGTTGAAACTAAAACAGGGAAAAATATATATCTAACGAGATCATCGCGTATAGCGACTTAATATACTCACTGCAGATAAAACAATACTAGCTGTCTAATCTCTCTGAAATATACGATTTAACCCACATGCATGAAATTGTCTCCATTTGGTCCCAATTGGCTTGTTAAAAATCTCTTAAAGATCTCTGAATTTTTATTTTCTTGGGGTGGAAATATGGAAAAAAACAAGAGAAAAAGGACACGTGAGTGAGGAGAGTTACGTATATGTAGTAACAATTATAGAGTTCTTGTCAAAATCTTCCGACGACATGACGCATAGACCCAACAAATTTAGACTTTAGCAGCCCACCATATATAAGCCTTCGAGTAGTCGTTTACATCACCAGTTTCACCACCCACAAATAATGCATTATCATCAACATCAAATGAAGACACAAAATCTAAGTAGATTGTCAAATTAAGAAAAATATGCATATGGTAAACGCAAACACAAATGGAATCTAGGAATTTTTTGCGTTTAACTTTCTTATCTTTGACATTAAAAAGCGAATAAAACCAAAATAAAAAAGTAGTATTGAAAAGTAAATTAAAATGTATAATAAAGGTACAACATAGATTAAATGGATTTGAAACCGAATCACACAAAATCTACTGTAATCATGTGACCAAAGGCAGCCAATTATTTTCATACAACGTAAAACCTAAAAAAGTTAGCTAGAAACCACTTGTGCTTGGAAAAAGAAAAAGAAGAAAATGACGGAAACACGTTTGGTATATGTGACCAAAGGAAAGCTATTAATATTACACAGAACATTAATTTCAAGGAAGAGAAAAGTCCTAAGGGTCACACCAGCCAATTTTATATATATGTCAAGAAAAATACACGAAAGATTCGAGAGCACCCGAAAAGAATATACAAACCACACTTCTGTTTCAGATTCTGCACTAGAAAATTGAATTCTACGATGGTCAAATATTACCCAATAAATTCAAACAATGGAAACCAAACCAAGGTTATTGTTGAAATTTAACGTAATTATACAACACATGTATTATATATTGCAGCATACAAAATATTGTTCTAGTAATTTTTCTGTTTTTAAACATATACTAGTATTGTCAAAGGCCAAGACATGGATACTCATTATATATAATATTACAAAAAAAAAAAAAAAAAAAAAAA
>NC_025690.1:12982489-12988512 GCF_000633955.1 Camelina sativa | reverse complement strand
AAAAAAAAGAATAGCTAGTGAAAAAAATATTGATTTTTTTTTTGTCAATTATCGAAAATATTTTGTTCATCCAAAACGATTGTAATAAATTTGCGACCAATATGTAATGAGAGTGTGAAAATCTTTTAGAATTGTTATAACCAAATGTTGGATTTGTGCAACAAAAATGGCTGTCGCAAAATGAATGTCGGATTTGTGCATCGAAATTATGAGGAACATTAGGTTAAAAGCTTTTATAGTTTGCTAATTATCGGGATCATTGTTCTCAAAGAACCCAAAAAAAAGATAGTAAGCCTTTTTTTCAAGTTAAAGTAAGAAGGAGATATATCCGGATGCTTGTAAAACCTTCTCACGTTAACTTGAAGGAAGTCTTACTATCTTTTTGGGGTTCTTGAAGACAAAAAATATCCAATAATTGGCAACAACAAAAGCTTCTAACCCAGTATTCCGACCATACTTATAAGTTGTTCTTCTTTTAACCTTCTTCAATCCATCTTTAGTTATGTAGTTGAACTACATACACAAAATCATCAGCAGAATATAATACTCAATTCCATTGGAGAAAAAGCATGTCTTTATAACATTTTTTGAAAGGTGATTCAAACTTGGGAATAGATGGGTCAAGAAACGTAATTGTCTGTATTATTGGGTCAAGTAACGTACTTGTCTATGTTAATTTCTAATTAATTATGATCTCAATTTCACTTTAATATAGGACGTAATAATTTCATAGGCTAATGGGTGTCAGTTACATTTTCTTCTCTATCAAGTCATGTAACGTTCACTTGATTTTTTTTTTATAAATATTGTAAGTTTTAATTTTCAATGAATTAGGATTTCAGTTTCAGCTTATATTGGACAATATGATTTCATGGGTTAATAGGCGTCATTTACGTTTTCTTTTCTATAAATTCATATAACGTTCACTTGATTTTTTTAAAACTATATATATATATATATATATAATTATTTACATTTTCATATAACTAAAAAAACATTAGTCAAGTACACTCACTTTTTTATTTATTAATTTATATTTTATTTTGTTAACTTGTTTACTCTAAATAAGCTCTCTTTTTTTGTTGAGTTAATTTTTTGATTAGACTACTAACTAACTAAATTTTATGTTATGGTAGTCTAATTATATTTTATATAAATTTTAATCTAATGTAGGTTGATTTTTTGATTACTTGATTTATATATTTACTTTGTTAATACAATCTTTTTTAACTACAACTCACAGATGAACACTAATGGGTTTTTTCTTGAGACACAGTGCATGTAACACTAGTATTAAACTATAAAACATATTCCGGTAGCGGGTATCATCAGTCAAATAATTTCAAAAATATATATCATAATAAAATTAATGATCGTTTTGAATAATTTACTTACCGGTAATGAGTTACTTTTATAGCTGAACACTGCCTAAAATGTTGGAAAACAGGAGAAACTGTGCATTAATATCTCTTATCATCCTATAAGTAATAGACTAATAGGAGACTCGGAGCCGCGACATAAAGAATCGGTGAATTTGATGTTCTAACTCTTGAAGCCATTAACAATACCATTGATAAAACATACTGAGAAAATAAAGATAGACAACATAAATTCAATTTGTTTCCACTCGTTGAGGATTTGAATCACCCAAACAAAAAGTGATATGACCCAAGAGAGCCAGTCACTTATTTCCACAACATAAACCGAGAAAGTAAAATCAAACACTTCTACTTGTTGTATAGTTCTGATCATATGGGTATGTTGTTGAGGAACAAATTAAAGAAACCACATAATCTTTTATCAACTCAGGCTGCATGAATATGTTAGTCTTCTTGTAGAAAACCTCTATGACCTTCGAGAGGGTTTGTTGAAATTTTGCGACAATTTATATATATTGAGAGTGTAAAGTTGTTCGGATCATTATAATCTTGTCACTCATCATCAGACATGAGCGGCAAATAAGATAATTGCCTAGCCGTCACATGTTATAGTTGATTTAGTGTTATTTGATATTAAATCTTTCGAATATTGCTAATATGAAACCATTATGATGAGGCACATTCGCAAGGAATTTAGAGGCGGATTTCGAGGTAGATGGATACTCTTTTATATTCTATAATTAAGCAAAAATATTAAACTGCTATTAACTGGAAATCAAAAGTGACAAATATGTTACAAAAAGGTAAAGGACAACAATGTCAGAATATTGGATTTAAAGTGTTAGGATCGTTACATCAAGATACCTCGATCTAACACATCATTCAACGGATCAATCGACATAAACATAAACGAAACCAACGATTTAACGAGTTCCCACACGAGCTCACAAACATCCACTATGAATTCAAGGATTACATCGTTTGTTACAACAAGATAATCATTCACCATGCTTTTCTAAAAGTAAACCCAAACCTGAGATTACACAAGAGAAACATAGGATGAAGAAGACATAAGAACCGAGCATAGAATCAGATATCATCAAACCCTTTCTCTCTAGCTCTCTTTCTCTTACTATGAGCTGCCTTTGAAGCGCTCTAAAGCGGCTTAAGTTAACTAGGAACAAAGC
This sequence comes from Camelina sativa, assembly GCF_000633955.1. Classification (NCBI taxonomy): domain Eukaryota; kingdom Viridiplantae; phylum Streptophyta; class Magnoliopsida; order Brassicales; family Brassicaceae; genus Camelina; species Camelina sativa. The sequence continues at coordinate 12,985,946 of NC_025690.1, read as the reverse complement.
CTCTGTTTTATACAAAAAACAGAGTCGGTCGTTTGCGTCTAACAAACCTTAACGTCTTCACACGTGCCAACGAGTCGGTGGTTTGGCCCTTCTTCATGTTGGATCATATTCTTACAAAAAGCTTTTGTTGTCTGCCAATTACTCAACATTATTTTCTTCATTTCTTGTCTGTAAGAAAATAATTTTGAGCAATTCACAGACAATACAAGCTTCTAGCCCAATGTTCCAACTTCCAACCATACTTAGAAATCGTTTTTCTTTTATTCTTCTTCAATCCATCTTTAGTTATGTAGCTGAGGATTATATAAACAAAGTCCTCAGCGGAATACTCCATTGCACTGGACAAAAGGTCTCTATTTAAAACTTTTTTTTGAAAGGTGATTCAAACTTGGTATTAAATGGGTCAAGTAACGTACTTGTCTGTTTCAAATTTGAATTAATTAGGATTTTAATTTTAGCTTAATATAGGACAAAATGATTTCATGGGTTATAATAGGCGTCAGTTACGTTTTATTTTCTATAAATTCATGTAACGTTCACTTGATTCTGAAAAAACTGAATATTCATCTTTAATTTTTGCGAGTTCACACACTCTTCTTTAATATATAGATATCACTAGGGGTAGGAGTTCATTAGGAATATCTAGAGATATAAAATAATTTATTCTCAAGTAACATATCTTTCTTTATTATGTCATCTTTATTAGAATAGAAACAAGTCCAAAACTATATAAAAGCTTAGATCAATTCAGGAAACACTTCAAACACCAATATCAAACATTAAGAAAAAAAACAGAGAATAACGTACCAATAAAGATCTTCTCCTGCTCAGGTAACAACTTGAGAGCGCTTATTTATCTTATAACATATAGTCCGGTAACCAGATATTGAGTCAACGATTATCACATAGAGCTAACAAAGTCAACAATCTCCACCACATCATGGAGTAGAGAGTTGGAGTTCACCACTCTACAATTCAACCTGATTTCTCCTTGAGTTCCAGTAAGAAGTGTAATATTTCCCATCCTGTTCATTGCCTCCACGAACGCATCAAAGAATTTTTGTGTGCCATCAGCAAATGCTCTCACCAAGGGGATCGTGTCTGTGGCATTGGGGCTAGAGAACAACTCTTGATCGGTTTGGATAAGACCTTTTTGTTCTTTCAGATTCACGTAGTATTTGTTGTCGAATACCGTAGGCGTACGCAGATCAAAATCCACCAAGGCACTTAGATTTCCATTTTGGGGACATAGTCCACGAAGAGTTTGGAGGTAAGTAGTGTTGAGAGTAGGGTCGGGTAAACTGGTGTTTCCGAAGTTGTATAATCTGTCTATAATAAATCGACATTGATTTTTACCAAATGTGTGACCCCCTAAACAAAATAAAGACCATGATTAGATCAACAATATTTTCCTCGCTTATTACAACTACTGTATGTCAAATGGTGTTTAGTTTCTTTTTGTTAATTACCGGAGAGAGCAACAAGATCAGAAGGACGATCGAGGCCAACATTTTTAAAGTTGGCCTTAAGTTCTGGAAGTGTTAAGGTTGGAGCTGGAAGATTATCATTAGCGAGGTCCAAAAATGCTTGCAAGCTGTCTCTTCTCCCCAAAGGAACCTTCCAAGAGGGACCTCCTGCCTATAGTATAATTGCCATTATACACAAAATTTAGAAATACTTTATAAGAATTTTTTTACCACTCGGAAACATGTACTATAAAGACATTGATTAATATATTCAAAAGGAAGTTTTTAGAATCTCCACTATTTCTTAGAAGAAAAAGTTAGTAGTCTTATGTAAATCCTTTATTTAATATTAAGCTTATTAAGTTTTCTTGACGGGACCACGCGTTTTGACTATTTCTCGACTAATTTGGAACACTTTTCATATAGTTGAAAAGTTAGTACCAAATATAATTGTGATATTTTCAAACAACTATATCCTCACTTTTCTTTTCTAAATTAGACTCTCATGGTTGATATGATATGTAAAGTGACTATTTGACATATTAAAATTGAAAAAGACAAAAATGTTTGTAACCAATAAAAGAAGATGGGACAATGAAGCATACCAAAGTAACAGATTGTTGAGCTGCAATGGTGAGCATATCTGCGCATGAAACGGTTCTTGGGCACGCCCTCTCTATTGCGGCTTTCATTCTATCAATCACATCAAATCCCCTAGATGAATTTGCGTTTCCTAACGCATCTTTCTCTGTTTGAAATGATGTCGTGTTGTCTAACAAGATCGATGCATCACAACCCTGTTAAAAGTCCAAAACGTTATTTAAGAAATCATTAGTCTTTTGGCGCAAAAAAAAAATTTAAAAAGAAAATTATTAGTCAATATATATAGCACATCCGATAGCTACTAAATATTAACCAAAGGTAAACAATATAACATTGATTTTTTTCATTCACTAGAACCATTTGTTCTTCTGAAGCAAGTAACTAGACAACTAATGATATATAATCATATTAATATATATATATATATATAATTAATAAATTCAAGAAAATGATTAAAATGAATAATCATGAAAATAATAGCACATTAGTTGAACACTGACGCAATGTTAAAAACAAATCTTTTATTAATCTCATTTTTCTATTAATGATCATGTAAAAATATGAGTGCATAAGTTAAAAAAATCTTTATAAAATTAAGCAGCATTGTGTTGCTTTATATTTGTGAAAAATAGATAAATGTGTTTTGAACGTATTTCTGTTATAGCAATGCTATACATATTTTCTGAATGCAAATTAAATTTTGTAAATTTAATCCATAAAAAGGTGCTGATAAATTTTTTAATACTGATAATAAATTCACTTTAAACAAAATCACAGTCATTAAAAGATGAAGAGATGAACTCCTGTAGTTCTAAAGACTAAAGATATAAGAAAAAAATGATAATGATATCTTACATTTACAAAGCAGTCGTGGAAGTGAAGACGAAGGATACTCCCGGCGATACGAGGGTCCGATCTTAGCTCGTTTACTATAGTATCTCTAACGATGTTGGTGACGTTAGGACATGAAGTGTCGTAAAAGGAAGGAGTAAGTTGAGCATCGGACAAGGACGCACGAAGCATAAGACATCCCAATGTGATTAAGAGTGTCCAAATGTACGAAGTTGTAGAAGATGAAGAGAACTTCATTTTTTAAACAAAGAGAAGTAAAGCTATACGATTGAGGAGAAGATGAGTAAAGGTCGGTATCTTAAAAATCCTTTTATAGGAAATGAAGGTCAAATCCGGAGGCTTTCTTTTCTCAAATGAAGGCTTTTCTTGCTAACACAAAATGAAGGCCCAATGTAAAAAGAAAAACTAGAAGTAGTAAAGGTAACTTTCAGAAGATGAAATAACTCCTCAACGACCTTTGGAAATCTCTTGGTCGCCACACGCTAAAACCTTAACACACAAAAAAAAAAAAAAAAAAAAAAAAAAAAAAAAAAAAA
>NC_025690.1:12928530-12981742 GCF_000633955.1 Camelina sativa | reverse complement strand
AACACCTCGTGTCTGCCACGTTCTTCACCTACACTCCTAAACGGTTCCCTCTTCCTTTTCTGAAGTTCCTCCTGATATATATTTAGATGATGCATGAGAATATGAGATTATGAATGTAATATTTTGAAATATGTATATTTGACTAGAAAAATTTAAGCTATCATATATATGAGATAATATCACGATTTGTTAAATTGCATATATACATGTATCAAATAAGTCCACACTCCACTCTAAAATATATGTATTTTGTTCAAGTTACTCTCGTTCCGAAAAGTTTTAGGTCTGTCTATCTTCGTTGCGATTAGAACCAATTGCTACAAACACAGAGATGCCACTCTTTTGGAGAGGTTTACATTCCACCGGTCCAAGAACTATTTCATTAGTATAAATGTTGCGTTGTTGAAAATCAGAAAACTGATTCATGTCCGATTCGAGTGTGTACCTATTTGTGGGTACGTGAGTAATATATATAACCGAGAAGAAAAGTTAATTTTTTGTGATTTCCGCTTAGGCTCATGGGCCAGTCATGACTACGAAAACTCCATATGTATAGCTAATTAATGATATTTTTGTTTCATAGAATTAAAGAATACAACATCGAATACGAACGATGTCGTTTTCTGCTGACAGGGCTGAGGCAATAATCGTTGTTGAAAATAAAATACAAAATATTAAACGAGATTACGTACATGTATAGCGACTTAAGATCCTCAAATGACATCAAAAGATTATCTGTCTAATCCATCTGAAATACGCGATTCAGCGCACATGAATTGTCTCCATTTTGGCCAATTCGCTTGTGGAAAAAATCTCTGATTATTTTTGTGAAAATAGGGACACATCAAGGAAAACTCCATGTGATGTAACGTAAAGAGTGACCCACTGATCCAACAACTGGACTTTAGCAGCCGCAGTACCAACCCTAGACTTCGAGTCCCTAGCTAGCATCACCACCCACTACAATTTATTATCACAAGCGTTCTCATAAAATTTTAGTAGTTTTTCAAAAATAGCAGAAAAACGTTAAACGTGAACGAAATAATGGAATTTCGATCTTTGACGTTTACTTTTTTTCGGGCAAAGAACTTCTATCTTTGAACTTATAAGTACACGTTCTTTTTTAGTCATATATAAAAGGAATCAAACGAAAATAAAGTGTATTACTAAAGAAATTGTACAAAAGATAGATTAAAATGATGATCTTCTCATCTAGCTTAGGAGTTAAATCGCACCAACTCTATGTGATCATGTGAAGACCAAAGGCAGCCAATTATTTTCATTGGTACAACTTAAAACCCGAAAGGTAGCTAGAAACCACTTGTTTTGTACATTGGAAAAGAAAAGGAAAAAGGGGGAAAAACAAAGACGAAGAAGACTTGATTATTTTACACACAACATTATTAGACAGAGAAAAGTCATGAAAAGCACACCAATATTTATAGTATCAAATTCAAGAATAGTTCAAGTACGAAATGTTCTAGAAACCCAAAAAATATACAGACAACGTTTGTGTTCATAAATTCCACTTACATATTGAATTTCACGGTGGTCAAATATGACTACAATACATAGTTGAGGTTTTGAAACACACAAAACACAAAGTGATAAATTAATGCGACAGAAGAATTAAAGCCGCTTATTTCCACAAAACATGAAACCAGGAAACTACAAAAAAAAAAAAAAAAAAAAAAAAAATGAAAACCAGGAAACTAAAAACAAAACAAAACAACTTGCACAGTCGTATAGTTCTGATTCAAATAGATAATTTGTTAAGGAATAAAGAAACCACGTGATGTTTCATCAACTCAGGATATGTGAAAACGTCAGTGTCTTTGTAGAAAACCTCGACGACCCTCGACAGGTTTAGAAATCGCATGACGACAGGGTAAGGAAAAGAGTGATCTCTCTTCATCATTTCTTGATTAAAATCCTTCCATGAATCCAATGCCATGATTTTGACCTCTTCTTCGGCTTTCTCCCATGAAATACCATATTGGTTCATGTAACAATCAATAGAAGTTCCCACGTGCTTTCTCTTATGCTCAAACTGTATGAGATAGATCACTAGATTAAATATATATATAGAGAAACACACTTTTAAAAAAGTTGATGTGTCCCGTCAGAGAGCTCGGTGCACATTTTAGCAAAATACCCTTAAATTTTCTACTTAATTATATTAACATGCCATTATATTTTTTTTAAAAAACAATTAACTGAATAATAATTAAATATTTCATCATTTCTCACACAAATTTAAATATCACATATTAAACTAATTCAATAATTCCATACTATTTTATGCCAAAATTTCACTAAAATTTACATACAAATATATAAGTCAAAGTTATATTGATTTTAAGAAATCAGTATAAGTAAAATATTCTAAAAAGGCTATAAAAACATATCAATTATTATAAAGTTAATAAAAATAAAGAATATATCTCTTATTAAACATATAACTTATTAACAAAACTATATAAAAACAAAATGTTATTTTTTATGTTAGTTATTACCATAAGAATTTAAATAACAAGCTTTGAATAGTTATTATAATTGATTATAAAAAGAAGTATATTACCTCTGAATTATCTCCAACTCGTTAAAAGAAACTTAATTCTCAATAAATATAGATTTATGTATATATTCATAAATAAATATAAAAATGACAACAAATTAGGGGATATCATGATGTGTGATTATTTATATATATCTAAGTATGTAAACTAATTAATCTCAACGTTAAGTGTGATTTTCATAAAAAATGGAAATATTGATAACCGGATAGGAATGAGAAAATAACCCTTACCATTAGAAATAAACTTAGTACCAAAAAAAAATCATAATATATTTAAATTGAGTGATTATTAGATTATGGAAAATTGTTATAGTTACTCAATTAACCATAAATATAAATATGATTTTTAAAGCACAAAAAAATATATTGCAATAAACTGAAATATTTTATAAATATTTTCTTTACCATGTTCACATATTTCATGGGTGAAATATATTCTTACACAAATACGTTGATTTTAGAATTTCATTAATTTTTCATAATGGTTTTTTGGCAATAATCTGTCTTTTATAGAAAATAGTAACAAACCGACTAACTCAAAAGATTTAAATAGCCTAATCAAAAATATTAAATCAATAAATTAGATTATCTTCAGAAATTTTAGTTTAGAATTCGGCTGTTACTAATATATAATAAAATTAAATAATTAAACTATCGAGTAATTTAGTATATGTTGTTATGGTTACATAAGAAACATGCAAAATTGTTATGATTACAAAATAAAACATAAGAGATATGAATTTGATTTTTAAACCACACAAAAGACATGTTGCTACAATTAGTAACATTTTATCAATGTTTTCTCTACCATAAAACTTCTTACATATTCAAAGATTTTACGGGCGAAACATGTTTCACTACAAGAAAACAAGCAAATAGCGACTGCACTATTAGTCACTATTTAGTCGCTAAACAGTGTGTTACGACTAAATAGCGACTAAAACCAGTAGTCGTAAATCGAGAGTCGCTAAAATAAATAGTCGTAAAATTAGTCGCCAAATAGCGACTACATTACGACTATTTTGCGTAGTCGTAAATGTAGTCGTAATATAGTCACTAAATTTAACGACTACACTACGACTATTTTACGACTATTCTAAATAGTCATAATGTAGTCACCAAATTTAGTGACTAATTGAGGACTAATTTATGATTATGTATTTAAACAATATTGTATTTATACAGCATTATATATATATACTATTTTGATAATATATATATTTTATTAATTATTTTTAAATATATATAAGTTATTGGAATGAATTGATATTAAAAATAAAAAATACTATATTTATTATTATGAGACCATAATATCAAAAAAAAACTGTATTACAAAATAAAACTAAAAACATAGTTAAAAATAAGAATACAAAGAATACATCATACTACTAAAAAAAGAAAGTAAATATTGGAAATGCACAAACATCAAGGGTTAATGTTTGAAGCGACGGAGAAGGAGGTTGCTTTGCTTTCCCAAGAAGTCTTTTGCTTTTGAGATGAATGTTGAAGATTTTGACCTGAAGCAAACTGCAAAGACCGAGACAAGGAGAAAGGAAGCTGAGCTGATGGAAGCATTTCTTAAGGAACTTAAGGCGAGGGAGAATGAGCTCAGATTGCCTAATGACACCATCAGAGAGAAATTAGCTGAGCTGGAGAAGAAATAAGTTTGCTTAAATATACATAAACTGGATTTAACAAACACAAACGAGGGAGAATGAGCTCAGGCTGCTTACATACCTTGAAGCGAGGGAGAATGAGCTCAGGTTGCTCACATATACCTCCTAAACTCGATTTAATAAACCCAAACAACTTTGGTTAACAACTGTGAGTCTATATGGTCACATGAATTCTCTTATGAACTGGATTCCCTTGGACTTAGCTCAAGCAAATATACCTTAGCCCTGGAGCGCCCAACATGAGAAGGACGAAATAGATATTGCCTATTCAGGTTACTGACTTCAATAGTGTCCATTTTAATCTGTAACATCGAACAAGAACCAGGAAAAAGAACTTAACATCGAACAAGAACCAGGAACAAGAACTTCACGAGCAGAACTCAAGCGTTACCTATAATTGGTTGGGCATTGACATGGACGATTGAAGGTAATAAGTAGGAAAGAGTCTTTCCAGAGCCAGTTTCAGCAATGCTAATAAGATCACGTCCCTTCATTGCCATTGGCTAGCCCTGAGATTGTATAGGCGTAGTAGGTTCAGTTAAACCAGCCTTCTTAATCTCTTCCAAAACATAATCTAGGCCAATCAAAAAACTCTTATCAGTAGATATATACAAAAGAACTTACATAGACATGTAAGTGAAACTGATCACAGTCTAAATCAAATGAAACAGAAGTCAAATCCAGTAGTAGTTCTTTTGGATATGAAATCAGCTTACCAGGAAAGCCAACATCACGAAAACTCTTGACAGGTTTGGTAATATCTCAACAACAGTAATTTCCCTCAGCTTACGATACTCTTCAACTTCTGCCTCAGTCATAGCCGCCACAGCCTGCGATTCGACATAGAAATTCTTCTCGAAAGGAGTCAAACCATCCAAATCTAGCTTCCTTGGAGAGTCATTGCCATCACTATCCTTTTTCATGCTTGATGTATGACTACATGAGCTTCCGTATGATGAAGCCCCACCAAACCCTGAGTCACTAAGAACACACAAATTTGAAAATGAAACAAACTCTTCTTCTCCAAAAGTAAACACCACAGAGAATCGAAAACGCTTAAAGCACACGAATTCGATACAAAACACAGTTTTGAATAAATAAATAAAAAAATTAAGTTACATATCATGTTCGATACAAACAGATATTGGTTCTACGATAATAATTTTATTTATAATAATTTTTTTTAAATCGATTTATCCCGCACATAATGCGGGTTGTTACCTAGTATTACTATATTTTACACCAACCTTGTGAGACGGATTCTTGAGGTGCCATTTCCAACAAAGGTTTCATGTCGAGCTCAGCCCAATTATTTTGGGCCAGTCATACCAAGATTCAATCAAATTGAATCACTAGGGTCTAGCAATTTAACCAGAAACGTTTTTTTCTTTGGGATTAGGACCTTATCATAATTGTGATATGTGTTTCACATTTTTTTATGCCAAAAACAGGAAAGATTCTTACACTTATAGATATAGTATACTTAATTTATTTATTTGATTTTCTTTTTAACACTATATTTATAGATACAGTACATATATTTTGAGAGGGTTATTTATATCTTCGGGATTTGGGATCAGATAGGTCAAAGTGGACTAGTTTTATTGACATTAAAATAAAAAAAGGTGAGTTAATATTTACCTCGCAACTAGCAATGTCACCACAGAGACGGCCTATTAGTGCAGAATTCACAAGAAGAGGTGGGAAAGTGCTTAACCACTCAAACACATCAAGTGTGCCTTCATCCACCATTCCTAGAAAGGATCCTGATAACAGAGCTAAGTAGCTCGACGAATAAACTCCGTTCTCTTTGTACTCCTTGAATGTTGCCACATAGTCTTGGCTCAACCATTTTGCCTCTTGAAGATAGGCTTTAGCCGTTACAATCATCTGAACAAAGACTTATTAATTAGTTATATGCTTTTGAACTTTGAAGTACTTGTATATGTAAGTATCTAGTTATACCGATTGTTTGGCGAAAAAGCCGCATCCCGACCTTCCTTCCCTTTCCATCTCATCCTCAAGTTTTCCATAAAAATCTAACACAACTTGATGTAGATACTTCATGCTCTCTGGGAGCCCTTCCATGCCGCTAGGATTCCACGTAATCAGTGCATTTGTAAATGGTTCGAGTTCCTCAATTGTGCCATAGGCATCATATGTATCATCAACTAGCGTCAATAAGATAACAACAATGGCCAAATAAATCCTTGCTTGAGAATAGCGGGGCTCGAAGTATGCTCCAACAGCCCACAAGTAGCTTTCGACCGTCCGGTTCCTTGCATATGGTAGTTTCAAGTCGAGCTCTAGATTTTTGTACCACCTTAAAAAAAAAAAAAGATTCAACCATCAGTAAGGTCTCTCACCATGGAAGAATTTCAAAAATACATAATATATCTTGTTAGCTCAAATTGTACCTGAAGACTTGGCCAAGCTCTTCACGATGCATCATTTGCAGAAGATTGAAATCTATCTTAGCAAATTCTAGCAAGGTTTGATTGTGCAGATCTTCTTTTTCGTAGTATGAGATAAATTGGCGTGTCTCTATCCTTGAGATACCCCTAGGGTATGCATGTTTGAGGGCATTTTTAATGCGGATGGACATGTGTGGACTAGATTCATAAGTCAGTCCTTCCAAATGCGACCTAGAGAAGGCAAGAGCTTCATCGAGAATGTCTTCACCATGGGTGCTCCATTGTGCTGCTTCATAAAGGCATAAAAGACCTATTGCATCCTCAGCTAGCTGCTCCTTGAACTTTCCATCCTTATTCTTGAACTTGTTAAACACATCTTATACATATAAATTTTAGTTATTAATGAAGTTTAACAATAATTTGGTCCATTTACAAATCATTAAGCATATAAAGTAGTAAAGTACATTTAACTTGTTCTTTCACACTATTAATTAATATGATCTAAATAGGTGAAATTAAAGAAGAAAAACAATAATAGGCTATAATTATTTTGAACGTGTAATAATTAGCTATTGATTGAGACGCTTAAGCCTATAATGAATTAAGTTGAATTGAAAATTTGAAACGGGCGCCACTAAATGTTTAAAGCAACTAGAAATTATGATATCATGGGTTCGCTAATATCTCCATTGGAAATTTTATAATAGACGCGTGCCATAGTGGCGGATCTAAAAAAACTATTTATATGGGGCACATATACTTTATTATTAATAATATTAAATTTACATAATAAAAATATTAATCAAATGACACCAGGTCAAAATAAAAAAATGTCACCTGTAGTATATTTATTTTATTTGGTTTCTAAATATATTTAACTGGACATTATTATTTATACATATTTATAATAAATATACTAAAATGTCACCTTTAGTATATTTATTTTATTTGGTTTTTCCATTGTTTATTTGGATTATAGGTGCTTTTTAAATGAATTTTGAAAAGTTGGTGACTCTTTTGCAAGTGCATGATAGTTTTGTACGTTGTTTCAAGAATCGATGTTAACCATGGAAAACACTAATTTTCATCGTAGTCTTTTTCTTTTGCATTTTAAAGTAGAATCGTTCATTGTATGATCAGATATGTACTTTTGTGATGTGACTTTTTTTACACATTGCTTAAACTTGGTGAAGATGATGTTTTCTCCTTTCGACTCGCCAACATTTTTGTCTACAAAGAGGAATTTTCTTATTTTTTTTTTATAAATAAAAATATAAATATAGATTCTTTAGAACACCAAGCACATATATCTCCACATAATATTTTATCTATTTTCCTTCGAATTAATTCATATGAATTAACTTTTTGTTGAAAAAAAATGAAAATTACATGCAAATATGAGAAAAAAAAACAAAAGAAACCAAAAAAATTAAAGAATAGTATCGAACACTTTACCCAATATGGTATTCGATTAGAATAATCACTCTGTGAAAATGTAGATCCGCCGCCCCTCAACAGATTGTCTTCGGTTACTAGAAGAGGAAAATCAATTATTTATATACTGTATGTGCAATTCAATTGTTCATCAAACTAATCCATTAAATTTAGGCTATAATGGCGGCGATTTTTTTTTTTTTTTTTTATATTGGCCGGCTGAATATACTACTATATCACTATCACTAGTATTTTAATTATATTGGTATTGATTGGTTTTCCCATTATTTTTCGTAACCATTGCATTTACGAATGGTAGCGGTTATTAGCGATTGGTATCAATTACATAAATCGTTTCCAATTGTTTCCAATCGCTTTCAACCATTTGAAACCACTGAATTCCAAAAGCTGCTTCCCGCAAGTGTTTGCAGTTGCGGTTGAAATTTTTTTTTAAAACTTAAAACAAATAAATGATAATGAAATATTTTTCATATATCTTTTACCTAACCATTTTATCTATTAAGGATGGGAGAAAATGAAGTGCGGATAAGATTGAGGAGGTTAGAAAAAAAATAATTATACAAGAAAATAATCCGGAAAACTTGATGCAAATTTAATGGCACATCGTACATAAGTTCAAAAAAATCTAAATAAATATAACATTTCATCAGATATTTAAGAAAATAAAATTATTTGTGAAAAATATTACAACAAATCACCAATGATTTTTCTCAACTCTCGGTTCAATATGAAATTTATTTGTTTTTTGAATAATTTTTTTAGTATTTTTAGTGAATTCTAATTATAAATCAAGTTTAATAATTTTTTTGGTGTTTTAAAACATTTATATAATTATATATTACATTTATTATGTTTTAACTGCTTTGCACCGCTGGTCAACCAGTCATCAAACTTCCGCAAACGCACCTATTTTAAAACGCTAAACCAATCATTCAAAATGCTTAATAACGCTTGAAATCCAACCATCCGCTTCCACAATTTCCCGCGATCACAACCGCAAATATTGCGTTTGAACCAGTCAGATCCTTAGTAGTATTTTAAAGTGTCTTTTGGGAAACATCATTTTATGGTGTTCTAGATAAGGTCACGTCACAACAGTCATGAGACTGCTGACCATCTTTTTTTTTGTTTGAACAAAAGACTGCTGACCATTGTAACTTTCAAATAGAGTAATATTAAAACACAATTAAAAATGTTCAACCCATTACTATATATTTATATCAAAGAAAACAATTTTGAATAAAGTTTTCACTTAATTATTAGATTTTTAACAAGAAAAATACCATCACATAACACTATAACAAGTTTTATAGACAATACTAACACACACTTTATAATTTTTTAAAATAGCATTAATTAACACAATTATAATATTTTAATTTATTTTTATAATTTTTTGTAGGTTTGAATTAACAATTTTATTGTAACATTATGAATCCAATCTTGGGTGGATATCGATCGACACCAAGTAAGGAGGGTGTCGGTCGACACCACTAAATTGGTGATTGTTCGGTTTGTTACAAAATCGATTGGTTTAGCTTGGTTTGGTGTGGAAACCTTAAGTCTCGTTTTAAAAGGCACGAGCAGCCTATTTTCTGGAGGGAGGTGTTTTTCGCTTCTAAAAGTGAAAAATAAAAGACTAAAAGAGAGCAGGAAATTATGAGTTTGATCCTAAGAGCAACGGAAGCTTTGACCCTAGAGAAGGGTTAGGAGAAGGAGAAGGGAGATCTATCATCTATATGTGTGTGGGGAAGGATGTGATTACTTGGTGATGGATTAGGAGAGTCAATGAGGCTTTCTTATGGTTGTTATCCAGGTAAGTCATGTTGTTGATTTCTTGGTTGGTGTCGACCGATACCACAATGTTGTCGGTCCATACCAACATTGCAGATGGACTGCGCAGACTGGTTCGAGATGGCTACTTTGGAGCAACGTTTCGAGGATGAAACAGAGTCCGATTTGGCTGAAATTTTGTGGGGAGCTTCATAGAGCTACATGATCCATATCCAATGGTGTATTTGTAGAATGAAAGGTTGGTTTGTGATTTAATCAAATGTTTTTATTGTGGTTTGGCATAGACGGTTTTGTGGTAAGGTTGGGGTGCTGAACGATACCAAAATGGTGTCAATCGACACCAGCATATTGTTGTGTGTTTGGGTCCTAGAAGGGCAGCTGGAGTTAGGTTTGGATGAGGGGAGATCGACGGAAGTGATGTCGTGGGCATTGGTGTCAACCGACACTAGGAGAGTGTCGATCGACACCATGTGTGTTGGTTCGCAAGTGGTGTGATGGGTAACGTTTGACACCAGGTGGAGGTGTCGTTCGACACTAGTGGAGTTGATAGTGAATTGAAGTATCCGTGGGCAAGTGTTGTCCATGGCTGGACGGAATCAAATATTCCAGCCCACCTCTCTTGTTACTCGGTCGATAGTGGTGGTTGGTTGTGCAACACAGTAACTAGATGAGGTGGGGTTTGGTGTACTTGTGGGGTGGTTGGTTGTGCAACACAGTAACTAGATGAGAATGGTTAATCTAACAATCCTAAAATAAATAAAAGAAAGCAAATAAATAAGAACCACACGACCTAAGCACTCGATGCAAGCATTCGAGTACAGGATCAGGTGGAGTGATCGAGTAAAGAAGGAAAGCAAGAACAGCTCGAAGATATACTCGAAGCAGGTGATCGTGTACCTGTTCGGGTAAGGGATCGGGTGATGAATAAAAATGTAAACAATCTAAATACGAAAGCTCCTAAAGATGGGGTAATCGACTCCTAAGTGTTCCTAACCAATTTGGATATCTTACATGCCTCAAGCAAATATTCCCTAGACAATGAATCTCTAAAATCTTGTTAAAACACTCTCGTGATAGAAACAATCAACCGTAATCACTTCCCTACCCAACTCTCGTTGGAGAAACATGACCAAGCAGGCAATACAAACCAATTAATTATTGTCAGTAAACCCCGTACACATCTAATCTCTTAGGCTAAGTGAGTAAATCTCTAGCATTGATTGATTAAAGCATTTCATCTACACCTCTCGGTGGTAAAACGCCTTACATCTAATCTCAACCTCTCGGTCTGTTGATAGCATTAAGAACACCAATCTAGAAGGGAATTTATAAAACATAAACAACCAAACTAAGACATCCTAACCGATCAAGAACACAAAATCGTCTACCCCATCCCTAGAAACTTTGTTTCACTACTCAGATCTCATTGCAGAAAAAACAAAAGCATAGATGAACAAAAATTGCATTGTATTAAAATATAAAGTAGAAGAGAAGAGTACAGAGTAGAAATCTAAAAGAATAGCAAAACAAAGATAGAAAAATGTTTGAGTCGCTCAAGATCTCTCTGAGAAGCTCTCGCTCTCTGGTTTGAGGGTCTGCGGCGTGCTAGGGCGAGAGGAAGAAGAGGGGGGGTTATTATATATGGAAACCCATTAACCCTAGCTTCCCAGTCCTGCCCGAGGGTCTGCTCGATGGGGTGCACGAGGATGAGCTCAGGTTGCTCTTCGGATAGTTCCTCGAATTGTTCTTTCTGTTCTTAGATCCTCTTCGATCGGGTTGGTGTTCGGACTGTTCTTCCTGCTCCATAGCTCCTTCGGGTACATGCTCAGATTTGACTTTGTTTCTCCCCATTTTTGGCTCTTAAGCACATGTTTCATCCATAATATGCAAATACAAGAATGCAACACCCTAAATGGCCTAAATGTGGATTTCTATTTTACCCACTAAATTAAATTTTGGTGAATTAAGAAAAATACTTTTTTCTATACCATTTTGCCAAAATATCTTCTCTTTTTGTCTATTTTTCAATAATATGCTCTTCTATGTTCTAAATGACTAGATTCTAAACCCTAATATCTAAATACTAAATTCTATCCACTCAAAACTATAACCTAAATGTAAAATAGATAACCCAAACCAAAAAAAAGTTCTAAAAGTTAATTTTAACATTGTAATTATGATAATTGTGTAAAATAGTTTAAAAGCAGTGTTCTAAATGTAGACATAAAATTTGTTAAGCTATGCATAAAGAATTAAAATAATAAAATAAAAACAGAAAAAATTATAATCCATACTACACATGAGTACCAAAATATTTAAAATTTTCACTTTTATAAAATATTAATTTTTTTGAATAACTAATAAGTATGAAAATAATAAAAATTATGATAAATTTATTTCATAGTTGATTTATTTAAGCAAAACTAGTAATTTGTTAAATTGTTTTTTTTAATATTAACAAATGATATAGTTTTAATTTTTGAGTTTTTGAAAAAACGTTGTATATGCAAAATATACTGTATATATGCTGTATAGGCACCATATATATGTTGTACAGTGGCAAGCCGTACTATATTATAGCTATACAATGGTTCAATACAGTAAAAGCTATACACCGTATATACGATCGTATAAACCATATTTTAGAAAACTGGTTAAAAGAAGGCAAAAATAAAATGGTTAAAAAAGTATTTTGAAAAAAGATATCAAAAAAAAAAAGTGTTTCTAACAATTTCTCTAAATCTTTTGCAAACTTTTATAAATTTAGGATGTGTCTTCATTATATTATATAATACTTATTATTGTAAACAATATTTTTCATCATCAACATTAATGTATTTTTCTTATAAATGATCAATTGACATACTTTTAACTACAAATAACTAGTTATATCATTTAACTTTGAAAATTTTCAAACTTTAATAAGCTAAATAACTAGCTTTTATTTATAATAAATTGTAAATTAGTATCATATTAAACTAGGTACTATCCTGCAGAAAACCGTGGGCTAAATTTTTTTTGATGAAAATTTGTAATAATTTATTTTGTTATTGTTATTTATAATAGTTTGTGATTAAATTTTTTTGCTTATATTATAATTTTTCTATTTTAAAAATGTTTATTGAAAACCTGTTAATAAAATATTTACATATAATGAATAAAATTATTTAAATTTTTGTCAGTTAAACGAAATCTTTGCTATAATTGTGAAGTGAAGTAAGTAAAATGATATAACTAACATGTAAAAACAAAATCTTATCAGTTAGTTTTTTTTAAACACAAATTAGTTTTGATTCTAATAGATCTTTATTTAATTTTTCTACAATTTATTTTATTTGATGTGTCCTTATTTTCGTTTTTTAATTAAAAATATTTATTTAATTAAGTTTTTCTAATGGCAATTGAATGTAAATTTTTACATATTTTAAGCTTAGTTTTATATTTGTACTTCTCAATTAATATAGTAGGATATATAGGTTAGTTTCTGTAATTTCATTTCTAAAGTGTTTTCCTCTAGATTGAGCAGTCTTTTAATTTCTCTGCATAACAAAGAGTTAGAAATTTTTGTCTGTATATGATCATAAGTCAGCTGAAATTATCTAAGACATATAGTACCGAATTTACTGTATATATATATATATATATATATATATTATGTTAATTGAACTTATGAGACACACGTAACACGTTATTGCAGTATGAAATCTTGAACAACTATGCTCTAAATTGCACCAAAGCTTGAAGAGAACCACACATGATATGACTACAAGATTAGCATTTTGGATCAAAGTTGTATTTTCCATATAACAACCTCCAACTTTAAAATATCCAACAAAATGGATCAAAATCTTGAAAACAAAGAAAAACAAAAAACAGATTCATCAGAATTATTGCTTCCTTCCTCTTCCTTTCTTCACAGGTTGTGTCTCCATTTGCTCTTTCCCGGTGACTTCAGAAAGATCAACTGCATTATACACCAACAAACCCGATAAGAGTCAGTGAGGATTCGAACCACATATGCACCATAAAACAAAGGAGATCTCCTCTCTTTTTTTTTTGTGTGCATAGGAGATCTCCTCTCAAGCAAGCATTTGGAGATGATATGCATAATTCAACTGTGAAGTTCATTCTCTCTTTTACGTTTTGGTAGGAAAAAAATGAAGATCACAAAAAAAGAAGGTTTACCGTCAGGTCCTCTAGCCATCAGGGTGAAGAATATGTTATTCAGTTTCTCCATCTTCTTTGCTTCTTGTGCTTGGTCTGTCTTGAACTTGAGACACTAAGTTCAAAAAAAAAGTAGAAATTTAAAATATATCATATACTTCACATGAAAAGAATGCACAGGATGGATGAAACAAGTAGCCTAACTAACAAGGGGAGAGCTATTTAACCACAGAAGTTGATGCAATGATTTACGCCAAAATCCGCATAGCTCTCAACGAGTTCTAAAGTACCAAACTTTGGCTAACAAACACAAAACATGTTTGCTAACAAACACAAAACATGTTTCAACATCCACTGCTAAAAAACAATTGCTCTAAAAGAGTTAACTAGGTCTGCTCATCTAACTAACCCATCGCTGCCACGCAATTCATTCAAGACGTAAGTAAAATAAGAAATATAAGCCTATTAGCAATCACATTCACCAAAACAAAGTAACCACATAATTACAACAAAAGTACAGTCAACACCAACATGAAAAAAGATAAGTCTAGACATCATCATCATCATGGAACCAAGATTC
The DNA here is from genome assembly GCF_000633955.1 of Camelina sativa. Classification (NCBI taxonomy): domain Eukaryota; kingdom Viridiplantae; phylum Streptophyta; class Magnoliopsida; order Brassicales; family Brassicaceae; genus Camelina; species Camelina sativa. The sequence goes on along the minus strand of NC_025690.1, from coordinate 12,967,081 downwards.
TCCAAAACAAGATTCATACAATCAAAACACGAATCAGATTATCAACTTCAATAGTAATTATTGAATTCCATAATTGAGGGAAGTATCTACTATATAAGATAAAAACTCCAAGAAGCAGTGATCCACAGAGAACAGGGCACATTCAATTACCTCTTTGTTATCAGTAACCTTGAGTACCAACTTGCCATCACAGTGTCTATACTTCATCACATACCGAGTCTGCACCACAATCCAAATCCATAAGAGAACAAAATTATGTATTTGTAATCGAAAACATATAGATTGCGACCAACACGAGGATATTCAAAATCAAGCACAGAGGTTTATCCAAATTTCCCAGTTAAAAAAACGAGATCCAAATCAACCGTAATGAATGAAATCGAGAAGCATTACGCAAAAAAAAAACAAAGAAGATTAACCTACAGATTCGGGATCAGCTCTAAAAAGCTGAACAGATCGATCCACGAATTCGTCCCACGTATCGATGTAAACCATCTCGATTCAGCTAAATTGGCGAATTGAGTTTATGCGATTCGATTATCTCCGGGAGAGAGACTCGACGGAGAAGAAGAAGCGCAGATAGAGAGAAGCAAAGCAAAGCAAAAAGACGGCTTCTTCTTATTTGTGTCAAAATCAAAAATTAAAGTGATTAATCAACCCGGAATAAACCGAAATAACCGGACCGGTTTGTTACTGTTTAAGAATTAAGATTTGTGAGTAAAAACCCTAACCGTTCTTCTTGCGAAACTCCCAAATCTGTGAATCTCTCTCTCTCTCTCTCTCTCTCAGTGTTCGTGTTTCACACATCATGCTCTCTCGTTTCCTTAGACCTTCGAATCTACGTCTTGTAACCCTAGTTTCATCCAAATCAAATTCTCAGATCTTCTCATCGTTTATTCGTCCGCTTTCGACTAACAGTAGCGGCGGCGGTGGCGGAGGAAATGGTGATGGGAATGGGCGTAATCGGAATGATGCTCCGTGGAGTTTTACTGGTGTAAACGACGACAAGTCCGGTCCTTTCTCTTCCGATGATTCTTGGGGCTCTTCTGGAGTTGCAGGATCCGGTGGAGAAGGGAAATGGCCGGAGGAGCCGAAGAGATGGAATATAAAAGAGGAAGATGATAAGGTTGTGTTTGATACTGGTGGAGAAGTAAGTCCAGGGATTGAAACTGGACGCGAGAGGAGGGGTAATGGCTTGGAGGAGAGTAAGCGATGGGATATGAAGGAGGAGGGAGATGATAAAGGCGTGTTTGGTGCTGGAAACGAGGTGGTGAGTGGATTTGGGGCGAGCGGAGATGTGAAGTCTAATGAATGGGAAGGTTCTAAGCCGTGGAATTTGAAGGAGGAGGAGGAAGGTGTTGTGTTTGACACTGGTGGTGAGGTGCCGTTTAACTTTGAAAACAGCTTGGAATTTGCGGAGGAAGAGCGTGTGAAGAAGGAGTTGATTGAGAAAGAGGAGAAGGAGCTTCTTGAGGTTATCAAGGGTGAGGATTCTTGGGAATTTTTGAGGTTTTTGGATTTAATAATGCAATGCACCACTACTTTGGATATTTGACTAGATTTGGAATTAGGGAACGAGTGAGTAGCTAATAATGATGGCAAATTTGATCACATGACTTGCATTGTTAAGGTTAGATTTGGATGGGAGGGTCCTTCAAGTACCAAGGTTATGTAATCTATCTATTGATAGGCATGTTTGCTTTTTGAACGATATGCTTGTTTTTGGAGTAAGCTCAGAGGTTTAAGAGATATGAGTATTTGGGTAGAAAGAGTTGTGTCTTAAGTAGGTAGTTTGATACTTGCTTTCGTTAATGCGTGGTTTCTATTATTAGTTTGCTATGAACAGTAGTCAGTTCAACGAATTGAAAAATTCAGTATAATAGTTTATTTTGTTGCTAGTAAGATACCAAAGGGAGTGTAAGTTTTGCAGTTTTACTGATTTGGAACATGCTATTGTAGGTCCTGATCGAGCATTTGGAGACCTTATTGCTAAGTCGGGTATAACAGATGAAATGCTAGATAGTTTAATAGCCTTGAAGGATTTCCAAGGAGTCAAAGGATTGCCTCCTCTGACTGAGATTGAAAACCTGCGCCGTGAGAAAAGTTCGAAGAAGTCCTCAAGAGCTGATATAGAACTCCAGATGCAAGAGGACATTGCCAAAGCACGGATAAGACAGGTTGACGAAACAGGTAGAGCCTATGGAACCGGAAGAAGAAAATGTAGCATTGCTCGTGTTTGGATTCAACCTGGGGAAGGAAAATTTCATGTAAACGAAAAAGAATTTGATGCCTATTTCCCTATGCTTGATCATCGTGCTGCTCTTCTACGCCCACTTGCTGAAACCAAAACCTTGGGTCGTTGGGATGTTAAGTGCACTGTTAAAGGTGGTGGTACCACAGGTAAAAAATCCCTCCACAATCATCTTGTTTCTACTATTAGTCACTCAGAGTTCGAATCTCTGTTTACACACTAGCAAGTGTACGCTAGAGGATTTGGTCATAAGTTAACAGAGTAGTCTGTTCTAACCGTTGTTACTCTGTGTACTCACATGTTTGGTTTAAAGGTCAAGTCGGAGCTATTCAGTTGGGTATCAGCAGGGCATTGCAAAACTGGGAACCAGATATGCGAACACCGCTTCGAGCTGGTAACCAAGATACTACTATACACAGCTTAGCTTTATGAAAATTGTGTAGTCCTCTTGATGATTTTTTTAGCATAGATGCAATATACTGTTGTCCAAAATGTTTTCATTTGATAGTCAGTCTCTGTGTATTCATGTCTGTTGGATTGAATGGTTTTGATCTCAGAGCTTTTTATATCTTCGATATGTTTCAGCTGGTTTTTTGACAAGAGACTCACGAGTTGTGGAAAGGAAGAAACCTGGAAAAGCCAAGGCAAGAAAGAGCTTCCAATGGGTCAAACGTTAAAATGCGTACAATATCTTCTCTTTTTTGTCTCTGTCATTTTCATTGGTTCATCTACTTACACCGGGTTTAGAAGAATCACCGGCAAATAACTTAGTTATCTTCTTGTACCACCAACACATTCTTGGAAACTTGAGTTTCTTTGGTTTGTGAGTCGGACACATAGTTTTGTATCTTTTGTTCCGACAATATGTCCTGCTTCTTCAAAAGGTGCATTAATGTTTTTTAAAGATAATGTTCAACTCAATATGAATTATGTTACTAAGTAAATCTTGATTCTTTTGTCCAATTCTCATAGACAACCAAATTAGATAAACTCTCTATTCTTATACCATCCCGTTATGGCAAACATGACTTATATAAGTATGTGTAAAGACTTTCCATACAATGGATATATTTTTACATTTTGATGATAACGACGTGTATTCACTTGAACTTGAAGGTTCTATTTTATATTACGTGCAAGCATCCCACTCATTTGATTTCTTCACTCCTACTACAAGTACTTAACAAAATTAACAATTTTCCCAAAAAAATCCTTGGCTATCCTTATTCTAGCAATCGAAGTAACTATTCTAAGTTTCATTAAAATAACATATCACTCGAAGGACTATATAAATAACAAAGTACCTTCTGGTCGTTCTCATTATCTTCTCCCAACAACACCTCGAAACCAAAAAGAATTTGCTTCATTCCTCAAAACCAAAAAAGAATTTGCTTCATTCAAGATCTTGAAGATGGGAATAAAAGTTTCATCAAAGATCAAAAGGATTCTCGCATCTACAGGTAAAAATACTACTGACATTTTTTTTTTTTTTATCATGTACTTTCTTCTAATACATTTTAATTTGTAACTAATTGATATAGCTTCGGCTAGTAGTTCAAGTCCCAAAGAAGAAGATGATGTCGATGTCCGAGAAGAATATGCAAACGCCTTCCGTACAGAATCATACAATCAGTTTTGGACACGAGTCATACATTTAAGCCGTAAAAAATCCACCGTGTCTTCTTCCTCATCATCACCAATCGAATCATCCTCCACAGCAGCTCGTCTCATGTCATATCGCCTCTTCGCACACAATCTCCTAGACCCTGATTCGAATGCCATAACCCGGATACTGGATGTATCCCGGGTTGGACGAACCGCCCGAACTCTTCTCTCTGATTACTTCTTGGAGACCGCAAACGCTTTCTTGCTTTGCACGCTACTACTTAAAAACATCCATCGTCTTCGTTCTAAATACGAGTCTCTAAAACCTAAGTTTCAAACAGAGAATCATAGTTCATTGGCTCTTATAGACCAGTTCACTGAGCTATCAAGATGGTTCGAGCCGTTTATCTCGTCGGGTTCTCGGATCCAGCTAATCAGATGCGGCTGTCTAGACTTGCTAAAACGGTTAGAGTCCAGCCGAGACAAGACACGAGCTAAACTCAAGCTCATCAACGGACTAACTCATAGCTCAGGGCTCCTCGTTCTGGCTCTAACCACTACATTGATAGTAACCATAGCCTCTCACGCCTTCGCTTTGTTTATAGCCGGTCCAACTCTTCTAACCGGTCGATTCAAACCAGCCGGTCTAAGGAACAAGCTAACGAAAACAGCGGCTCGGCTCGACGTGGCTGCGAAAGGTACTTACATATTAAGCCGTGATTTAGACACGATAAGCAGACTAGTAACACGGATAAACGACGAAGTGGACCATGTTCGAGTGATGGCTGAGTTTTGGGTAGGGAGAGGGTCGGGTAGGGTTCGAGGGAGTGAAGAAGTGGGTCGAGAGTTGAAAAGATGTGAAGAAAGCTTTGGTGAAGAACTTGATGAGCTTGAAGAACATATCTACTTGTGTTTCATGACTATCAATCGTGCAAGGAATCTTGTTGTTAGACAGATTTTGGATTCTGATGGTCCACCTAATTGCTCATTCGCTCCCAAATCCAAAACAAAATTGTAGTATTTCTTTTTTTTTTTCCTTGTTGATTTATTAATTATTATTGTTTGTTTTTATACTAAGAAACAAATCCATTACATAGTTTTTTGAATTTTTAGTATATTTGTAAGAAAAATAGCAATGTCTTTTTCATTAATGTGTAACACCCACACACACTTTCCTTTTATATAATAAAAATGATGGAAGTTTTAACATTTGTCAAAAGATGTCCCAAAATTTCCAATTTACATGTGTCGCAAAATTAGGACAATTTGAGTTTTTTTAGACGACCTCTTCTTGGTTTGTGTTAGGAGAGACTCTCTCAGACTAATTCATAAAAAAATTGAAGAAGCAACTCAATTTTTTTTTTTCTTTTCTTTCTATCCTCCTCTCTTTGTCCAATTGTAGGTAAATCGGTTGACTCATAAACCGAGTCATCGACTCGTCAGAACCATAAATAAATAAAAAGGATCTCACGAGTTCTACTTTTTTGTTTGTTTTTTTTAGTAAAGTCGCTTTTGCAATATGGAGAAGAATTGAACAAAATGCTTAGAGAGTGAGAGACCCCCCCAAAAAAAAAAAGAGGGGAGAAAAAATTAATATGGGAGAAATCGGTGTAGAAGAACTGGTCTTAGATGTGGATGAGACGATCTTCGTAGCGGTGGCGGAAGATGTGGAGAGGAGCAAAACCACTGTGTTATGGGCGGCGCGTAATTTCTCCGGCAAGAAGATTTGCTTGCTTTACGTTCATCGAACTGCTCGTCCTGCCTCCTGGAGTGAGATCTTCCTCTTCTTCTCTTTCTCACTTTCTAATTTAGTTCTCTCTGGTGAATTGTGAATTATGATATAGATAGATCTGTCTGTTGGATTATAAAACCTTAGATAGAATCGAACCTTTCTATATATTGTAAGTGTGGTTATAATGTTTGATTAGATTAGCCAATGTTAAGACTTGTTTTACCTGCAGCGCACAAGAAACTTGTTGGTGGAAGCTTTAAAAAGCATGATGTCAAGGTGATTGAGCGCGTTGAGAAACCTAAAGTTGATGAGCTTATGAATTCTTATCTCAACCTCTTATCTGAAACTGAGGTATCACTTCTCTCTGCGTAATGTTATTGATTGTGTAGTCTCACACAAGCCATCAGTTAGCTGTTCACTTTCAATATTCATGTGGTTTTTTGGTGGATATGATTGTTCATATAATGATATAACCCGACTTGGAAAAACCTTGTGTCGTCATAACTCATAAGTCTAGAGCTTAGACTCATCAAATTATTAGGCATTCCTCCTAGTCAGAATTGACATAGTTCTTTTTAGATTCAAACAGGTAAACTTTGCATTGCGGGCCAAAATATCGAGGAAGGTATCGTAGACCTAATTGCTCGGCACAAAATTAAGTGGTTAGTTATGGGAGCGGCATCAGATAAGCATTACTCATGGTAAGATATGATTCTATATTTTATCTTATGCTTTTCAATTTTTTTTACCTCTAAAATATAAATAATCAATTTACATTTGAAATGCCAGGAAAATGACGGATCTAAAGTCCAAGAAAGCTATGTTCGTTTGCAAAAAATCTTCTGATGCATGCCATATCTGGTTTCTATGTAAAGGTTACCTTATTTTTACAAGGTAAGTTTCTTTTCCTTTCAAAAGTTGCAGAAAGAGTGAATAAGGTAACTATTTAAGATACATCTATTGAAACTTCGATATGTTGGACTTTGGCTCTGGACCTCAGTTGGTCTACTACCTTCAACCAACTGCTTCTACTATTCGTTTTTGTTTTCTACCTCTATTCATCATTTAGCTAAACGAAACACTCTCAAAAATAGGGCGTCACATGAGGATAGTAATAACAGACAAACAATGCCGCCCTTGGTACAGCTGGATTCAGATACTGAGACGAGGAAATCAGAAAAATTGGAATCCTCTTATATGAGGAGAAGATTACGATATTGGCGTAGCCTCCTTGAACAAGGTAGCAGTTTCCTTGGATTTTGCAAGGTCCCTCTGCATATCATATCTTTTGTTATCAGTCAGGTTTATCTGCCTATGCGTGTAACTTTGTTACAGAATTGTGCAGATGGTGATAAAGACACAGGTCAGTTGGAGAGAGAGAAGGTAGAACCAAGACCACCTCCTCATTTTTCTTCAGGTTCAAGTTCTTCCATCGGAGAGCCGGTTGGTCCAGAGCCGGTTAGCCCAGAATTGGCTGACTCAGATACATTAACTACCTCAAATGTTGAGGTAAGAGTTTGCTTCATCTTTACTTTTCTACTGATGATACTGATTATGCAGTAACGATAAGACAATGATGTTTTAAAAGAAAACGATTTATGAAAAAATGTTTTGAAACGAAACGATTTACGAGTAATTTTGTCTTTGCAATATATTGAAAGCTCTACTTTAAGTGAACATGATGATGTATACTTTTTTCGTATGAGCTAGCATTTTATCCACCTGGTAATCGGGTAATCCTGCGGAATTTCAGGAAAAAGAGCGTGAAGGGGATGTAGCCCGCAAAGTTCATAGGTATGACAAATCCATGCATGATATTGGCCAATCAGAGAGAACGGTCTATGGGGAAGATGGGAACAAATGGAAAGAGGATGCCAGTACCACGGAAGCTTTATGCAAGGTTATATTCCCATCCATTTCTCAGTTATTAAAGATATGCAGATGATTCTCGATCTCCTTGTGTGTTTATATCAGTACGTCTTGTTACCACATGCAAAAAAGCTTTACATGAAGAAATATTTCACTGGGGACTTGTAGATTGCTAATACTGGGTACAGAACATCTTCACTTGATAGATCCATGTAGGATTCATAAGGGCGTTATGTATTTTTCCTTAGGTGGCGTTATATATGTTTATGTCAAGAGTTATGGTTGAATAGTTGATGGCTTGATGCCAGTGTTGCAGATTCTTAAGCTGGCACTTTGTCAAACTTGTTTTCCCGGTTTTAAACTTTATTATCATGTCATTTCACAGGCTAAAGCCTTGGAAGGCTTATGTATTAAGGAGTCGAGCCAAAGAAAGAAATTGGAAGAATTTCTGGAAAAAGAAAAGCATGAAGTAAAAATGGTAATGGAGCAGAACAACGGATTCATGAAAAAACTTCAAATGGTTCAGGGTCAAAATCTTAAGTTAGAGAGTCAGATAAGGAAACTACAAGACTTGGAAAGAGAACATGGTGAGAAATTTGATACGGCTATGGAGCTCTTGAAAAGTTTTAGGCAGAAAAGGGATGAGATTCGAATCGATCATGAGAACGCAGTAAAGGAAGTGAACGCACTGAGAAGACTTATTAAAGGAGATACTGGAGATTCTTCGGGGTCAGAAATGCTCGAGTACTCTTTTCTGGAAATCAATGAGGCTACTAACGAATTTGATCAATCCTGGAAACTTGGAGAAGGCAGATACGGAAGTGTTTACAAAGGGAATCTTCAACATCTTCAAGTTGCTGTGAAGATGTTACCTTCATATGGATCCCTGAATCACTTTGAGTTCGAGCGTCAGGTAAAGGACTTTATGTCTGTATAAAATCAAAACTAATTATATAGATATATGTATACACATCTTACAAATTCTGATTATATTTTGGATTTCAGGTGGAAATTTTAAGCAGGGTAAGGCATCCAAATCTGGTAACGCTGATGGGTGCTTGTCCAGAGTCTCGGTCTCTCATTTACCAATATATTCCTAACGGAAGCCTAGAAGACTGCTTTGCATCTGAGAACAACGTTCCTGCACTTTCATGGGAATCTCGGATCAGGATTGCCTCTGAGATATGCTCTGCCCTCCTATTTCTTCATTCAAACATTCCTTGTATCATTCATGGAAACCTAAAGCCATCTAAGATTCTTTTGGATTCCAATCTCGTCACCAAAATCAACGACTATGGGGTTTCTCAGCTGATTCCGCTTGATGGATTCGACAAAACTGATCCTCACGTAGATCCACATTACTTTGTTTCCAGGGAAATGACTCTGGAATCAGATATATACGCGTTTGGGATCATTCTCCTTCAACTTCTCACCAGAAGACCTGTTTCTGGCATACTGAGAGACGTCAAATGCGCTGTGGAGAACGATAACATCAGTGCAGTTCTGGATAATTCAGCAGGAGACTGGCCAATCGCACGAGGCAAAAAGCTAGCTAATATAGCCATCCGTTGCTGTAAGAAAAACCCAATGAACCGACCAGACTTAGCAGTGGTTCTACGGTTTATAGATCGAATGAAGGCACCAGAAGTTCCTTCATCAGAAACATCATACGCTGACCCAAAAGTTCCACGCAAGCCTCCTTCTCATTACCTCTGCCCCATTTTCCAGGTGAGTATGAAAGAAAGCCGAAACAGAGTTTGATCAGGGTATAAAGACACAAATCTAACTTAATGTTTTGTTGGCATCACAGGAAGTGATGAAAGATCCATTGATAGCAGCAGATGGGTTCACTTACGAAGCAGAAGCGATTAGAGAATGGTTAGCGAACGGGCACGATACGTCACCGATGACAAACCTGAAGATGGAAGATTGCAATCTCATACCTAATCACGCTCTTCATCTAGCTATCCAAGATTGGCAAAACCAATGGTGATTTACTTCTTTGCCTTCTTTCTCAGACGCAAATATTGCTGCAGGCATTAACAACTCCCAATTTTTTTAGATTGTCACTGTGTAAAGTCACCCCCCAAACGTATGGAATATATATAAGCCTTACATATATATATATATGTCGCAGTTATATAATACTAAAGGAAGCTTACTTACTGTAAACATATTTAAAGTTCTTACCAATCTCTCTGTATTAGACGTTGATACACATATTACGACGTCGTTTCTTTTGCCCGCCAAAAAGATAATACAGTATAAAGCGTTTGACTGTTAGGTAGGCAACTCAGAGTCATCAGACATTCTTTGCGTCCTCACCTATGGAGAATTTCACCAAACACCATCATCATCATTATCTCCCATGGATTTCACGGTCAACCGCTCGGATTCTCCTATCTCCGATCAAGAGAACGACCTCAGACAATGGTATCACTCCTCGTTAGACTCTGACTATCTCCGTCTCCGAAGCCAGATATTCGAAGCAAGTTATCGGAAGACTGATTTGATTAGAGCGAACCGTGAGTTGTCTTACGAGAGAGATGCACTTAGGCGAAGAAACCGTGAGCTTGAAGCTGGAATTTATGAGACTGGGATGGTTAGGAAGGAAATGAAGAGAGATCTTGAAGTTTATAGAGAAAGAGTCTGTGAATTGGAAGTAGAGACGAAGGAGAAATCCAGAGTACTTACGAAAACTGCGGAACTCGTAGGATCTGTGGAAGATCGCTTGTCGAAATTGATCCGATGTTTAAACGAAGAGGATGTTCCAGAAGGAGGAAGAGGTGAAAAAATTGAAACAGAGGAATGCAATTCCAAGTCAATTTTGGAGTTAGTCAAGGAGGTTGAAACAAAGTTAGAGACGTTCATGGGAACTATGGAGAAGAAGAAGATGGAGCTAAGTAGAAGTGTGGAGTTTTTGGAAGAGGAGAACAGAGACATCAATGTCTTGTTAAGGGCTGCTTTGTCTGAGAAACAAACTGCAGAGAAGCAATTGAAAGAGATGAATGAGCAGAAGGGATCGGCTTTGCTGCAAATAGCAGGACGAGGGTTGCAGAGGATAGGTTTTGGTTTTGGGTTTGGGGAACCATCACAGGAAAGCTCAGAAACAGGAACCCTTGTGAAGGACGAAGAAGAGAATGGTGTGGTATGTTTATTACTTTACTCATAGTCTTGTGTTTCTTTGTTTTAGCATCAAGAAACCAAACACCGGTTTAACTATAATGAAATCTACGGCAAGAACAGGTTATAGCAATAGAGAAGACAATAAAGAATCTACGGCAAGAGATCTCTCAACTAAAGATATCGTTGGATGATACAAGGTAAGTTTATTTCTTGAACTCAACAGATAGATGCAAGGTGAGTGTTTCTAGAGAAACGTCTGATAAAATAAAGAGAGTTGCAATCTTCTTGTTGTTTCGACAGGTTAGAAGAAGAGCGGTTAAAGAAATTGACAGAGGAACAAACTAAGAAAATAGCAGAGAACACGGTATATATCGACAAGCTGCAAAACCGAGAGAAGTATCTTGCTCAAAACGTAATGTTAGTTGCTGGTCAATAGCTTCTGTCTTCCTCTATATGTTTTCTCATTTTTTTCATGATTTTCTTACTAAAAGGTGGAAGAGCTAGTGAAAGCAATAAGAGAAACTGAATCAGAAGTAAGTAGATGGAGAGAAGCTTGTGAACTAGAAGTTGAAGCAGGGCAGCGTGAAGTCGAAGTACGAGATCACCTCGTAAGTTTCATTCAATATTCCCAAACTAAAAGAAAACCTTATTATTAAATCCAATACAAACAACCATAACTAACAAATGATATAATTGTTACAATCAGATAGAGGTTTTAAAGGCTGAGGTGAAGAAGCTGAGATCAGCATTGGTGATTTCAGATGGAAAACTAAAACTGAAAGAAGATTTGTCCAAAGCTGCAATGGCAGCAGAAGAGGCAGCTGAGAGGTCTCTGCGATTGTCTGAGAGAAGAATAGCTGAGCTTCTCAGCCGCATTGAACATCTCTACCGCCAACTGGACGAAGCAGAGTCTACAGAAGACAGAGGCAGAAGGTTTAGGTATGTTTGGTGTTGGCCGTTGTGGCGTTTTCCCACAGATGCTTCTGCGACCGCTACTGGCGGATCTTCATTGTTAAGATATGATGCGTGATCTTGTAGTGTTTGGACAAGAGTTGTGTAGACTAAATATGACCACAGAACAGAAGCTTAATATTTACTTACTATAAAATCGAAAGGACATAAATCTTTGCGATAACCCCAATTACTAAAACACAAACACTGCAAGAAAAAATATCAAAGACCAAATTTAATGTCTATCCCCCTTATGTTGGTATTGCTGGAAACAAGGGTTGTAGGCTTGTAGCGTGTTTAAGAGGTAAGAAACCAAAATAAGCTTGTGATTTGTCCAATACGGCGGCGTCTAGAAGAACTTTAAACGGTGTCGTTTAAAAATTAGAAAGTCTCCTCGTCAGATTTCTGATGGGCCTCACGCTGGACGAGAAGCCTATAACATTACACGTTTTACTCAATTTAAACGGTGTCGTTTTGGGGAAAGAGAAACAAAAACAGAATCAGAATCACATCTTCTTCGGCGGCGAAAAACAAAAGTCCTTTAACAAAGACGACGGCGACGACGATGGGAGAAGAGAAGAAACAAGAAAATGTCACGGTGAAGACAAAGAAGATAGCTTCATCGTGCGATGTGGAGGCGCTGAAGAAATGTTTAGAAGAAAACAAAGGAGATCACTCGAAGTGTCAGTCTCAGGTAGAAGCTTTTAGATCTTCTTGTTCTCTTCCTCAACCAAAGAAATAAAACCCTAAAGTCCGATTTGGAAGTTTAGGAGAAATCTTCTGTAATAAAAACTTCAGACCAATGTGGTCTGTATGATGAAGGTTGTAATGAACGACTATCTTTTACACAATACAATATTATTCACATAGATAGAGAACACAACAAATCTTGATCATTGATGCAAATCTGATTTCTCGAATGACAAGTTACCAGACTCGTCTCGTTCAAAGAGACTTTCGATTAGTTCGTCCCAACTAACTCCACGGTTCCGTCTTTTCCTGTACGATGGTCTAAGAGAGGAGGAGGAGGATGATGATTCACCCATCATTGGTGCAATCGATTCTGTTTCTTCTTCTTCTTCCTCTGTTTCTTCTTCTTCTTCGGTTTCGTCTTCTTGAGCTTTGTCGAATGTTCCATACTCAGAGGACATTGACTCTGCGTGAGGAACATCTAAAGTTACTGCTCGTCTTAACGCTGCTCTGTACTCCAAGTTGTGTTCTCTGGCTAATGATTCTTGTCTCTCCATTCTTTGCTTCTCTGGGATCTCCATTTTATCCTCCTCCAACATTAGCTGAAGAAATATACAGAGGCAAATTAGCATAGTAACCTGTTAAGAGGAATTGTTATCAAATGACTGAATGAGGTTGATAATGAACACTTACGTTGAGAGCTCTCTGAGCTTCTCGTTCGATCCAGATGATGGCGTGGTCTGAAGTTGCGTTACAAGAAAGAACAATGTGTTCGAATCTTCCGTCTACTGGCACTGCTGTCTTCACCACCGGTGGATATCTTCCTAATCTGTAAATAAACAATTACCAATAAGGTCAACTTGAAAACACATTTAGCTCACATGAATCATGATGATGGCAGTGAGCTCGTACTGTTAAGATTGTGGGTTGCTTTACAGCCATGGTCCTTTTTAGTTATATGTGTAAATCTAAAGATTTGTGTGTTATGTACCTGCAAGGCCTTCTTTCAACGATATGATACATGCGACCAGGAGCATAAAGCCGCCTAGGATCTTTGAGCATCTTTTGCTCTGGAACACATGTATCCTTCATGCACCTTATGCATAGCAAACATGGCAAACTGTCCACAGAAAAAAAAAAAAACAAAACCCAAAATACTAAGCACAAAGCCATTACAAGTAAGGAGAGTAATGAAAGGTGTTCTACAGGACAAAGTGAACTAACAAAAGCTTTTGGGTAGCAAAAGAGAACTCTCCATCATGAGAACACAAGACTACCAAAAAGCCTAAATTGTCCCAGACAAACATGCCAAATATAAAAGACATATTTTTGGGGGTTTTGCCGTACTTAGCGGACTAGAACATGAGCGAATGTTCCAAGAAAACACAGATGATTATCTGAAACATGATAAGATAGCCTTACCAGAAAAGAGACTTGAATATGTCTTCTAGAGGTGTAGCTGTCCTGGGCAAGAAGTCATCCTAAAGGAAACAGATTAAAACACACAACTTTTAGACCATACTGCATAAGCCAAAAACTTGTCTTGGAAATTTAGACACACCTGAAGTATGATAGAGTTGATCACATCAGCATATCTAACAGCCAAATTCAACGACATACACCTCGCAGGAGCAATAGCGAAACACCTAACTCTCTTTCTATCAATGTTCCCCAATCTATCAGGATGACGAGCCGCTAACAAAGCCAACATTGTAGCAACACCAGATCCAAGTGAGTGTCCAGCAAAAGTCAGAGTATAACTCGGATACTTTTTAACCAATTCTTTCAAAACTTTGCATTCCTCATCTAACACATAACCAGCAGACTTCAACAGCCCGTTGTGCACATAACCACCATCAAATTTCCTTTCACCAAGCTTATTATCCAAAAGCATTGCATAATCACTCTCTTTCGCCAGATTCAAACCCCGGATCGCGACAACTATATCTTGATGAACATGATCAAGATACAGTATATAAGCTGGAGCACGACCCTGAGTGTCTTCATAAGTCTTCTTTAGAAGCAACCAATCAGGGTTAATCCCATATCCTTCTGGAGGCTCCCATAACGGGTTTCGGATATCATCCTCGTAAACAGCTAAAATATAACGACAAAACCGAGGAACCGGTTCGAACTCATCAGTTGTTGCAAGCCCCCAATCTTTACTGTCGTGACCAGCAGTGTAAAGACAGCGTTTATAACCCCAACGTGCACAGCCAAGACAGTAGACACATTCTAAAAGAGGGCAACAACCACATAGAATCGACATTAACAGGACAAAGTTATAACACCATCATCATCATAGTAGACCAACGAAGCAAAAAGCCTTAAGGTTTCAAGGATCAAAACATAAAACTTTAAATGTTGGAAACCAAGAAATTTCGAAACTTTAGTATACCCAATTGAAGAATCTTGAACAAGAAAGTGACTGAAGTTAAAACCAAAGATAATAAGTCAAACTTTGTAAATCGGAAACAATGTAATGAAAGATTCAAAGTTAAGATGAAACTGAAGATTGAAGTTCCTAATTGCTACTCTCTATAGAGAAAAAAGAAAAAAAAAAAAAAAGAGAAGAGGACTTAGATCTCACTACTAACACAATAATTCTCTGTTTCACTTATGAATCAAAGAGATAGAGGATGAGCTGAAGCACAAATCTATGAATTTGAGGGAAACTGTAGAATAAAAAAAGAAGAAAAGGTAAGTTTCTTCTTGCCGTGGAAGATGGAAAGAAGAAATGAAATTCACGCCATGGAAGGGATGAGGCAAAACTCGCCGAACTCGTGGTGGCGAACTCGCTGGACTCGTGCTCTAGAATTTGCTAAGTTTTTTATATCTGACAGTAACTTTTTGGGTAGAATTTGCAGAGCTTTGGAGCTTCCTTCCCCTTGCTTTTGTGGTGTGAAGAAGATATATAAATACTAATTTCTTGTTTTTTAACAACTTTTTTAGTTAAAGATTTTAAATTACGAGTATTGACTAGTGTTCAGACAAATTAATCACATTACACAATCACACTTAAAAATGAAAATTTTATGGTTGTATCATCAGTCGTGGACAGAGGTTTAATATAACTGTTGTAAATTTACTGTAGATTTTGATCCAAAAATTTTCTGTAGGGGGAAAAAAAATTATTTTTATTCAGGAAAAAAAAAAAGCAGTTTGGTGATTTTTGATGATACAACATAAATTAAAAAGATTTCAATTACAGCAAATGTAAATTCAGTTTAATTTCAACAAAAGTAGTATTAGGTGGTAAAGCTCTTGTTATCTACCGGCTTAGATTATGTATCTATCACCTAGAGGTCAAAAGAGTCATGGAACCGATGATAGACACTTGTTTGCGCAAATCCCAAACCGAAAACACAAGTTTGGTTTGGATCAAAATTACCTAACTTGAAGGTTCAGATTTTCATTTCTTTCTCGAAGAAAGGTCATTACAATTCAAATATCCAACTTCAGCTTTTCGTTAGAAAAATATCTTCCTCAAAATATCCCCTATAAATTAACAGAGAAGCACACTCTTGAAAAATCTGATGTATCGTCATTAGAGAGCTATATACAAATTTTAGCAAAATACCCTTAAATTTCCTACTTAATTACATTAACATGCCATTATATTAAAAAAAAACAATTTTTAAATAATAGTTAGATATATCATCATTTTTCACACAAATTTAAATATCAAATACTAATTAAATAATTACATACTATTTTAAGGAAAAATTTCACTAAAATTTACTTACAAATATACAAGTCAAAGTTATATCGATTTCTTAGAAACAATATAAGTAAAATATTCTAAAAAGGCTATAAAAACATATCAATTAATTTGACAAAAAAAACATATCAATTAATATAAAGTTAATTAAAAGAAAAAACATATAACTTATTAAACATATAACTTATTAACATAATCATATAAAAACAAAATGTTATTTTTATGTTAGTATTATTACCATAATAAATTAAATAACAAGCTTTTAATAGTTATTATAATTGATTATAGATGAAGTATATTATCCATGTATTATCTCCAACTCATTAAAAGAAACTTGATTCCCAATAAATATAGATTTTTATATATTCATAAATAAATATAAAATGACAACAAATTAGGAGATATCATGATGTGTGTATTTATATATATTTAAAGTATGTAAAATAATTAATTTCAACATTTAGTGTCATTATTCATAAAAAATGGGAATATTGATAACCGACTAGGAATATATGTTCTAAGTGTATATTCCTCTATGTGCTATTAAAATGGAATGAGACAATAACTCTTATCATTATAAATAAATTTAGTACCCAAAAAAATAGAACCCAAAAAAAAAATAGAATATATTTAAAATGAGTGGCTATTAGATTATGCGAAATTGTTATAGTTATTCGATAAACCATAAATATAAATTTAATTTTTAAAACACAGAAAATATTTATTGCCACAAATTGTAACATTTTATAAATATTTTCTTTACCACATTCACATATTTCACGGGTGAAATGTATTCTTACACGAATACGTTGATTTTGGAATTTCATTAGTTTTTTCATAATAGTTTCTTGGTAATGACCGGTCATTTATAGAAAATATTAACAAACCGACTAACTCAAAAGATTTAAATAGCCTGATCAAAAAAAAAAAAATCAATAAATTAGATTATCTTCAAAAATTTTAGTTTAGAATCCGATTGTTACTAACATCTAATAAAATTAAATAGTTAAACTATCGAGTAATTTAGTATATATGTTGTTATGGTTACATAAGAAGAAAATGCAAAATTGTTATGATTACAAAATAAAACATAAGAAAATATGAGTTTGATGATTTTTAAACTACACAAAAAGCATGTTGCAATAAATAGTAATATTTTATAAATATATTCTCTACCGTAAATCCTCTTACCAATTCAAAATTTCACGGATGAAACATATTTTTTATACGAAAATATGCAGCTTTGAATAAATAAATAAAAAAACTTTGTTACATATTATGTTTAACACAAACAGATTGGTTCTAGGATAATAATTTTACTTTTAATAATTTTCTTTAAATCGATTTATCCGGTATATAGTGCGGGTGATTACCTAGTAGCATTTTATTATCAATGGCTAAGTCACACACACCGTAATAAAATTTCAACACATTAATTAATTACATGGATTCAAACACAAAATGACATGAATTTGAAGCCCTGCCCACTCTCGCCAACTCGTCGAGTATCCTGCGTTTCTTTCTCAAATTTTTCAACTTTTCCGGTTTGATGGGTTTTGTGGAGAAAGTTGCCTTCTTCAACCGTCTTGTGTTTCTTAGGATGTATGTGGCCACTTCTTTCTCATCTTTTCGTTGCCATTCGTGTCCTATCCACACGAATATCTCAAGATGGAACAACAAACATTCCGGTACACATTTCGGCTGATTCCATTTTTGGCCGATCCGAGTTTTTTTAGATGGCATATCTAGCTGAGAACAATGCAATTTATATAATATTAATCAACAAAGTACACGAAAGTGGAGTTTTGAAAACAACAAAAGGTAGATGACTAGTAATGAAATTTCTCACATCGGTGAGCTTGCGGTTTTGCAACTTAGGAGAAGCATCAAGCATGAACGAAAGTAGATTCCACCACTCCCTTATATTTGTATGCAGATCCAAATATACTAGCTGATGGAAAATGCTATCACTAGGAAACTTGATCGGTCCATGAGGCAACATTAGTACACAAACAAAACAATGTTAGCCCAATAGCAAAGAAAATATTAAATCTAATAGTTACTTTAAGGGTGATAAATCTAAGGAAAGACGTTTGGCAGAAGTTAGAGATTCCAGAATGTTCTCATTGTATATATCAGAAACGTCACTGACTTTTGCCTCCTCCAGCTTTGGTGCTTTCTCAATCAGACAATACTTAAAACAATGAAGCCTTGATGTTCAAGTATTTCAAAGCAGGGGCATTAATCACATAACCTCGACCAATTCCACAGCATTTTGCTTCATCTATGGTTAGTCTCTGTAATGATGGCACCGCAATAGTGAAAGGCCTAAGGGAAGTTTCGCCATGAAGTACCAAATCTTCAAGACTAGGACATCCGCATAAAAGGTTGCTAAAAGAGTCTTCGTTATCAACAAACTGTACTTTGTAAAGGTACAGCTTTCTTAGGGACGTCAAACAAACCCGAGATGGAAAATCTAAAATAACGGAGTTCCTGAGTTCCAAGGTCTCGAGTGTATTATTATCAATGCACAAAACACTCGGAAAAATGAAAAAAGTGCCAACAGAATCCAGTACTAGATTACGCACATGGCGTGCAAATGCAATTCCAAGCAATATTCCAACATTCGAAGCAGCAGATGCATCCAAATCACGATATCTATCTCTTATTTCCAAATGCAAACTCTCCAGAAACGGAGCTTTATGTAACAGAAATTTTTTGTAAACATCCTCTGAAAAGGTAGGGTTATACTTAGTAGAATCGAACTTGAGATTTTGCACCGTCTTCCAAACATGTCTCCAACGTCTAGACAAAACACTCGTGGCTATGGCACTTTTTGTCGGAAGAGAAGATATTATATGCACAAGCAAATCTTCATGCAACTCACTGATTCTGTCTTCATTCACAACATCTCCATTCCTCAAACATTCACAACCACTTTCGCTGTAAAAGAAATTAAAATTTTTAAAGAACGTATGATAGTGTTTTAGGGTCAAGGATTTATTAGGGTTCAAGGATATATTATATATATAATATCATATATAGAAAGGGATTCGAGAGAGAAAGAAAAACATAAACGAAACAAAGCAACATATACCATTGTTGTTCCATCGTCGTTAATACTTAATACAGACAATAATTTGCTAAGATGCTTTCTCAGTGCTCCAAACGCAAACGCAGACTATCACACGAATCCGACTAAAAGAGTAACAACGTACGTGAGTTATCTTCTCGGTTCAGAATTAAACTGAATTAATTCAGCTCTTGCACAAGCCGGCATGCAAACCAAAAAGGGGGATAGGTTTATTTGGCCTAACTCTTGACCTAGGTCGAATTCCTATATATAATAGTTGAAGGAACTCTGCAGAATTTAATACATCACCATACCACTTTTTTATTTATTTTTAATTTGAAATTTAATACTCTTTATGTTAAAAACTAATATATGATATATCTTAGTTGCATACAAATTATCTAATTTAAATTTGATCATATTCCATTTTAATTTGCATAAACAGTAAATCGTGAAATTTTAATTTCGCCAAAGTACAAACATTAAATAATATGCTATTATATAATATTTTAATTTATGAGTTATTTTCAGAGAAATTTGGGAAATTAACATTAAGTTTCTATGTTTATTTTAAAATATTTTAAAGATAAAATAATATTTCTTTTTTTCTTGCTTTTTTTTTAAAGTAATGAAAAATATTCTATTTCTAATATTATTATATAAATCTTGATGACAAAATTACTCATTAACAAGATCGTGACACATGTCAATTATATCATTCAGATGTTGACAACATATCAATTCATTATTAAAATTTTAAAAAATAAAAATGTAAAAATTCTAAACCTAATCTAAAAAAGTTTTATATAAAAGTAAATAGATAAAATAAAACTTAATTTTATTTTAAGATCGTGACACAAGTCAATTATATCATTCAGATGTTGACAACATATCAATTCATTATTAAAATTTTAAAAAATAAAAATGTAAAAATTCTAAACCTAATCTAAAAAAGTTTTATATAAAAGTAAATAGATAAAATAAAACCTAATTTTATTTAAAATTTAATTATAAGATAAAAATATATATATATATATACCCGAAAAAATTATTCATTAAGAAGATCATGACAAGTGTCAATTATATCATTCAGATGTTGACACATGTCAATTCATTATTAAAAATTTAAAAAATAAAAATGTAAAAATTCTAAACCTAGTCTAAAAAGGTTTTATATAAAAGTAAATAGATAAAATAAAACCTAATTTTATTTAAAATCTAATTATAAGATAAATATATATATATATATATATACCATAAAATTCAAAATTATATTATTTTTTACTTACAAGAAAAATATTACTTTTTATATTAGATAAAAAACGATTGTGAAAATTATATAATTAGTTATTGTTTCTAAAAAAATGTAAATACTCACCTTTACACAAAGTAAAAAAAAAATAGATCGTCTCATATTTTTTCACCAATCAAATAATTTATTCAAAAGACTCCTATTGAATTATATATGATAGGAGTATGTAAGATTAATGTATGCGCTTTTATAACTATAAATATGTCAAAGTGAAGAGACATATAACAGATTATTTAATGTGTTCATAAAGACAATTTGTTGGTAGTAGTTAAGACTAAAGAGTATATTTTAACAGTAAAATATATTTTTGTGTGTACAAATAAACTTTTAGTGGTAATATAGACAGTAGATATGCAAATGGATAGACATTAGTGTATTATAGCAAAAAAAAACAACAACTATTTTCTATAACTAAAAGCTTATCTCTTTACTTTTATACATTGTTTTTACTTACGAAAAGAATTAAAGATATATTCTTTGTTAAATTAAATTAAATTCTAATATTTTTGAACACATCTACAACTATTTTCTTTAACTAAAAGTGTATCTATTTTTTTTTCCAACCAAACAATAAAGTAAAAGGAATTTCCTCGGTTAGTTTCTCAAGCCAGAGGAAAGGGATTTACAAAAGAAACTTCAGAGATAAGAGAATGTGAAGCACGGGCAAGACAATCCGCCTTCAAATTTGTTGCATGCGGGATCCACGAGATGGAGAATAGTGAAAAAGCTCTAGTGAGTTAAACTCATCGAGCAAGTTGAAGAAGGATGCCAATATTCATGGGAATGCACCATAATGAGTAACTCAGCACGTATCCGCTCCATGGCCCACAACAACGTTTCTAACTCTGAATGGAGGGGGGGAGGGGGCTCCTTCTTAGACACTTGGCCCCCAACAACAAGGTTCGCTCCTCACCAACGCAACACCACCAGCCCAATCATGAATGCTCATCGGTTGCTTTCCAAGAACCACCAATTTGACAACAAGGTGAAGAAACCTGGACATTCGAGGACGGAGATGCAGCCGATATGACCGCCGTAAAAGATAGTGCCTCTTCCCAGGCTAACTTATCGTCCAAAGCCTGAGCAATTATATCATTCGTCTTGATCTCTAAACCTTAATTTATTTTTCAATGGCCTTCGAAATTGTCCATAAAAATCATGGTAATTGAAAAAGTTCATCAGGATCACTCTGTTAAGAGACATCCCTCCAGAAAACAAAATCCAAATTTGAGTACACCGACTCATGGAAAATCCCTGATGAGACCGAAGTTAGAGATAAATCATAAACTTCCCACGAGTGAAGCCATTCAAAGAAAAATGTGATTAATAGTCTCAACCGCAGAATCGCACTTTTTAAACAAGATATTTATATTGGACACTTTGGTGTATCTATTTACTTTTATAGATAGTTTTAATTTACTAAAAATATTTATTTTATATTTTTTGTTAAAATTTATTTTATTTTAAACACTCTAAACCCGCACATCGGGCGGGTCCTAATCTAATATAATAAAAAGAACTTCACTAACTAATAATATCTCTACTTCCACCAAAAAAAAAAAACTAATAATATCTCTACTGAATATCTCATTAATACAATGAAGACTTTTTACTCTTTTCAAACGAAATTATCATTTGAGAAAATAAAAAGCATGATTAATTCGACACAAGTGAAACAGAATCCCATTTACCCAACCGGAGAATGAACAATACGTGAGATCATGTATGGCCGAAATAACCACCGGCGTCTATATATCTTTTTCTTCACCATTATCGTTGTTAGTATCGTTCGTCGGATCCGCTTTGTTCTACGGCAGTCTTGGTCGTTGTGAGTTGTAGATGAACAGCATGGCTCAATACGAGGCTTTACCGGGTAAAATACATAAATGAGGTTACCAATGAGGACCGCGAATGGGAACATTAAGTACTCTAGTAAGGTGAACTTAAAAATACTTGGCTTCGATAACATAGAGTTTAAATTGGCCTTCATATCATCCATGTCATAGCACATGTCCTGAATTCCGAAAACTTTGACAACAACCTACACATCATCATAAAACAACAACAACAACAACAAATGTAAGTGATATAATTGACACTATACATATAAAATATATTGTGGGGACAAAAATTAATTACCAGATCATAGTTTTGAGGATCACAAAAGGATACGACCTTCACATTGGCTACTCCAGGCCTCTTTCCCCGAATAACCCCATAGGGTGTCACAGAGACAGTTCTACTATCTGAGCTAAACCACTTGTAGTGTCTGTAGGCATTTGCACAGCCTATATATATAAGAAGAAGATGATCAAAGAAGTTTTCGATCGATCATATGGTATAATTAATATTTCAAACAAGGAGACGCATGTGCATGACCTCCTCTCGCAGATAGCCTAACCTCCTGATTAATAGAATCCCACTGGAGAAAAATAAGCTTAGGTACTCTTGTGCTCTCTTCCATGTTCATTGTGAATCTCATTAGCTCACAAACCTCTCCTGAATTGGAGTAAGCCGATGAATCAGAAAGCAAGGCCAGAACCAAATACCAAAATGCCAAACGGTACCTCATCATTCTAACCTACTAAATAAGTTACACATGCATTCTTCCTATGATCTTAAAGCATCTGAGTTGTGATTTCAATAGTTGTAGCTTTTTGAGAGAGGTAAAGAATTAGAATAGCAACAACGAAACTGAGAAAAATAAGGTGGCTTTTACTTTGAAACTGTATTCCTGAGATTACGACAACGATTTAGTTTTCCTTTATTTTCTATTTTTATTTTAATTTAAGTTAAAGAATTTCACTAACAAATCATATCTTTATTGAATGTTTCTATTATTAAGAACTAGAAAGTAGCTCACACGGTGGTTTATGTATGCATTATTAACTTGAAATAAAAAATGAAATTTTTATTCAATTATATATGAAATTTATAGATGTAATTGTTAATATATGTCTAAAAAATAATATTCATAATACTACGGTTCAACTACAGTTTATAATATATATGTTATATATTGTTTCTAAAAAGGTTATGAAAAAGAGGAAAGTTAAAATATATATTACTAAATATTTTTTATTACAATATATTGTTGAAATTATTTAAACAGTATGTTAGTATAGTAATAAGACCATTACTTATAGCAAAGTCAACTATATATGGTATTTTCGTTAAATAGTTAAGATAAATTATATTTTTTTTCTTTTTTGGAAAATAAAAACTGATAAGTAGTCTAGAAAAAAAAAGATCTTACTTAATTATTTTGATAGATAATTTTATGTTGTCCTATATATTAATTTTATTGTCATCGTCTAAAAGTAATAGTTAACAAAAAAATATTTATATATATGATAAGTCAATTTTGAAATAATTTATTAAAACGATATCACAAAACAAATATCTTATAATATAAGTTTAACCAGTTTTATAAAAAAACATTGAAAAAAAACTGTGAAATTTAATATATTTTTTTATTTTCTATATATTGTCTCTATTTCTAATCATTTTAATATAAATAATATAATTAACAATAAATTAATTTTTGAAATTATTATTTCTTTTATATCATAGCGTGAAAAAGCAATTATGTTTTTTTTTTTTGCTAAGAATTAGGCATGGGCATAAAAACCGTACCCGAATACCCAACCCAGAACCCAACCCGAAAACCGGATTCGGGTTGGGTACGGGTTTGCCTATAAAACCCTATTGGGTTCTATTTTCTAATACCTGTGGGTTCAGGTTAGGGTCGGGTAATACCCGGTACCCGTTTGGGTACCCATTAAACCCGAACATATAAACATATTTATAATATTTATCATTAATATAATGCAATTACCCCTTATAATTTTGAATATTTCATTTAGTCTTACACCTAAATATCAAAAATAATCAAAATATCTAAAATATTTTGTTATGTAAGTCAAAATTTAACTAAATTTATTTAAATTTAATTATATTTTTTTCGGGTACCCGGTAGTTCGGGTTCTAAAATTTGTAACCCAAACCGATCCGAAACCGATAGTATCCAAACCGAACCGAACCCATATATCTAAAAATACCCAATGAGTTCTATTTTTCTAAACCCGTTTACCCGAACCCGAACAGGTTACCCGAATTCCCAGCCCTACTAAGAATGTAAATATTCATTTCACAATGAAAATGTAGGTTACACAATTAAGGGTAACCAATTTATGGTCCCATGCCAAAAAAAGAATAAAAAACATGGAAGCATACAACATTCTTGAACCGAATCATCAATTCTCATTAAAGAAGACGATTTGGAACGAGATAAGAAGACTCCTTATAGTGAGAGAAAAAGAATCAACAAGAAAACAGAACAATAAAGATCACGAGTCACCCATAAAGCAAGATGGTAGTCCTTTCACCTGTAATCTGAGCTTAGCAAGGAGCTGCGGAATTACCGAGCTTAATGTGTTAGGCAATGCTCACTCACTCTAGCGAGTCCCTCTAGGAGTCGGTAGCTCAGAGCCTGGCAACATCTTAACCACAAAGAGCCATACTAACACCACCAAGTGCTTAGGGCAAAAACAGACACTTCAAGTAAAGTCTTCAAGGCTTCCCACTAAAACACTAATCTGCTGCGGCTGAGCTAAGGCTTGGGAAAAAGTGACACGAGGGGTAGTAAACTCAAACGCAACATCAAGGATACAAGTGTGACATGCCATGGATTTGCACGAAAATGGTATGGGCAGCAACGTTGGGCAGACCCAAACCCATTACTTGTCAAGCGTAGCCCTCATTTCCATCCTAGACGAAACTCACAAAATCCTACAAGACCAAGACAAGACTCGGACGAACACCAGTCCACCTTTTCTGATAAACACCTTTGGCTTGGGAGTTGATGTTAAGTAGCTTGCAAGTAGTTAGAGAAGCCAGCTCTAACAACAAACCACAACAAAAGACTACCATTTGATGACCAAACACCCCCGGTATAAACAAAAAGGAAGATCAGAGTCACCGGTGGCTGACGCCTCAACACTAAAATCCACACCTAAAACAACAACACACAAGACAGAGACTCCAAGCATACCAGAGTACGCAATGAGCCAGGGAAACAAACGACAACTAATCACGGGGCGGGAGAGAAGGTGAACAGAGTGAAGACAGAAGGCAAACACGGAGAGGAAGAGAGCGCTAATCTCTTACGCCACCACAGGAGGAGAGCCGCAGGATGTCGGAGAAGCTACGGTTGTAGTACCAAGCAACTACCCACCACTTGCCTCTAAAGAATCTTACCGCTGCTTGAAACTGGACAAGCAGAAGCTCCATCGCTAATGGAGCTTAAGAAGAACCGCCGAGAAACACCTTAAGGAGCCTCACACAAACTCAGATTGCCGTCCTCAAACAAATCGAAGGGGGTGAAAGCACCCAGAGGGAGTCATCGCCAAGATTCACAGAAGATTCGAGACAAGCCGAGGCCAATTCTCCACAAATCGGAGCCACCGTTAAAATCGCCATCAAACACTGAAACCTAATCTCGTCAGATCGCCTACCGGAAAAAAGTCAGCTGCATAAAGGGAACCTTGGGAGCCCTCTCACAGACACGGCGAGGAGCACCGGTGACCGGAGAGGCAATAAACAAAGCGGATCTAGGCTGTATTCAAGGGCGGCTGAAGGAGGAGGAAAGTCGCCGAAATAAGGTTTTTTACTGTTTAATTGTAAGTTAAGATCATCAAAACAATTATGTTATGATATCATTATGTTTTTTTTAGTATGTTTTAAAGATAATCACAAACTGTAATTTATAAATAGTATAATTACTATTAAATAAAAATTTGAGTTATGTGTTTAATACAATATATATAATTATTAAATATAATATGAGTTTTTTTATATATTAGAAAATCTTTTATATTTTTAAATTAGTTTATTATAAATTAATTTGGTTTCAGGTTTTACTTTGAAATGTATGAAACCATTTTATAATAATAGGACAATTAGTTACAGCAAAGTTAATAAAATTTTGTATATTCATTAAATAAGTAAGATAAATTAATTAATTTATAATTTGGTTTTTTTTTGGGAAAAAAAACTAAGAAGTATTTTAAGAAAAAAAGGTGTAAGACTTTACTTTGAAAGATAAATTATGTTTTTTTTTGAACTTAATGTAAAATTATATTCAAAAGAAAATATACTTTGTTACAACTGGTGCAGCTTTTGCTTCATGTTTTTTTAAAACTAAAAATTAGATAGAAGATTAAAAATGTAGAACTATAGCAAAAGAGCTATTGTCAGGACTCCAACCATAGTTGGTATGCTTCATCATAACGGCGATCTCCCATCTTCCCGATTGCAGTTAGCTGGTCCTTGATCTGCTTATCGACCCAGCCAATGAGCTGAGGTGCAGTGTGAGCCGCCTCACCATGCTTCCGCCTATTTCGCTCACGCCAAATGGTATAAACGACTATATGGAAAAGACTACGGCGTAGAAAAATCTCAACACCACTGTGTTGATCACTCGAGATGGAGTCAAGTAGAGCAACCCAATCAGTCGAATACTGGGTTCTAAATATTCTTTTTGCTAAAGAAGCCCATACCTCAGTAGCGTAAGAGCAGGAATAAAATAGATGAGTTCGAGTTTCAAGAGCAAGGTGGCATAAAACACAGGAACCTATAGTCTGCCCACTCCATTGAATCATACGCTCACCTGTTGAAAGCCGATCATGCACGGCTAACCACACACAAAAGGAGTACTTAGGAACCGCATGAGTAAACCAGACTCCCTTATTCCACGCGACTGTAGTTGCTGTCGTACGAATATGGTTCCAAGTGTCGCGGGTGGAGAAAGCTGATCTGAAACTGTCCCCCTTCCCTCGCCATAACAGAGTATCAGACGTATCACGTCGTTGCACCCATTGAGTGTGCAGAATAGCCTCCATATCATTAAGATGATTAACTCTATGGTGGCGGCGTCTACGTGTACGCCAAGCTTCAGCCAATGTACTCTGTTTTGGGATCCCCTTGTCCATCATGCCTCTATCTCTTCCATAGTCAAATAAAACACCCATAGAAGACCAATTATCATACTAGTGGACTCCCCATTACCAACCTCCACTCTATATAAAATAAATTATGTTGTCATATATATTAATTTTATTTTCATATATAAAAGTAATAGTTAACAACAAATAATTTTATAATATGAGAAGTCAACTTTAAAATAATTTATTGATACGATATCACAAAACAAATATCTTACACTCTAAGTCTAACTAATTCTTTATAAAATTCATGAAAATAAAAGTGTGTCAAATTTAATATAAATATGTTTTTCTTCTATAAATTGTCTCTATTTCTATATTTTTTTAAAATAACTGGTATAATTAACAATAAATTAACTTTGAAACTATTGTTTTATGTTATTTCATGGGGGAGATAAAACAATTATGTTATGATACTGTTTTTTTTAGTACATATGTTTTAAAGACAGTTAAACTATAACTTATAGAATACTATTAAACTAGATTATGACTCGAGGTACACCGCGGGGCAATTTTTTTTTATATATTTTTTGTTAATGAACTATTTTAATACTAATTTTGCTAATGTACTCTTTTATTAATTTTAGTGATTTAGCATATAATTCATGGTATACCACAACAACACTTTTTATATTTGTGTTGTTAAAATAGTAAAATAAAGATTTGACCCGTATTGAAGTATCATAATAATGATATTTTATTTTTTAGTATTATCAATTCAATCATGTAATGTCATAGTACCCATTATTTATAACTTGTTTATGTTATTTTGAAAATTTAATGTTTAAATATTCATAATTTTAAACTTTTTATTAAGTTTAGATATATCAGTTATAAATTATAAACTTCTTAAAATTCTATAAATTACTATATATGATAAATTTACTATATATGTGTGTTGAACACACACTTTTTATATTAATTGAGTAATATATGTTCATTTAAAAAAAATTCAAATCACAATATATGCAGGAAAAATATATATTTTTATTAAATTTATGTATTATATGATGATTCACTACATTTAAATTTTAAAATCAATAAAGATGATAGGAGAATATTTTTTTTAATATGGAATAAATCATCTAAATATCTATGTTTATTATAGGATATTATATATATGGATATTTAAAATATTTTAATTCTGTTTGGTTATAAGGATAATATAAAAAATTAACTATACTTTTTTGGATATGAATATAAGCATTAATTGCATTAAATGTAAAAACTTTCCTAAATGTATTTTTGAGCAAAAATTGCTGCAAAAATACTAGTATAGATACAAATTTGAGTTGTGTCTTTAATACATGGGTCCCTTAATTCATTATATATGATTATTGAATATAATGTGATATATATATATATATATATATATATTTTTAAATTAGTCTATAATAAATTAATTTGGTTTCAGTTGTTACTTTAAAAGTATGAAACCATTTTCTATTCTTATTTGGTTTTAATTTGTTTATATTTTTTAGTTGGGTTGATCAATATTTTTTTTTAAGTTCTATGGTTATGATTTTATTATGAAATATATTAAAACTTAAAAATGGAAGGAATATATTTTTTGTAACAATGTTAAAAACAATTTCGAAAAAAACAAACTATACAACAATTATCTTTTTTTTTTTAACAAACTATACACCACATAAGATACAAATAGAATAAAGTCAAATAAAAAAATAGAATGTTAAATTTAAAATTAACCAGAATGACATGTATCACAAAAGTAGAGTGCCAAATGTCGCATTATTAGGCAAAGTTATAAAAAACCTTCTCATATTATATAAGACTAGATAAGAGCCCGCACGATGTGCGGGTTTAAAATTTGTTGAAAAAATAAATCCTAAATATTAAACAAATTTTTAAAAATATAAAAAAAAATTCCTGAATTAAATATATAAATAATTTTAGTTAGGAAAAAATCATATTTGTATTTATCTTCATACACTTAATTATATTTATATATTTTTAATATATTATAACAATTATTACAATAATTTAAAGCTAAATTATATCCCACCAAAACTTTTGCCAAATACTCATCATTATGAGTATTATTATTGTCAAATTTTTAAAACGTTACACAACTTATTCACAAAATATTTGACATGAAAAGAGTTCATCAAAGCAAAATCTAATTAGTAAGCATGTACAATTTTACTTTATCTTTTATCCTTCAAATTATGATCTTACAAAATTATTTTATTGTTAAAGTATGCTCTTTATCACCACCTATAAAATATATTATGATCAAATTAAACAAATTTTTTATTTCTTTACTTTCATTTTGGCATAATTATAGTTCTTTAAATTACTAAAATTGTTTTGTGACATAATTTTTTTTAACCATGAATGTTTTTTTACTCTAAAGATATTTTGTATGAACAACTGGTGAAAGTTATCTACTCTATTACAATGAATTTATGACGAACCTAATAAAAGTTGAGAAACTGAGAAAAGGTTAATATAACATAATAAAAGTAAAAATTTGAAAATTATAATCACGATTGTATATATACATCTTAGACAATTCAAATAAACAAAATAGACACTTTATAAACAATCCAAAACATGACATATGTCATAATCAAGTTAAGGATCGGCGACCTATTTGCTCCTCAGAAGTGTATCGCATTATACTAAAACTACTTAAAACTATGACCTCGTCTCGAATATTCTCGAATCGTAAATTCTAAACTTATATCTACCTAAATCAAAAGTTCTCATATATTTCTCCATATACCTGAGTTTAAACGGTTACGAACCAAACCCGATAGAAAACCACATAAATCAGGTTTGAAACCAATTTTAAAACGGTTTACAATCCCAACTTCCCAATTTGAAAATTGCTTCTCAATTACTCGATCAAACAGCTCTTGTTTCAGTATCATAATCATCAACATTATTCAGAAGGGAAAAGTCTAGATTTTGACCAAAAACATCAATCACCGACTAATCTTCCAAGCTTATAATGCTACTAACTATAAAATCACCTTTTGAACCTCCATCAGTGTCTCCATCATTGATTAAATTAGCGGGATTTATATACTTTGATTCCATTTCATTGCATCTGATAGCTTCAATTGAAGAACCATCACGAATCAAAGACCACACAATAGATCGGCAAAATTATATCGGAAATAAAAATCAAAGATCAAAGCTTTTGATATAAACAAATAATATTTTTTTTGTCAATATTTGAGCCACAACAGGCCGGTTCATTAGTCAAATCCCTACATTCATAGATAGCGGAACTCGATCCCTCGTGTAATGGTGCCTTTTACAATTGGAGTTACCAATGACCACTACAGCAAGATTACTTCACAAACATAATTTTTATGTAGATATAATATTGTTTTCTTAATTAGCTGTTATATTACGTTTCAAAAATAAGAATTTTGTTGACATAACTTATGCTATTCTTTTTAAATTGTTATTCATTTATTGATTAATAATAATATACATGTTTAATGCTTAATGAATTATTATTTTATTTATACATGTCAAAATCTAATTGAGAAAAAATGTATAATATAATTAGCGTACAATAGAAAATAGATTAGTTTTGTTAATTTTCCTTTTTGATTTAGGAATTTTTAAAGATATAAACAGTAAATTTTATGTTGATTTAAATTTAATGTTATTTTTTTACACGTGTCAACTTCTCATCAGTATATGTGACACGTGTCATGATAATGTTAATAACTAATATTTTTATTTCTTGATTTTTTTAGAGATTCTTTTTTTTTTAATAGGAATTTGTGTAAAATTGATATTTGTTACGATATGATGAGTTAGTAACTTTTGAAACCATACTTTATATAATAAGATATGAAAATTTTATTTGTTAGCATGTACTACTTTCGATTGGAAAGAACTCCATTTACCGAATTTGTCCCTTATTTGTGTTCATGGTTGTATATGAGTGGTTCTTTGTATATACTAGGTTTAGAACCCACGCTACGCGTGAGTTTATTCGATATATTTTGATGAAAACAATATATGATTGATGACGGTAGTAAAATATTAAATTATAAAAAAATTTAAATTAGTATTAAGGAAAAAAAAAATTTCAAATATTTTTTTGAAATATAAAAATCAGTTGTGTTATAAAATCAAATATGATAAAAAAAAATCATGAATTTAACTCGACGTCCAAGCGAGGTGAATTAAACTAATGACCTCACATATCCTAAACCATTTCTTTGACCACCAGAAAAACAAAACAATTTTCTCATCATGAATTTAACTCGTTTTCAAAATTAATTGATCGCTAGCACCTATGTTTTCATGTTTAGAATTCAATGTTTTCTTATTATTCATATTCTTTCTTGTCATTTTCATTGTGAGGTTCTTCGTTATACTCTTTTTCTTCTTCATCCTTGTCAACTTCTTCACATTCTTCCACCGAAAAACTTTTTTTATACTACCACACAACTTGTTAACCCATCAAACCCAAAGAATAAAATCATTTCTTTTCTCACAAAAATAAAAAATAAGATAAAAAATTAATGAAAGAATATCAACTCATCTATAAAATCATACACAAAAATATGTTTTACAGCTCATAAGAAATAAAAAGCATAACGTAGATAAATAAAATAATTTATGTTTTACATCAATATTTAGAATATTTTAAACTTTTAAAATTTAAAAATTATAATATTTAAAAACTTTTTAAAAGCTAAAAACTTTTAAAAGTTTCAATATTTATATATTAAATTTGTTTAAAATTTTAAATATTATAATATATTTTTTTGAAACTTTTTAAAGTTTGAATTTGATCAAATAAAAAAATGGATCAAACCGAATATAAAACTTTTAAACTTAAACGCCTGATAAATCAAGTTTTCCTGCTCATTCGTTGTTGGTAGCATATTAATCTTATTTATAATGGTTCTGAACCATTGTCTAAAAAAATTATAGCCGATGTGGGATATTGTACATAGTTCTTTTATTTGCATAAATTTAAAATTTTCCTTTTTCTAAAAAAATCTGGAAATTTAAAAAATGTTAATGAATGACATGTCAAATCGTGATAGGATGTTTAAAATAATTCTTAATATAGAAAATTTTGGAAATTTTAAAAATATTAATTAGTGAGGTGTCTAATCACTATTGGTGGTTTTAAAGCTTAGGTGGATGCCTTAAGGAGCTTATAACTTCTACTTTTTATTAGTATAGATTATGTAGGAGAGATAACAAAATAGCAATGATATTATAAAAGGCCAAACTGTTAACAAAATAATTTTTTGAATTTTAAAAACAATATTAGTTTAATTTTTTTTATTAACCTCTTTGTAACCGAAGGAGATAATACTTTGTTAGTTTAATAATATTTTGTATTAACCTCTAAGCTAATCTTTTGAAGCAACTTTTAGCATTGAGACTTCGAGAGAAACTCTTCTAGTTTGATACAAGATATTCAAAAACTAGATCTTCCAATGGAAACGAATCTACTCTTTACACTAAAGTAATAATCTTCTGAATCTCTTCCTCAAAAGGTCCACCAAACATTAGCATCCGACATACAGGTAGGTGGAGCAGTGACTTATATATACATTTCCCAACAGCCAAAAAAACATAGTAAATGTTTAAGATATTAAGTATAGTCGAACACAAGGTGACATGAATTTGAATCCCAGAGCACACTAGCTAGCCAACTAGTTGAGCATCTCATGTAGTAGAAGCGGTGTAACTCTCGATCGTAATGTACGGTAAACTTGGATAATGACTGAATCGCGCACAAGAGCACTTTCCTTAAAGAGTATTTTGACCCTTATCAAAAGCTTTGGGTTACACAAAATCTCTCGCAGGATACGACGATCAAAGTTTCTCTCTTGTTCTAGGCTAAGATACAAGAGAAACAAATAGAATTTTTCTTGTGTTTGTTTTGTGTTATCACAAGAGATTCACTCGACCTCTCTCTCTTCTCGTGATCTCTCCTCTGTTTTTATGCAACAAAACAGAGTGTATTTATATATATGTCCGACGGTTGTTTACGAATGTTTGCAACCATTCGTTTAATAACCACAAACCAAAAGTCACAATGGTTTATTAATATAACCGTTGATACACTTAAATTACCAACATTCCTCCCCCATTTAAGTGTAAAATTTGATTCACGACATTAGTAACACATAAACCAAACTCATGCATCAATATAAATATCGTAACGATTGAATTTATATCTTAGTGACATTACACATTTCAAATGCCCGAGAATTAGGATGTCCTATGGATTGAATCCTTTCAACTCATTTTGGACACTTGAAGATAATACACACATGAATTTTCACACTATTCTAAGTGTTTATACTTGACACTATTATAAGCCATGTGTCCCTATCCATTCATGAGCATATAGGAAGCTAAGTCCAAGCTTCTTGATGCGGCTCCACTTCATACTCATATAGGTAGATCTTTTAATCTTGCACCTGCAAATGCAATTTTTCAAAAGATCTATTAAGAAGAGAACTTCAACCTAATCCTTTCTTGCAGGTTCAAGCACTTACTTTGGGATGATACAACAAGTGCTTCAATCTTTAACTGTAAGCTTTCCACATTGAATTCAGCCTCTAACGTTGTATTAGAAGGGAATTGGGTATCCCACAATTAAAAATTTCAAATGGACTTTAAACCCATCCCTCTAGCCGACTTGATCACCAAGTCTCTAGCTAACCCTTTAGTCAAGTGATCCGCTAGATTTTGTTCAGACCGAACAAACTGTATGGTAATAGCTCCATGAGTGATCAGCTCACGTATCATGCTATGTCTAACACCCAGGTGTCGTGACTTACCATTATACACTTGACTATAAGTTCTAGCCAAAGTGGCTTTACTATCACAATGTATACAAATTGGTGATACCGGTCTCGGCCACAATGGAATCTCATAGACTAAATTTCTTAGCCATTCCGCCTCTTTGCTAGCAGCCGCTAATGCTATGAACTCCGATTCCATAGTCGAACTTGTAATACAAGTTTGTTTTCTAGAAGCCCAAGAAATGGCACCTCCTCCAAGCAAGAACACCCAACCACTTGTAGAAGAGTTACTTTCTACATTGGAGTTCCAACTTGCATCGGAATATCCTTCTAAAACCGAAGGAAATCCGACATAAGACAAACCATAATTTATGGTTCCTTTCAAGTACTTAAGCACCCGTTTAATAGCTTGGCAATGGTGAGTACTAGGGTTACTAGTATATCTACTCAACTTTCCTACCGCATAAGCTATATCCGGTCTAGTACTTGTCATGGCATACATTAAACAGCCAATAAGTTGTGAGTACTCGAGTTGTGAAATTGCTTTTCCCGTATTAGGCATAAGCTTCACACTCGCATCCATGGGAGTGCTCACAGGAGAACATTTCTCATAATTGAACCTTTTTAGAACCTTTTCAATGTAATGAGATTGAGATAAACATAGGCCTTTGTTCTCACGCTTGATTCGAATTCCAAGAATCACATCTGCCTCCCCCATGTCTTTCATGGCAAAATTTGATGACAAGAACTCTTTTGCAAGTTCTACTTGTCTTAAGTCAGTACCAAAGATCAACATGTCATCAACATATAAGCAAATGATTACTCCATTACCGGAATCATCAAATTTGCTATATAAGCACTTGTCTGCTTGATTCAACTTGAATCCATTTGATAAGATAGCCTCATCAAATCTTTGATGCCACTGTTTAGGTGCTTGCTTCAGCCCATACAATGACTTTATTAATTTACACACCTTTTGCTCATTCCCGGGCATAACAAACCCTTTAGGTTGCTTCCTATAGACTTCTTCTTCCAAAACACCGTTCAAGAATGCTGTCTTAACATCCATTTGGTGGATCACAAGATCATTAATAGCAGCCAAAGCAATTAATAATCTTATAGAAGATATTCTAGCAACAGGAGCATAGGTATCAAAGTAATCGATACCTTCCTTTTGTCTAAAGCCTTGGATAACCAATCTAGCTTTAAACTTGTCAATTGTTCCATCAACTTTCATCTTCTTTTTGAAGATCCACTTGCAGCCTAAAGGCTTGCAACCAGGTGGGAGATCAGTTAGGATCCATGTATTATTCTCTACGATGGAGTTTATCTCATCGTTTACCGCTTCTTTCCAAAACGCAACGTCTATAGACTGCATAGCCTCATCAAACGTTCTAGGGTCCTCATCAACATGATAACAATATAAATATTGATATTCAACCTCATCTATTGATCCCTCAACTAAATAAAGCTGAAAATCAGGACCGAAAGATTTTTCAATTCTTCCTCGCTTGCTCTTGCGGAGCATAGGTGACGCATTAGAAGGAATGAGTGTGTCATCTCCTTCGTTTGTTCTACTTGAACTAGGAACCAAGTCCTTTGGTCTAGGTATTGATGAGAAACGTGTCTCATCAAATATTGCATCTCTTGACTCAATCACGGTGTTAACCGATATAGAATCATTAGGTTCTATGACATAGAACCTATAAGCCTTGGAATGCTCAGCATATCCAATGAAGATGCAATCAATACCTCTTTCTCCCAAAGTTTTAATCTTTGGTTGGGGTAGTCTAACAACTGCCCTACAGCCCCAAACTCGAAGGTAATTCAAGTTTGGTTTCTTTTTGTACCAAAGCTCATATGGGGTAATCTTGTTCCTTTTGTTAGGAACCCTATTTAATAAATAGCAAGCCGTTAACATGGCTTCGCCCCAAAATCCGTCACTTAACCCTGAGTAAGATAGCATGGAATTAACCATTTCTTTTAGGACTCTATTTTTCCTCTCAGATACACCATTTTGTTGTGGTGTATATGGAGCTGTAGTCTCATGTATAATTCCCACAGACTGAAAATAAACAGGATCATAATACTCTCCACCTCTATCGGTGCGTAACTTCTTAATCAAGTCACTATGTTGTATTTCAACCTCAGTTTTATAAACCTTGAATTTATCTAGGGCTTCATCTTTAGCATGTAATAAATAAACATAACAGAACCGAGTATGATCATCTATGAACGTGATGAAATACTTTTTGTTCCCTAAAGATGGTGTAGCATGCAAATCACATAGATCACTATGTACAAGTTCTAGCACCTTAGAATTCCTTTCAATACTCTTAAAAGGTTTTCTAACTATCTTAGTCAACATACAAGTACTACACTTCTCTAAATTTATGTCAAAATTAGGAATCAATCCTTCTTTAGACATATCAATCATTCTTTTATAGTGCACATGACCTAATCTTAAATGCCATAGAGAAGAATCATTTTTGCTAGAACATGCCATGTAAATAGAACTCACAACTTTATTAATATTAAGCATAAACATGCCATTACAAAAATATCCAAATCCAACAAAGACTCCAGCTTTAGATAAAACATACTTATCCGACTCATACACTTGTTTATAACCACACTTATTTAAAACACTACCAGAGACTAAGTTCTTCCTAATTCCAGGTACATGAAGTACATTATTGAGATCAATAGTTTTCCCGGAACTAAACTCCAACACCACTTTTCCACGGCCTAGGATAGGAGCGGTTGACTCGTTGCCCATATGAAGTACGGAACCATCTTGAACTAGTTCATATGTCTTGAACCAGCCACGATCATTGCAAACATGTGTAGTTGCACCCGAGTCAATCCACCACGTCACTCCATCATCCTGCATATAAAATGCCTCAGAAATGTTTGATACATAATACACATGTGAATGTGAATCATTTACAAGATTCTGACCTTGATGAGTGATTTGGCCTTGGTCCTTAGACCCTTGCCCTGAACGGTTTTGTCCCATTCTGTTCTTATCCTTTGCAGCTCGACAATCACGTCTAAAGTGACCCGGCTTGTTACAGAACCAACAAACGCTCTTAAGCTTTTTGTTAGGTCCACCGTAAGTGTTGTCATTAAAGGGACGTTTCTTCCCCTTATTCTTCATCTTAGAACTCCCACCTTCCTCCATCATATTGATTGAAGAAGGTTCAGCCTCTTTGGGTTTTCCACCCTCTTGCACCCTTAGAGATTCCTCTATGCGCAAATGGCTACCAAGTTGTACCAGAGACAACTCTTCCTTTTTGTGTTTTAACATGCGCCTAAAATCCTTCCATGAAGGCGGCAACTTGTCGATGATACTCGACACCGAGATGGATTCATCCATCTTCATGTCGTGTTGAGCGAATTGCCCTAGGATGCGAAGCAATTCATTGTATTGCTCCATAACAGGCCTTGAATCAGACATCTTGTAATTATTAAAATTACTAACAAGGAACTTCTTACTAGAAGCATCCTCAGCCATGTACTTTGATTCCAACGCATCCCACAGTTCTTTTGCGGATTCGACATTTTGATAGACATCAAAGAGAGGATCAGACATACCGTTAAGAATGTGGCCACGACATATGTAATCATCGTTCTCCCAC
Source organism: Camelina sativa (assembly GCF_000633955.1). Taxonomy (NCBI): domain Eukaryota; kingdom Viridiplantae; phylum Streptophyta; class Magnoliopsida; order Brassicales; family Brassicaceae; genus Camelina; species Camelina sativa. The sequence continues at coordinate 12,929,336 of NC_025690.1, read as the reverse complement.
TTAAGTTGTTTCCTTGTCTCCTCCACAGAATCCTTCTCCGCATCCTCCGTCACGATAGGCATTGGCATGCTTAGAACATACACCACATTGAGTGTGGTGAGAAGGAAATGCATCTTCTTCTGCCATCTTCGAAAGTCTACTCCTTCAAACTTGTCCAACTTCCCAAACTTTGAAGTCATCTCACGCACCGATGCACTCGTCATGTTCACCAGAAAATACTCTTTAAGAATGTAGTAAAAGCGGTGTAACTCTCGATCTTAATGTACGGTAAACTTGGATAATGACTGAATCGCGCACAAGAGCACTTTCCTTAAAGAGTATTTTGACCCTTATCAAAAGCCTTGGGTTACACAAAATCTCTCGCAGGATACGACAATCAAAGTTTCTCTCTTGTTCTAGGCTAAGATACAAGAGAAACAAATAGAATTTTTTCTTGTGTTTGTTTTGTGTTATCACAAGAGATTCACTCGACCTCTCTCTCTTCTCGTGATCTCTCCTCTGTTTTTATGCAACAAAACAGAGTGTATTTATATATATGTCCGACGGTTGTTTACGAATGTTTGCAACCATTCGTTTAATAACCACAAACCAAAAGTCACAATGGTTTATTAATATAACCGTTGATACACTTAAATTACCAACATTCCTCCCCCATTTAAGTGTAAAATTTGATTCACGACATTAGTAACACATAAACCAAACTCATGCATCAATATAAATATCGTAACGATTGAATTTATATCTTAGTGACATTACACATTTCAAATGCCCGAGAATTAGGATGTCCTATGGATTGAATCCTTTCA
>NC_025690.1:12921482-12928188 GCF_000633955.1 Camelina sativa | reverse complement strand
GTTACACAAAATCTCTCGCAGGATACGACAATCAAAGTTTCTCTCTTGTTCTAGGCTAAGATACAAGAGAAACAAATAGAATTTTTCTTGTGTTTGTTTTGTGTTATCACAAGAGATTCACTCGACCTCTCTCTCTTCTCGTGATCTCTCCTCTGTTTTTATGCAACAAAACAGAGTGTATTTATATATATGTCCGACGGTTGTTTACGAATGTTTGCAACCATTCGTTTAATAACCACAAACCAAAAGTCACAATGGTTTATTAATATAACCGTTGATACACTTAAATTACCAACATCTCACGTCTCTTTTAAAAAATTTCGAGCATTCCGGTACACATTTTGTGGAGAGAGTTGTTTTCTTCAAGCGTCTTGCGTTCTTAAAGATGTATGTGGCAACTTCATCATGCTCATCTTCTCGTTGTCACTAGTATCTTATCCACACGAATGTCTCAAGATGGAACAACAAGCATTCCGGTACACATTTTGGTGGATTCCATTTCCGTTCGTACATATTTTTTTAGTCCACACGCAGTTATACCTGAGAAAAATGCAGTTTATGTCATCTAGCTCAACAAATTACCTAAAACTAGAGATGTGGAAACAAACAAAAAAGAGGTAGTTGACTAGTGAATTCGCTTAGGAGAACTAGCGAGCATGATCGAAAGCAGATCCTACCACTCTATTTCGTATGTAAGTAGCTCTAGAAAGACTAGTTTATCGAATATTTTACCAATAGGAACTTTAATCTGAGTACATTTACACAAAACAGGGTAACATTTAATACAGGAAACAGTGTTACTGTCTATTTAGCCCAATTGCAGAGAAAATAACCAGGCGAAAAATGTTACCTAAGGGCATGTCCAGTGGGCGTAACTCTATGAGTTGCTTTTATTAAAAAAATAATAATATGAAGAGAGAGAAGAGGAAAAGAGGAGAAGAGTTACTCAACAGAGAAACGGAAGAAACGGTACTAAGATAAAAAGTAACAGATGTAGCTAGTTTATTGATGAGTTTATTAAAAAAAATATAAAAAAAAAACAATTTCTTTAATAAAGAAATTTGTTGAGCAACGATCAGCGCTTCTTGCCGCTGGAGATGACCTTTGGTGACAAGTGTAATATAAGACGTTTGGCTGAAGTTAGAGATTCCAGGATGTTCTCATTGGCTATATTTGAAACGTCACTAGCTCTGGTGCTTTCTCAATCAGACAAGACTCAAGACCGTTAAGCCCGCTGATGTCCAAGTATTTCAAAGCAGGGGCATTTATCACATAGCCTCCATTTCCATAACCTCCTTGGTTAAGATCATTTAAGGTCAATCTCAGTAAGGATGGCACCGCAACAGTGAAAGTCGCCACATCCGCATTGCCAGATCTATGCGAACAGATTCTTCATCATTGAAGTGTACTTCGTGAAGGTACAGCTTTCGAAGGGACTTCAAACAAACCCAATAGCACACTTGAGTTTCAAGATTTCAAGTGTATCATTAAAGCTAAACATGAGAACGAATGATTATAGATACAAGGACAAGCATTGCTAACTTTAGATTTAATAAGGATAAATGCGCTACTGAATCTGGAATTAAGCAAAGAGATGCTGCAAAAGTTCAGTAAAAACGCAAGAAACAATGGTTTTACCTATAACCAAGTTTTGAACACTAGGCAAAACCTCAGAAATGCAGGTTGAGCACAAAGCTGTCAGCATATTTATGACAAAGTTCGTTGAAAGGATCAAAGATATAGATTGGGCCAAAAGAGAGAACATAAAATTTCTGATGAGTTTGATTTTCTCTAACTAAAACCGTAGACGGGCTCTAGCGCTAGATGTCTCCGGTTGCACAACCAAAGGAACAATAAGTAAAAAAATGCAGCAACCTATCAATGCAGAAACTGAGCATTACTTAAAACTTTGAGTTACTATTTCTGAAAGATGGAGGCACCTAAGCAAAAAGTGTGGTGGAACTCTACTGCCAATGCTTTATAAGAAAAACAAATGAAAACCACATAAATGAACATTGTTCAATAAGAAGACTATGTCAAACCTTTTCTTGAAAGTTTATTTCACTTTGAGCATCTAAAGAAGAAACTGAGTGGATAACGCCATCCAAAACAGATACATCACACTATTTTTGTAAAGATATCTATCCTTCAGATCTGAATCAGCTGTCCAAGTTAATTTGGGTGGAGCACACTGCATTATTTGTCTTCTCTTTCGGCTCCACACATGGCTTTTTCAGTGATTCCGCAAACAGCAACTTCTTGTACAAAGACATGTTGCTAAAGAACCCAATAGATTATAAGCAAAATGTGACATTGTGATAAACTCTTTGAATAACATGAGAACGAACAAGTAAAGATACAAGGAGATTCATTGCCAACTGTAGATGTAAGAAAGATAAATCCGCTACTAAATTTGAAAATTAGCAAAGACATGCTGGGAAAGAAAAAACGTATGAAACAATGGTCTTACGTATAACCAAGTTTGAAATGTTGCGCCAACAACTCAGAAAAAGCAGTTTGAGCACAAACCTGTCAGCATGCTCTTAAACAGACATCAGAATCAGATATAACAAGAAGGCCTTGAGAAGTGAGTTGAAAAGACCAAAGAAATAGATGGAGCCAAAAGAGAGGAACATACAATGCTGATATGAGTTTGATCTTCGCTATTAAAACCATAGACAATACTCCTTCGCCAGATGTTTCCAGTTTCGCAATCAAATGCACAATAGGTATAATGGCAGCAACCTATCAATGCAGAAAATGAGCAACATTTAAAACTTTGAGTTACTATTTCTGAAACATAGATGAACCTATGCAGAAGGTGTCAAATGTGGTGAAACTCTACTTCTTCTGATTTATAAGTAAAAAAAATGAACGCCACATACATCTCAATGAGCATAGTTTAATAAGAAGACCAGGTCAAAGAAATACGTGCCTTTGCTTGGAAGTTTATTTCACGGTGTCACCATCTAAAGAAGGCCATTGATATGTCACACCATTTTGAAAAGATATCTTTGGGATTTGAATCACGCCACAATTTCCAAAACAGAACAATCACAAACAATTTAGAGATTTCTTCCTTACGTAAACAACTTCCACCTGCCGAATCTTTTAGCTGCCACAACTTTTTTTGACGCTTAAGTGTGTATCTGGAGAAGGTGAAACCATGAATTAAATATTACAGCGTTATAAGAAGACAAATTGAAAATATTAATTAAGCCTTCGAAGTACCTATAGACAAAATCGGTTGCTCTCTAGATCTCTCTCTCCATATTGCAGAGGATAATGTGCGATAAGCGAGATTTACAAGCCTGACTATTATAAGTTGCCAGCAGCTGAGTCTTAGTCTGAATCTAATATGCTTTTGCTAGAAGAAAATACTCGTTTTTTATTAGATAAAAAGTAGTGTTACAAGAGCTGCAAGGAGCCTTATTAATATGCTCATCAGCCTGACCTTCTAGGGTCTTCTTTTACAAGAAAGGGAAATTAAAAATTCGCTAATTACAAAGAAAAACTAAGGAACTAAATCGAAAAGATCCTAAACTAAGAAGGACAAATCCTGCAAAACAGACATTAAAGGAAACTTAGTAATAATTCGGATTCAACACTTACCCTGTGACCGTTGAACAGATGTCTCCATGTGTGTCCTAGCTCCAGCCCTTCCTTGATCGTGATGGTGAATAACGTTAGTAGTTTCAAGGTGGCAATGAGTAGATCTTCATTTTGTCCCGATATGTTAATTACGATCTGAGTAACCGAACTTCTTAATTCTGTAATCTAAAAAGAAAAAGATCATTGATTTTGTCTTGATTCTTACAAATAGACCGCAGAATACTACATGAACATAAAGAGATAACTAGAAAACATAGATAAAATTCTAACCTGTTTATTGTCTGCATTGCTTGTTATATAGGATTTTGACCTTGTGCTGATTCTGTCCAAGCAAAGAACTTTCACAGCACTTAAGCAGCACAAGTCTATGTAGTCTGCAAGAAATATTTGATTTTTAGACATGTAACTGGTCAAATCATCTACTACTATGAAAATAGGAATTTGGATGAAGTCCATACAGTATTGCAGAAATAAGAATCATAGCTGCAACAACTGAGATTGGTTTTCTTGTAAATGATGATGAAACCCAGGAAGACCAGAATCTGTACTCTGCAACAATTTAGAGCAAAGTATCAACTTCCACAACACAATGCGTGGGAGGAAACAAGTATGACCACATACACACAAGCGAGAAAAGAGGTTATGTTAACAAAATCTTCGATTAGGAAAAGTGAACAATTGCTATTTGTAAATTATGGAATGTACTTGCCAAATCTTTTAACAAGGTCAGAGGCGAGACAATGCTCTTACCTCAGAAATCTGGGAAAGTGTGATACATTAGCATGTTGTCATCCTTCAATCTCTGCTGGGCCTACACAAAGGTTCTGTGGCAACGAAACATATCAGTAAATCAACTAAAGCATCTCATATCCTAAGGAGGGTAGAAGAAAGACTACTTCAGAGCATGTCCGAACCCTTTGAATCAATATATATCAGTAGTTTGAAATATCTCACCGCATAATATGTAAAGCTTCTGTAGCTATGTAGAGTTGTCCTTCGAGAGTTGGCCTTTTTTTGTTTTGCTGTTCTGATGAGTTAATAAGTTACAACCATTTTGTTATTTGAGAAAGCCCTAACGCTTACCTCTATCTCTAACCCTAGCCCTAATACTATCCTATAATCCTAATTCTAACATAACCCTAATACTAACTCTTATCGGCTATTTGACCGCCGACCCCCCAACCTTACCTGTGGAAGCCTATCACTAGGATCCGCTATATTTTCACCACCAACTAAAATACTCTTGAAGGAAGCTAAGAGTATGCTGATGATAATAAGAGCTAAGACCTGAAAACCTTTTGAGTTTTCGTAAAACAAAACATATGCGGCGGCTAAAAAGGCACCAGCAAGATCACAATCTTCGCTGATTCTGTAAAGAACCATAGCTATCACGATGTATAAATACACTATCGTGCAGAGAGTTATAGCGTTGAACCTGTTCGTTTCCTTCAACTCGTTGTCCAATGCTGTGAAAGCAAAAAGCACGAGCTGTCCTCCTATACCTTTCATGAAAGAGTAAAGGTTAGGGTAATTGTTTACAGTAACCTCATTGGTATCCACTGTTCTGTTCTCTGCATAAAGCAAGTGACATAGTAAGTAAAGACAAATGAGGATGCCAAGACAAATCAAATTCTCCAACGTAAACCCGTGTTGATGACATATATATATGAGGCTTAAACCGAATATGCCAAATGTAGCTATTGCTGCATATGCGAGTCCTATGCTGTTATTGCGAACCACTGTCCTTAACATAGCCAATCTTTCTTCATTTTTTACTTTAAATCCAGTATCAACCATTTGAGTTACAGGTCGGGGAAGCCTATTTGGAACCACTAAACCCTTACCTCCAAGTAAATAACACTTAAGTGCTGCCAATAACATGCTGACGAACAGAAGGGATAAGATGTCATAATCTTCTGCCTTTTCGTAGAATAGTTGAAAAGAAGCGGCTAAGAAACCTCCAGCGAGATCAAAATCATCGGTAAACTTGAACAAAATCATAGAAAATAAAAGGTAGAAATATACACTTAAGCACAAAGTTATTGCAGTAAACCTTTCCATATTTTTTAGTTCATTTTCTATGGCTGTAAAGAAAGCCATCACAAGTATCCCACCAGTAGCTGTAACGAAGGTATAGAGATTAGGGTAACCCACATTACCATTATATGCATCTGTATCCACGGTCCTGTTCAAAGCATAGATGAAGTTAATGAGTATGATGAAACATGTAATAGGGACTATGAGATCTGTTGGGCCCCAATCCAGGTTTGATGCATCAGTTGAATCTCTGAGGCTCACTGCAATCATGGCCAACGGAATTGTTATAGCATGTGCGAGTAAGAGGCTGCTATTGTGAACAGCTGTTCTGAAAACAGCCAGTCCGGTTTCAAGATTTCTTCTACATCCAGTATCAGCCATTGCAAAACTAAAGAAAGATGAGAAAACAAGTTAAGCTTTTTATAAAAAAAAAATTGAAACACAAATTAAGGTAGGATGAAGCAAGGGCAACTGAAGACTAAGCAATACAAAACTACTGACTGTGATTATACTTTATAGTTTAGTGAGGAAAACGAATATCAAGAGACGGTTCGTGAAGTAAGTAATTTGATGTACGAGGAGTTAGTTACCTGGGATTTCAAAAGCCGCCTACGAGAAAGGAAGAAGAATTGAGCCGATACAAAAAAAAAAGATGCAAAGTTTCAATCGAGTACTGCATAAAGAAGAGAAGAAAGGTAAGCAATAAGCATATATTTAGCAGTAAAAGCGAGCAGCGGGAAGTCAGAAAGTGGATGAACGTAGCGCGAGCAAATTTTTGGTTTCTTCTTTTTGTTTTTCTTTTCTTTGCAAAGGAGAATTTAATTCCTCATAAGAAACCACCCATTTTGATTTTTTCTTTTTTTTTTTTTTGAACTAACCCCCCATTTTGATTATGTAAAGGAAAACATATACACCTCCTACTAACTATAGTTAGTACTTTACAAAATACAAACATAAATACTTTCGTCAACCAAATATAATAATACACTATTTAATTAAAATGGTTATTTAATATAGATATGTTGTAAGCTGTTTTTTTTTTTTTTTTTTTTTTTTT
>NC_025690.1:12917367-12921114 GCF_000633955.1 Camelina sativa | reverse complement strand
TTTTTTTTTTTTTTTTTTTTTTTGACAAGGTCAAATGTTGTAAGTTTTATACATCACATTTACATAATAATATTAGATTCACCCACCACAATATCCCTACGTTTGACTTTTGAAAGTGAGTATATATGCCGGACTTATGCACGATTGCACGAGGTTGCTCCTGGTGTGTCGTTGAGAGTCCTCTTCTTTTCTTTTCTTTTCTTTTTTTTTCTGGTGAATATGTAAATCTGCTTATTGATTTATGGCTTTTCAGCCGGTGTGCATGTATGGTTGCAATCTGAAATATTTTATGTGTCTTAATTTGATTTTGTGGACTCTTAGCTTAGAGAGAAGAGAGTTATATGGTAGCGCTTTTGTATTATTCCATTCAAGATTATAATGCTCTGACATGTTCTTTACGGGGATTTCAATTTCCCATCTACTTGAAACAATGTTGGAATTTGGAGTGTGAAAAAATGTGTGAAATGAGTTTTTGTTTTGTTTTTAATTTTTTGAGTAATCATAAGAAACTCTTAAGACACATATCATAACATGTATGCCTCATTTTTTCTTTACAACTTAACATTAACTTTATAACTTAAAATCTAATAATAATAAAATATTAAATAATCACGGACCAGCACGTTAACCACCTTGCCGGTGTTGATCAGGTCAGGAGGTCTACAATAGTTTTAGAGTCTAACTTGACTAGCACGGAACGGAAGTGAAGCCTTTGGAGATGGCTAATTGTAAACCCACTTTTATCGCAAGAGCTTCTCACTGAAGGGCGGATGCGACAAAGCGTTCTGCTGAGGATTCCTTAAAACTGGTTGCTCCTTGTTCGTTTCTGCCTATGCAGCCTAGGCCACAAAGGTGGGATTCCTCTTTCCACGCAGCGCATCGGTTTCAAGAGTCATTGCTCCAGGCCGTAAAGGTGCATTAGGTGAGCCGTCCTCGGGCGTAAGTTCTATTTTACCAATCCTTTGCAAATTAATTTTGTTCATGTTATTCTTCCCTATGTTGATTCTATCATTATTTTCACTTTCCCAGCCACTAGTCTCTGGACTCTGGTTATAGTAGTGTCCTGAGGACTTTTATTTCAGCATTTGTTGCGCCTTATATTTGAGATCAATCTTCAAGTAAATCTTCGTTAATTGTAGATGACAAATGATTATAATTAACAAGTGTTTCAAAATCTTATGTATTTCTAATTTTGGCAGCTGAACGATGCCACCCTCAAGGCTTATCAAGGAGAGGTAAATCATATATGCATGCTGTCCCTAATTTTTCTCACCTTTAACTTTGGAACCGAAAAAGTTTTGTAAGCTAGGGAGGTAGGGATACTGAAATGAATATCAGGCAATTAATGGCTATTGGTATCTTAGCTAACATACTGCGATGGTAAATTTTGTGATGCGTGTTCTTTAATTTGCTGTATTGGTTATCCAATATTTGTTCTTGGTTATTCCTTTTTCTAGCAAAAATGCTTGTCATTATCCGCCATGTGCAGTATCTTGTCATATGATGTAGTTTGGACGTTTGTATCACTTCTCTCAGGAACATTGATAGCTATAATTGTATTTTCTCTGAGCAGTTCCTTTCCTTATCAAATGATATAAGAGGCCCATAGGTCATATATATCACGCAAGTTTGCGGCAGATATTTTGATAAATGAATAAGCAATAAATACTTTCTTTGTTAAACGAAATTATCATTTGAGAAAATAGAAACTATGATAAATTCGAATTTACCCGACTGGAGAATAAACTACGCCTGAGATGTATGGCCGGAAAAACCAGCGACGCCTATATATCTTTTTTTCCACCACTATGGTTGCTAGTGTCGTCCGTCTACGTAGCCGCTTTGTTCTGCGGCATTCTTGGTCGCTGTGACTTGTATTTGTAGATGAACATGGCTCAATATGAGGATTTGCCGGGAAATATACATGAATGAGGTGACTAATGAAGATCGTCAGTGAGAACATTAATAAGCCTATTAAAGTTAAATTAAGCAAATCGCTTGGCTTCGAAAATATAGATTCTGCGTTCGCCTTCATATTATCCATCTCATAGGACATGATCTGAATTGCGAAAACTTTGACAACAATCTACACATAATAATGTAACAACAACATGCAACAATAAAAAATCTATATATACATATAACAGGTTATATATGGGGACAAAAGGATGATTAATTAATTACCAGATCATAATTTTTAGGATCACAAGTGGACACGACCTTCACAATGGCTACTCCAGGCATCTTTGCCCGAATAATCCCATAGGGTGTCACAGACACAATTCTACTATCTGAACTAAACCACTTGTAGTCTCTGGAGGCGTTTGCACAGCCTATATATATAAGAAGAAGATCAAATAAGTTGTCGATCGATCATTATATATGGTATAACTAATATTTCAAACAAGGAGACGCATGTGCATGACCTCCTCTCGCAGATAGCCTAACCTCCTGATTAAGACGAGGTGTCCACTGGAGTAGAATCAGCTTAGGTACTTTTGTGCTCTCTTTCATGTTCAATGTGAATCTCACTAGTTCTTCTGAATTGGAGTAAGCCGATGATTCCAAAAGCAAGGCCAGACCCAAATACAAAAATATCAAACGGGACCTCATCATTCCCTCAAAACATCTGAGTTGTAATCTCAATAGTTGTGGCTTCTTGAGAAAGATAAAGAATTAGAGAAGAACAACAACGAAACTGAGAAAAAAAAGGGGCGTGGCTTTTACTTTGTTATTGTTTTCCTGAGATTGCGACAACGGTTTAGTTTCTCATTATTTTCTATTTTTCTTTTCATTTAAGTTAAAGAATTTCACTAACAAATAATATCTCTATTGAATGTTTCCATTGATGAGAATATTAATCTTTTAATGCTATTTTATTTGAAATTAAAATACTGTATGATTAAAAAATGTAGACTATACAGTAATTCGATGAAAGATGTTTTTGAAATTAAAAAATGTAGACTATACCGAATTACAAAACTTGCAAGTTCAGATTTTCAAGCACTACATTTAGTTAAACAATCAATTAATATTTGTTTCAACTTTCAACCAGATTAGTTTCAAGATATTACATGGATTCAAACACAAAATGACATGAATTTGAAGCCTTGTCCACAGTCGCCAACTCGTCGAGCATCCTACGTCTCTTTTCCAATTTATTGAGCTTTCCGGGTTCGATGGGTTTTGTGGAGAAAGTTGCTTTCTTCAGCCGTCTTGTGTTTCTGAGGATGTATGTGGCCACTTCTTTCTCATCTTTTGGTTGCCATTCGTATCCTATCCAAATGATTGTCTCAAGATGGAACAACAAACATTCTGGTACACATTTCGGCTGAGTCCATTTGTGGCTTATCCGATTTCCTTTGTTAGAATACATATCTAGCTGAGAACAATGAAATTTATGTAATATTAGATCAACAAAGTAGGGAAAGTGGAGTTTTAAACAACAACAACAACAACAACAACAACAAAAGAAAAAGGAAAAAAAAGAAGGTAGCTGACTAGTGACTAGTAATGAAATTGCTCACGTCGGTGAGTTTGAGGATTTGCAACTTAGGAGAAGCATTAAGCATGAACGAAAGTAGATTCCACCACTTCCTTTTATCTGTATGCAGATCCAAATATAGCAGCTGATGGAAAATGCTACCTTTAGGATACCTGATCTGTCCATGAGGCAAATCAGGCAACATTAGTACACAAAACAATGTTAGCACAATAGCAAAGAAAATATTAAATCTAATAATTACC
>NC_025690.1:12902683-12911725 GCF_000633955.1 Camelina sativa | reverse complement strand
TAATATTTCAAACAAGGAGACGCATGTGCATGACCTCCTCTCGCAGATAGCCTAACCTCCTGATTAAGACGAGGTGTCCACTGGAGTAGAATCAGCTTAGGTACTTTTGTGCTCTCTTTCATGTTCAATGTGAATCTCACTAGTTCTTCTGAATTGGAGTAAGCCGATGATTCCAAAAGCAAGGCCAGACCCAAATACAAAAATATCAAACGGGACCTCATCATTCCCTCAAAACATCTGAGTTGTAATCTCAATAGTTGTGGCTTCTTGAGAAAGATAAAGAATTAGAGAAGAACAACAACGAAACTGAGAAAAAAAAGGGGCGTGGCTTTTACTTTGTTATTGTTTTCCTGAGATTGCGACAACGGTTTAGTTTCTCATTATTTTCTATTTTTCTTTTCATTTAAGTTAAAGAATTTCACTAACAAATAATATCTCTATTGAATGTTTCCATTGATGAGAATATTAATCTTTTAATGCTATTTTATTTGAAATTAAAATACTGTATGATTAAAAAATGTAGACTATACAGTAATTCGATGAAAGATGTTTTTGAAATTAAAAAATGTAGACTATACCGAATTACAAAACTTGCAAGTTCAGATTTTCAAGCACTACATTTAGTTAAACAATCAATTAATATTTGTTTCAACTTTCAACCAGATTAGTTTCAAGATATTACATGGATTCAAACACAAAATGACATGAATTTGAAGCCTTGTCCACAGTCGCCAACTCGTCGAGCATCCTACGTCTCTTTTCCAATTTATTGAGCTTTCCGGGTTCGATGGGTTTTGTGGAGAAAGTTGCTTTCTTCAGCCGTCTTGTGTTTCTGAGGATGTATGTGGCCACTTCTTTCTCATCTTTTGGTTGCCATTCGTATCCTATCCAAATGATTGTCTCAAGATGGAACAACAAACATTCTGGTACACATTTCGGCTGAGTCCATTTGTGGCTTATCCGATTTCCTTTGTTAGAATACATATCTAGCTGAGAACAATGAAATTTATGTAATATTAGATCAACAAAGTAGGGAAAGTGGAGTTTTAAACAACAACAACAACAACAACAACAACAAAAGAAAAAGGAAAAAAAAGAAGGTAGCTGACTAGTGACTAGTAATGAAATTGCTCACGTCGGTGAGTTTGAGGATTTGCAACTTAGGAGAAGCATTAAGCATGAACGAAAGTAGATTCCACCACTTCCTTTTATCTGTATGCAGATCCAAATATAGCAGCTGATGGAAAATGCTACCTTTAGGATACCTGATCTGTCCATGAGGCAAATCAGGCAACATTAGTACACAAAACAATGTTAGCACAATAGCAAAGAAAATATTAAATCTAATAATTACCTTCGAGGGTGAGAAGTTCAGGAAAAGATGTTTCACTACAAAAAAACACACGTTTTGCGAGAACGACTTGCGACGGAATACAGCTCTCGTAAATTTGCGGTGGATTTGCGAGGACATTACGAGAAAAGAAAACTCTATAGCAAATCCCTCGCAACATTGCGAGGAAGCCAGTCGTCGCAAATCCGCTGCTCAATTGCGAGGCATTTACGACAAATTTGCAGGGAAAGTCACCTTCCTCGCAAATCAATCGCAATATTGCGACGCATTTGCGAAAACAGTATCCATAGCAAACATAGCAAGATTGCTATGGACGTGCGAGTGAATTGCGATAGCCATAGCAAATCCATTGCAAAATTAAGAAATTATTTTCTTTTATAAATATTACAAAACTTAATATAATTATTCTGAAATATATTTCAATATGTTCATAAGGTGAATTATTCTGAAATTCATTACTAATACATTACTATTAATGTTTAAAAAGATGATTGGAAAGAGTATGATGAGACATTGGACCTTATAATATACTTGAAAGTTAATTTTACTAACTTTTAAAATTATTTTGATGGTTTTTATAAATTAAATATACTAGGTTTGCGACATATTTGCAACAGATTTGCTAGATATATATACCAAATGCGTCATACATCCATCGCAAAACACTAATCGTAGCTATTCCCTCGCAAATGACAACTTCAAACCCTAACCCCTAAACCCTAAACCCTAAAGACTAACACTACAAGAAAACAGTTGATTTGCGACGGAAATCTGCGACGGCGCTATGCCCTCGCAAATTTGTGACGGCTTTGCGAGTCAATTGCTAGAAACACGAGAGCACTTGCAATTCCCTCGCAAAATTTGCGACGGATAAATCTCTCGCAAATTTGCGAGGGAGTTAATACAGATTTGTGACTTCGAGAAACTTCCTCGCAAATCCCTCGCAATATTGCGACGAATTAGCGATGACTTCTTCCAGATGATGATGTTAGACGAATTCGAAGAGTCCGATGATGGAGAAGATTCTAATGATGATAATGTAATGGGTTTGATTGAATAATTGTACTTTTTGTTGTTTTTTTATAAAGAATTTCCAAATTGCGAGGGATTTGCGTTGGATTTCTTACTTGTCCTTGCAGATCTCTCAGTAATCCATCGCTACTGCCTCACGGTTCCCTCGCAAATGTATTTATTCATTTTAATTAACATGTTAATATGGTTAGTGATTATCATTAACATTTTCAAACTAAAGGAGAGCATCACTAACCAACATCAAGAGACAAGAAATTTTTGATTGGTTATTGATAAATGTTGTTTAGGGTATAGGGTTGATAAATGTTGTTTAGGGTATAGGGTTGATAAGTGTTGTTTAGGGTATAGGGTTTATAAGATATATATGTTTAGGGATTTCTTTTGAGCTTTTGATTGAGTTAATTGTATGAGGAGATGTGATGACTATTACTTATTTTTTCTCTTTGCATGCTCTTGAGTTTATGAAAAATTTAATCCTTAGTTTATGAATTTGGTTAAATNTACCAAATGCGTCATACATCCATCGCAAAACACTAATCGTAGCTATTCCCTCGCAAATGACAACTTCAAACCCTAACCCCTAAACCCTAAACCCTAAAGACTAACACTACAAGAAAACAGTTGATTTGCGACGGAAATCTGCGACGGCGCTATGCCCTCGCAAATTTGTGACGGCTTTGCGAGTCAATTGCTAGAAACACGAGAGCACTTGCAATTCCCTCGCAAAATTTGCGACGGATAAATCTCTCGCAAATTTGCGAGGGAGTTAATACAGNAGGCGTATGATTATTGGTCAGTTTGTCGGCTTGTTGCGAGTGATTTGCGAGGGACCGTNTGACTTCGAGAAACTTCCTCGCAAATCCCTCGCAATATTGCGACGAATTAGCGATGACTTCTTCCAGATGATGATGTTAGACGAATTCGAAGAATCCGATGATGGAGAAGATTCTAATGATGATAATGTAATGGTTTGATTGAATAATTGTACTTTTTGTTGTTTTTTTATAAAGAATTTCCAAATTGCGAGGGATTTGCGTTGGATTTCTTACTTGTCCTTGCAGATCTCTCAGTAATCCATCGCTACTGCCTCACGGTTCCCTCGCAAATGTATTTATTCATTTTAATTAACATGTTAATATGGTTAGTGATTATCATTAACATTTTCAAACTAAAGGAGAGCATCACTAACCAACATCAAGAGACAAGAAATTTTTGATTGGTTATTGATAAATGTTGTTTAGGGTATAGGGTTGATAAATGTTGTTTAGGGTATAGGGTTGATAAGTGTTGTTTAGGGTATAGGGTTTATAAGATATATATGTTTAGGGATTTCTTTTGAGCTTTTGATTGAGTTAATTGTATGAGGAGATGTGATGACTATTACTTACTTTTTCTCTTTGCATGTTCTTGAGTTTATGAAAAATTTAATCCTTAGTTTATGAATTTGGTAAAATAGATTTGCGAGGGAAGTGCGAGGAGTTTGGTATGCGCGCTAGCGAATCCCTCGCAATTTACGAGAGATTAGCGAGGAGTTCTCGCTAATCCATCGCTACTGCCTCACGGTTCCCTCGCAAATGTATTTATTCATTTTAATTAACATGTTAATATGGTTAGTGATTATCATTAACATTTTCAAACTAAAGGAGAGCATCACTAACCAACATCAAGAGACAAGAAATTTTTGATTGGTTATTGATAAATGTTGTTTAGGGTATAGGGTTGATAAATGTTGTTTAGGGTATAGGGTTGATAAGTGTTGTTTAGGGTATAGGGTTTATAAGATATATATGTTTAGGGATTTCTTTTGAGCTTTTGATTGAGTTAATTGTATGAGGAGATGTGATGACTATTACTTATTTTTTCTCTTTGCATGCTCTTGAGTTTATGAAAAATTTAATCCTTAGTTTATGAATTTGGTTAAATAGATTTGCGAGGGAAGTGCGAGGAGTTCTCGCTAATCCCTTGCAAAACTGGTGCATTTTAATTGGTTAGTTTGTCGGCGTCCGGCGACACGTTTGCGAGGGATGTGCGATGATTCCTCGCTAATCTCTCGCAAAGTTAGGCGTATGATTATTGGTCAGTTTGTCGGCTTGTTGCGAGTGATTTGCGAGGGACCGTAGTTAGTCCGTCGCAATATGTGCGAGGGATTTGCGAGGTTACAAAATATCTATATATACAATCCAGACTCGGTTTGAGCGAAGCTCAAACCCTAGCCGCACAAACCCTAGCCGCACAAACCCTAGACGCACAAACCTTCTCCCTCAAATCTTCTCCCTCAAATCTCTGTTTCAATCTACTTCGTCTCTGTCTTCTCCGTCTTCTCCGTAAAGAGATTTCTATTTAGGCTCTGTTTCAATCTTTTCCGGCTTTCCCGATTTCCCGATCTCCTTCTCTGTCTTTTCCACTTCTCCGTCAAGGTAGTTCCCAAACCCTAATTTTAGTTCGGTTGTTTAGTTGTTTAATTTTAATTGTTCAGTTGTTTAGTTGTTCAATTTCAAATGTTACTTTGATTTTTCTGACTAATTTTACTTTGATTTTTATTGTAGATGTTTCATGGTAATGATTACACAAGATTTCTCACTAATCAACGTGTACCCGAACCCACCAGTTCAAACCGTAGTCGGGGTTCCGCCGGTTCTCAGAACACAGCGGCGGTCCAAAATAACCGTCGTTCAACGTCGCAACCACTGTCCTCTCAACAACCACTGCCCTCTCAACAACCACGGCCCTCTCAACAACCACTGCCCCCTACTAATGCAGATCCAGAGATTGGTACGTCTCCACCTGCTCATTCGACTTCTACTGGAGCTTCTGCCCGACTGAACAGTCTAACTCTGGAAGAGTTGCTCGATAGTCCTGGGCGTGCAGGTTTAACGAGGCTAGATCCGCGCCGACCTCAAGGAACTCTCTGGTAATGTTTTTGATTTCATATTAGAATTCTAATGTTTTTAATTTCATTTTTGAATTCTAAGGTTGATTCATATTCTTTGTTTCTCTTTATGTTTGAAGGTTTGATCAAGATCCTGCTGTTGCTTCTACTGTACGAAGCATCTTTGAAAGAGATTTCAAAGAGCCCCATGCCAATTGGACACAAACGCCAAGTGCAGTGGTTGACCGTTGGTATGAAACTTTTGCGGTAAGTCATTTTTTTGTTTTCAAGTTTTACATATACTTTTTTTTGTGGTTGACTGAGACTAATATACTTTTTTTCTTGGAAGCAAACATATAATTGGGACCGAGCCATTAATGAGAGAGTAAGGCAGGAGTTTGAAGCCAAGTTGAAGGAGAGGATGTGTGATCAAGTGTCGAGGTGGAAGCTAAAGTGGAAGCGAAAAGGTGATGAGGCAAAGCCACGGTGGATTGATCCTCAAGTATGGGAAGGTCTGGTTCAGTATTGGCTTGATCCCAAATCCGAAATCAAGAGCATCAACAGCCGTAATGCTCGATATCATGACCCAGAAGGTACCGGAATATATAAGCACCGCTCAGGCCAAACTTCTTTTAAAGCTCGTGCTCGGAAACATGTAAGTGTAGTTATTTAAATTAGGCCTTCTTTTACCTTATACACAATTATTATTTGGCTAATCAATTCTCTTTTTCTCTAATTTCAGTCTGAGCGGACCGGTCAGTTAACTTCTGACTTTCTACTGATCTTAGAAGACACACATCGAAAGCCCGATGGGTCATTTACGGATGGAAAGTCCGAGTCTCTGTTCAACGAGGTGTCATCCAAGATTCAAGAGTTGGAATCTGAGCTTTGTACAGGGGACAATGGAGAGAGTGTTGGGGTGCCCATTCATATTAAAAATAAAATTTACACATCGGTAAGTTTTGTAAACTTTATATACTTTGTATAGATGCAATCATATAGTAATGTTTAGTACTGCTTCTGCTTGGTTTGCCAATCGTATAGTAATGTAGAGTACTTCTTCTGCTTGGTTAAATTTTCATTGGATAGTTGTGTCTCTCTTTCTTATGTTTAACTTACAAGTTCATATGTTTAACTTACAAGTTCATTTTTTGTTTTGTTCTTAGGTTGCTCCTAAGAAAAAAAAACAGGATTTTCGGGGTTGGTTCAATGCAATTTGAAGCGTCTTCTTCAAGTATCTGTCCACCGCCGCCTGTGTCTCCAGCTAATGATCCAGTCATTTTGGCTCAGAAACTAGCTGCTGCTGAGGAATGTATTCAGACTCAAGCGAGTCAAATCCAAGAGAGTGCACAAAGGATGCATAGCTATGATGCTTATTTCGACTATCTCGCTGATAAAGATCCTGAGTTTGCTGGAAAGTTTCGAAACAAGACAATGGCAACATCGATGGCAACACCGATGGCAACACCAGTAGCCGGAGAAGAGGGCAACACCGATGGAACAGAAACCAATGCCGGTAGCGGAAGTAATACCAGAAACATCACCTCTCTTTCTCAATCTTTTTAATTACTCTTCCTTTTATCATCTCTCTTAATTTTCTTAATTAAAGACTATGTTTTGTAATGTAAATTTTTTGTCAAGACAAGTTAACTTTAATTTTAATTTTTATATCTTCTATTCCTAATTTTAATTTTAATTTCAATTTAATTTTAATATATTTTCAATTCAATTTTCATTCCTAATTCATTATATTTTCTAATTCGAGATTAATTTCAATTTAATCCAGAATTTGCAAACCTATATTTCATTTTAAAATTTGCGAGGATTGAATCTTGCAATGTATTTGCGATGGATTTTATTCCTCGCAAATTGCTTCAGATTTGCGAGTCAGGAGGTGTCTCGCAAACGGCTAGGGATGTGCGAGGAGTGTGGTCCTCGCAATTTGCGAGGCGTTTGCGAGGGAAAAAGTTCCTCGCAAAAATTGCGAGGGATTTGCGATATATTTAATTTGCGAGACGCGATTTGCGAGGAATCGTTGTTTCTCGCAAATCCCTTGCGATTGTTTATTTGCGAGGAACTTGCGATAAATTCTTCCATCGCAAATCGGTTGTTTTCTTGTAGTGTAATAACATTACTATTAATGATTAAAAAGATGAATCCAAGACCTATAATCATAGATAGGGCAGTGCAACACAAAATTGTTGGAGAATTAGAAAATTTTGGAATATTTGTCTAAATGTAATGAACATGTATATGATAAAGTGTAAAAGATAGTTAATGATTGGAGGAAGATGCAAAATTGGGCAATTTTGGAAAGTTTGATGATAGAGAAAAGTATGATGAGTTTATAGGACCTTATAATATACTTGCAAGTTCATTTGACTAATCTATTTAAATTATTTTGATGGTTTTTTTAAATTAGATATTCAAGGATTGCGACAAATTTGCGAGTAATTTGCTAGATGCATAGAAAATGCGTCGCAAATCCATTGCAAAACACTAAAACCATAGCAATTCCCTCACAAATGACAACATTAAACCCTTGATCCTAAACCCCTTATGACTAATTACAATACTTTTAATGATTAGAAAGGTGAATCCAAAATTTATAATCAAAGATAGGGCACAAATTTATAATCCATCGCAAATTTCTCAAATCATAGCAATTCCCTCGCAAATGACACTTCAAAACCTAAACCCAAAAGACTTTGCGAGGGATTTGCTACGGTCTCTCGTAATTCTCTCGCAAAGTCTGGAAATATTAATTACATATTTTAATATGGTTGCTAGGGATTTGCGAGGGACCATAGCTAATCCCTAGCAATATTTGCGTGGGATTTGCGATGCAATGTTCTTCTATATAAGTAAAAAACCTTGTTTGAGCGAAGCTCAAACCTTGACTAATCTGCAGCCAAAAAAAACCCTAGTTCCTTAATCCTTCTCTTCTTCGATTTTTTCTCTCTTCTCCGATCTCTTCTGTCTTTTCCGATCTCTTTTGTCTTTTCCGGTGAGTCTCCTCCTCTTCTCCAATGTCCGGTTAACCCTTCTTGAACCCTTCTCCTCCTCTTCTCTCAGATCCCACTCGATCTCTTCTCTCTTTGCCGGTTAAACTCAATCTCTTCTCTCAAGATCCGGTAAGTCTCCTCCTCTCCTCTTCTATCTCTTTGTTTCGATTCGATTTAGGGTTTTGATTTGGGGTTTTGATTTAGGGTTTTGATTTGGGGTTTAGGGTTTCGATTCAATTTAGGGTTTTAATTTGATTTTAGGGTTTCGAATTTGGGGATTCAATTGGGGTTTAGGGATTCAATTTAGGGTTTTGAATTTAGGGTTCTAATGATTTTGGGGGGTTTTGATTGAATTTGATTTTGGGGGTTTAGGGTTAATTCTAATCAGATTTTTGTTCTCCTTTCAGATGTTGACTAATGAGCAACACGGTTCTGTAAACCAAAACGTTTACAGAAGATTCATCTCTTCTCAAGGTTTAACTCCTCCAGTCTCTACTCGAAGGACAACTTTTGCTTCTGCTCATCCCCAAAGGTTACCTTCTCCCGCTTCTTTTCAAGGTACATCACCAGCGATGCAGGATAATCTACATGGAAGCTCTCCGGCGATGCCTGATGATCCTCCTCAGCAATCAACTTCTCGTATGTCTCCACAACAATCATTTTTTACTTTGGAAGAGTTACTTGCAAGTCCCGGACGTGCTTCCTTACCGAAACTAGATCCTATGCGACCTTCGAGTACCCTCTGATAAGTATCTTCTCCTGTCTAATTTTTTTTTTTTTTTTTT
>NC_025690.1:12895846-12902352 GCF_000633955.1 Camelina sativa | reverse complement strand
TTTTTTTTTTGTAGTTTCATAGTACCTCATTCGATTTATCCTTTGCTTTATAGGTTTGACCAGGACCCTTCTGTGGCTGCTACTGTTCGGGCCATGTTTGAAAGAGATTTCAAACATGCTCATGCCAATTGGACCCAAACACCATGACCGGTTGTAAATCGGTGGTTTGAAACTTTTGCGGTAAGTTTACTTTTTGTTTGATGTGTTTTAAATATAAATTTTGTGTTTTAATTACTAATGCATGTGATGTTTGTTGAAGACAACATATAACTGGGACCCGTCCATCAATGGAAGAGTGAGAACTGAGTTTGAAACCAAGTTCAAGACTCGGATGAGTGATCAAGTGTCTTGGTGGAAGGATAAGTGGAAGCGAAAAGGTGATGAAGCAATGTTGTGGTGGCTTGATCCTACAGTATGGGAAGGCTTGGTCAAGTTTTGGCTTGAACCAAAGTCAGAAGCAAAGAGTATCAACAGCTGTAATGCTCGGTATAATGATCCTGATGGCACCGGAATACACAAACACCGATCTGGTCAGACATCTTTTAAAGCCCGAGCACGAAAGCATGTAAGTATACCTCTTAAAGTTATTTATTTAAGACTTGTTTATTCATTGTTTATGAGCATTGATCACTGTCTAATCAAATACTTGTTTCATAACTCTTGTGTTAGTCTGAGAAGACCGGTGATCCACTACCTAATTTCCTGCTTCTGCAGATATTGGTATTGAACATTGGTTAATAGTACAAAATTTTAAGATTCAAAAATATATATTTTGTTATTTCTTGTGAACATTGGTTAATAGTACTCATAGAATGCCTAATCGGAATATGTGCGGTTTTAGGCGTTTATACTATAAACTAATATATATATATATATATATATATGATATTTTATTCATAATTATACAAAATATGTATAGAAATAATAAAAATATTAAATCAAAAACAAAACAATATATAAAAATATTATTTTAATTCATTTTAAATAACATATTAAACATTTATAATTATGTTTATAAAAATAAACCTTATAAATTTTAAATTTGTGTAATTAAAATTTTAAAAATATATTGAAATGATGATACTCAGGCGGTGAAAGCAGTCGTCTACGTGGTGCTATAGCAGATACTCTCTGGCGGATGTTGGAAAGCGGATTGCTAACGGACGAACAATGCCTCTCTATATTGAGCGGATTAGGTTTCGATGAAGAAGGCAAAGTAGTGGGTGGATGCACATCTGAGAAAGCGATTCAAGGAACAAATGATGAGGAAGAAACTGTTATACGAGTTGTTGGACATCCGGAAGCCATCATCTTCTGAAAGGCAGCTAATTATTAATTGGATCGCCTAATTAATGAATGGAGAAAAAGATGAAGAAGGGGACCTATATTACTTTCGAGAGTCAGGGTTTCGATTTCGATCCTGACATTCGTATCCCACGTATTCGAGGAATCTCACCATTTTATTTTGTGGAAAACGAAGAAGAAGTACAACAACCACCTACAGAAATGGCTCTCTACGGCCGGTTGGGAGTTCAGGAACTTGGGGTTCATACGCATTCCAAAACTGAATACCGAACATCCTTTTCTGTGTCTTACTATATTACTGTCGAGGTTAAAGATGTACTTGATGCTGCTGCTGATGATTCTCTCACTTTGCAAACTATGGTCAGCAGATCTTCCTTTCCCGAGTTGAAACTCTTCATGCAACGCTGCAGAATCAAACCCACAAATCAGAGAGGTGGAAACAGATCCCTTGTATTATAACTGTTTCCATTGTTATCTGCTACATGGGTTTTACCAATTGGATGTATGCCTACCTTTTTGTCGGTACCACCAGAAGAAGCTGATGATGCTATGAGATTCTACGAGGTTCAGGACAAGGACATTTATAAAAATGATTGGCTTCGTTTGACAAAAAAAAAAAAAAAAANAATGATTGGCTTCATCTGTATACCGATCGAGTTTGCACTTTTCCATGTTTGCTAGGAGGCTGTTAATTTGAGATAAAGAAGATACTTGTGGAAACCCTAGAAACTCATACTGACCCGTCTATGAATGATATCTTCCACATAAGCTTCAGGGCCAACGGTTGGGACTACTACACATCATGTAGTAAGGAGAACTACTGATGGGGTTTCAGGACATATGTTCCTCGAAGTCGATTGCCGCAAATTAACCGGCTGAGATTGCTTCAAGAGAGGCTCAAAGTTGGTGGTAAAGCCCAGTGCGCAAAGATCACTGTCACTTCTGATGGTTTCTGTCGTATAGCGATCCTATGTGGTTTCTGTTGACGATTTCTATTTCTATGTAGAAGTTGTATAGATCTTTTGAAGCAAGTCTTCAGTTTGATGCAAGATATTCAATAAACTAGAACTTCCAATGGAAACGAATCTACTCTTTACACTATATAAAGTAATAATTTTTTGAATCTCTTCCTCAAAAGGTCACCAGGCAAACGTTATAGCATCCGACATACAGGTAGGTGGAGTAGTGAATTATACATTTCCCAACAGCCAAAACAACATAGTAAAAGTTTAAGATATCAAGTAGATTCAAACACAAGTTGACATGAATTTGAATCCCAGAGCACACTAGCCAACTTGTTGAGCATCTCACGTCTCTTTTCCAACTTTTCAAGCATTCCCATCTCGATGCGTTTTGTGGAGATAGTGGCTTTCTTCAACTGTCTAGCGTTTTGTAGGATGTACATGGCCACTTCTTTCTCATCTCCTCGTTGACATTCGTATCCTATCCACACGAATGTCTCAAGATGGAACAACAAGCATTCGGGTACACATTTTGGTGGATTCCATATCCGTTCGTCCGGATTTTTTTTGTCTTCACGCAGATATACCTGAGAACAATGCAGTTTATGTCATCCAGATCAACAAATTACCTGAAAGCAGAGATGTGGAAACAAACAAAAAATAGGTAGCTGACTAGTGGAATTGCTTACATCTGTGAGCTTGAGGATTTGTAGTTTAGGAGAACTACCTAGCATGATCGAAAGCAGGTTCCACCACTCTATTTCGTATGTACATAGCTCTAGAAAGACCAGCTGATCAAAGATTTTACCAGTAGGAACTTTAACCTGAGTACATTTACACAAAACAAGGTAACTTTTAATACAGGAAACAACAGTGTTAGCCCAATTGCAGAGAATGTTCAATCTTACCTCAAGGGGAGATAAGTGTAAGATAAGACGTTTGGCTGAAGTTAGAGACTCCAGAATGTTCTCATTGGTTATATCAGAAACGTAACTGATCTTTGCCTCCACTAGCTCTGGTGCTTTCTCAATCAGACAAGACCCAAGACCATTAAACCCACTGATGTCCAAGTATTTCAAAGCAGGGGCATTTATCACATAGCCTCCATTTCCATAACCTCCTTCTTGGTTAAGATCATTTATGGTCAATCTCAGTAATGATGGCACCGCAATAGTGTAAGTCGCCACATCCGCATTACTATATCTATCCACGACCAACTCTTCAAGACTAGGGCAGCCACGGAAAAGATTGCAAACAGACTCTTCGTCTTTGAAGTGAACTTGGTCAAGGCACAGCTTTCTAAGGGACTTCAAACAAACCCGAGAAGGAAACTCTAAATCTATAGCACACTTGAGTTTCAAGATCTCAAGTGTATCATTATAGCCAAACAAAACACTCGGAAGCGTCACCGTCTGCTCCTCTTGATAGAAACTATCCAATACCAATCTGCGCACACCGCGCGCAAACGCGGTCGCCATCCACATTCCAACATCCAAACAATCATATTCACCAGCAAATTTCAAATGCAAACTCTCAAAAACGGGAGCTTTATGTAAAGCCAAAGACTTGAGAACATTCTCTGAGAATACACGGGGGTCTATGTTATCATCATGAATCACAGGATTGTAATCGCAGTCAAACTTGAGTTTTGGCAACATCGTCCAAAGAGATCTCCAACGTTTAGACAGAACACTAGTGGCTATGGCGTTTTCTGTCGGAAGTGAAGACAATATCTGCAGAAGCAGAGCATCAGGCAACTCACTGATTCTGCCCTCCTCATTCATAGCAACTCGATTACTCGAACCTACACCACCGGATTTGCTGTCAAAAATCATAGGAAAACAAACAAATAAAAAGGTAAGGTTTTTAAAGGTTCAACGAATTAGGGTTGGATCTTTACAACAGGCAGCTAGAGAAAACCATAAAAGATACTTACGATTTATGTTCCATTGTAGTTTATAGAGGTGACAATTTGCTACAAAGACATTTTGCATTACGAACAGCTCCAAACTAAAATCGGACTAAAGCTAAGAAATGATTGACGACTCAGCTTCAAAATGATTCACTTGTGTAATCATAAACCCTAACTAAACAACACTAAAGAGTTAGAGAGAGCACACTCGAGTCGAGCATATCCCATGAGAGAGAGATCTGGAGAAGAAAGATGACGAAAAGTGAAATCAAAATGAGTAAAGTGAGAACGATGGTTGATTCATCGAATTCGAGTCTAATCCCAACAAAACATGCCTTTCTTTAAATGGGCTTATTAAGTCAGCCCATTTTAAGTACGGCCCAATAATATACGAGGTGGCCAAATTAGGTTGTTGTATAACTGGCTTATATATTTACCAAGCGGTCGAAATAATAAGAGGAACATACTGTATTCATTTTCATCTCCCAAAGGTGAAAGGCCAATAACACCACAGTAAAAAGTGACATGAAATTTGAAGCCCTGCCAACACTAGACAATTCGTCGAGGATCTCACGTCTCTTTTTCAACATTTCGAGATTTTCCGGATCAATGCGTTTTAAAAGATGCATTAAGATACTTAGAAATTAGATCACAAGAAAAAAAAAAAAAAAAGGTACTTGAGTAATGAAATGGCTTACGTCAATGAGCTCGAGACTTTGTAATTTACACTACAAGAAAACATGCATTTTGAGACTAAAGTTTGTGACTCTTTTTTTTTGTCACAAATAATTGTAACGTTTTTAGGATGAATTTGTGACTAGTATACGACTACACTAACAAGAGTGGCAAAACCGTCTCAGTATTACGACGGACAGTTGTAGTTTGCAAATCGTCTCATATATGTGACCATTATCAGACTATTAACTGACTATATCATTGTAGTCCTAAAATAGTCGCAATTTGTGATGAATTAGAGACACTTGTTTTAGTCCGGAGTTTTAGTCACAAAAGTAGTCCCACATTTGCTACTTGTTTATGATTTCAAGTGTCTTCACTATATCAATTTCTATTCATTAAATTAAGAGGTCTTTTTTATAATTCTAACGAGTGATTGCAGAAATAATATATTTTTTGAAGGGTTTAAATTTTTGTGGTTTGTCTCATAAAATAGCGTCACAAAAGGGTCACATTTTGAGACTATTTTGTTAATCATTTGGGACAATTATGTGACTAACTTGCTACTAACACCTAAGATTGTTTGCTTCTTTTTACCAACACCATAATTATTTATGTATATTCAACAATAACGACTTATAAAATTTGTTAAAGTATTTAATTCTACATTAGTATGACTACTTTAGACACTAGACACTGAATCATTATTATATCGAAAAGAAAAAAATATTTGCAACTTACATAACATATTAACATGTATAAGTATTACATGTGATTTCCATGTATTGTTTGTGATTGTTTTGTAATTTCTAGTTTTACTTACCATATCAAGTTTTTACTTATTAAACTCGTAGATAGTGGTTAGAAATCTAATATATATGTGTGATTGTCAACTAATTTGTAGAATTTGGTGGCTCTTAAAATTAAAATTTGATATGTATAAGTTTGAGATTTATAATAGGGTCACAAAACAGTTACACTTTGCAACTAGTTTGCCACCACTTTGCTATTAACACCTGAGATTGTGACGAATTTACTACTTTTTACCAACACCTAACGATTTTATTTATATATTTAACAATAGAGAATTGTAAAATATGTCAAGTTATTTGTTTCTACATAGATATGAACTACTTTTGACACTGAGTCATTATAATACCAAAACACTTTCAGTTTCCAATGTTTAGAAAAAATTATTTGCAACTTTCACAACATGTATAAGTGTTACATGTGATTTTCATGTAATATTTGTAACATGTATAAGTGCTACTTGTGATTTTATGTAATATGTGTGGCCCTAAAACTTAAAAATTCATATGCATAGGTTTGGACTGTAAGTGCTTTTAAATGCTTATTGCCAATTTTTCTTAGAATTTTTTTTCAATACTAATCAAAATTATAAAACTCTAAACGAATAATATAATGTAACTCTTGTGTATGTATATATATATATACTCAAAACTGAAATCCATCACTTTTAAAAAATAAAAATGGTTTCTTTATAAATCTAAATTAAAATCAAATCTAATACTTTTTAAATCCTAAACCCTCAATATCTAAACTATAACATTAAATGATAGCAAATTATCAAAATTTTATCAAAAGACAAAAAAAAAAAAAAAAAAAAAAAAAAAAAAAAAAAAAAAAAAAAA
>NC_025690.1:12877142-12895789 GCF_000633955.1 Camelina sativa | reverse complement strand
AAAAAAAAAAAAAAAAAAAAAAAAAAAAAAAAAAAAAAAAAAATCTCATTGGCTAATATGAAAGGCAAGGATTGCCTTTTGGTTTATCATCCACAATTGATTGAGTTGATCTAACGGACAAAAATCATCCCTTGTTTTCCTTTCTTTCTTATGCTCATCGTGTCTTTTCTTTTCTCTAAATAAAATCAATTTTTCTTTTCCTCATCTTCTCTCTTTCCATTGTGTCTACGGAGCTTTAAAACACAGAGTATGTCTACAGATTCAGCAGATTCTTCTTAAGTGATTCCAAGCTTAGAAACATAGAGTATGTCTATGGAGCTGTTGTTTTCACCGGACATGACACCCTTGTGTCAACGACGACATCAGAGGTGATAGATCTGAAGACCCTTGTGTCAACGATGACATCAGAGATGGTGGTGGAAGTGGACGACGACCGAAGATGCTCTTACCTTTTACCTTGTGTCAACGATGACATCGGAGATGGTGGTGGAAGTGGACGACCACCGAAGATGCTCGCACCTTTTACCACCGCCACTACATTTTGAAGCTTCCGCCAGTTCACCACCAATACATCTCGATTTCTCTACCGTCGCATCTCTAACCCTCTGGCCGCCGCCACCGTTTTGTTCTCCGTCACCGTCACAGTTTTGTTCTCCGTCGCCGCAATAATACACCTCGGTGGCTTTGGCCGTTCCCATCTATAGATATAGTTTTATAGATATATTGATTATATATAATGAATTTAAGAAACAAATAAAAACTATTATTAATTTCCTTTTCTTGTATATCAATTAATTTTTTTTTATTTTTTTTTCTAATATAACACTTTAGTTACAATCACAATTCAGTCTCAAATATACGACTATAAGTTAAGAGTAACAAAAACGTCGCTACAAATGTATGTCCCTAATTAGTCTATAATATATGACTACGTATTACAGTCTTAATGCAGTAGCAAATTTAAGACCATGAATGAGGTCACTGAGTGGTCGGTGTTTTGCGACTATGTTGGGACCAAATTATTTTGCGACCAATTTTTAACAGACTATTTAAAACGGTCGCAAAGCAGTCGTATATAGTGTATTTGCGACCAATTTGGGACGATTTTTGGAGTCTCAAACAACATGTTTTCTTGTAGTGTTAGGAGAACAATCGAGCATGAGCGAAAGAAGATTCCACCACTCTTCTTCGTTTATATGCAGCTCCAAAGAATTTTTACTAGGGGTAAAATTTTCTCTTTAAATCCTTCCCAGTGCTAATGCGCTATAGCACTACGAACAGTTCCAAACGCAAACGCAGCCTAACTCAAGAATCCGGCTAAAAACTAAGATATGATGAGTTGATGACGATCCAGCTTCAAAACGATTCACTTGTGTTATCTTAAACCAAATTGGAAACCCTAACAGAGTTTCGAAACTAATGCAGTTGAGATCCCACTAAAATACATGATCTTGAGAAGAAAGAAGACGACGAGTGTGACTTTCAAGTAACACGTATGAGAATGAGACCGATGTGTTTTTTTTAGGGTTATAAATTGAATCCATTATTGCTATGAAGCGAAAACAAAACAAATCGCAATGAAATGAATAAAAAAATAATCGAATATATATATATATATATATATATATATCTTTGGACGAGACACAATGCATTTTTCGGATTGAGAATATTTGTGTACGTGACCACTGTTGTATTAATTAATCTTATGCTTGATGATTTCGACATTTTGTTTGCTTGACAATAATTAACCTAATAAAATAATTTGTAGAGTGTTGTATCACACACGTACATGTATATGTCCATTTAGACCTGAAAATGACTAATTATATAAAGGATTTGCTCGGGTTTTAGTACATTTTTTTAACTTAATTATCAAAATGATATATTCACTATTTATAATAAAGAAAACAGGATGGTGTGAGATAGAGGTGATTAGAGATAGAAATCAGAGTGTATAAGAGGTGATGGAAGGACATTACCAAAAAATCGATGGTTTTGGAGACGAAAGAGTAGAGAGAAGAAAAATATGAGAGAAAGGAAGAGTGGGAAGGAACATACTGATTTTTTTTAATATTTTTGTGTTTGCTTATACATTTTCTTTCTCTCTCTCTTTCTCTTTCTATATATATTTTTTTAATTTTTTTTCTTTTTTATCATATTACTCTTTTCCTAATTATTATAATCTTTATTAATATATTTTTTATTTCTATTTTTTCCACATACAAAAAATCTCTGTTTTTTTCTTTATAATTTGATATGTATTTTGTATTAATAATTTCAAATATATTTTTTATTAACTGTTTTCAATTAACTATTTTATCTTTTGTACATCAATATTTGTGTATGGTTTAAATAATTTATCATATTAGATAGATTCAAACCGTACTCAAATATTGCTAGATGGTGTGAATTTATCCAGCATGTTGGATAGATTCAAACCGTCCAGCAAATATTTGTGTACGGTTTAAGTCATCAAGCATATTGGATAGATTCACATAGTCCAGAAATATTTGAGTTAGGTTTAAACTATCCACTACACACTATCCAGCAATATTTGAGTACGGTTTAAACCACCCAGCATGTTGGATAGATTCACACCGTCCAGCAATATTTGAGTATGGTTAAAACCATCCAGCAATATTTGAGTACGATTTAAACCATCCAGCAATATTTGAGTACGGTTTAAATCATCGAGCTTAATAAAGTGTACTGATACAAAAGAGGTATATAATATATTTAAAAACTATTAAACAAAATTCATATCAAATTGTAGAGAACAAAATATATTTTTTTGTATCTAAGAAGTTTTCTAAAAAAATTATATTAATTTGAAAAATCAAGAAATATGAAGAAAAGGAAAGTAATTGTACAATGGCATAAAATGTAATTAGGAATATTGTTGAATGACAAAAAAAACTGAGAAAATAGTCAAACAGTGTTAAATGTGGGTTTTTTTAATTGTAAATAGTGAATGTCTAATTATGTTTGAAAAATGTATCATTTTGCCAAATATCTCTTATATAAACAACATGCAAAAGGAAGAAATTGGCGGGAGTTTTTTTTTTTTTTCACATATACGATTTAAAAAAACATGATATTCATATATCATTCAATCATTGAACCAAAGTGTCTTATTAATTTATCATAGGGGTGACATGTTACACAAATCATGGTGTTTTGGGGAGAGGAGTGTTACGGATAAAGTTGGTAATTAAAGAGAGTAAGAGCACGTATAGGTTGGTCCATAGGGACACTATGACCTGCTCCTCTCACAGTTGCAAAGGACAAGTTCCCTTTGTAATCCACTGTGTACCCTCCCACCTGCCCTTCGGTGAACCACGAAAGCCATTCATTTACAACCGTTAGATTATCCTTCAGCGTGGCCAATGTAGATGTAAACGGAACTGCTGCGTCCATGTCTTCACTGTAAAACATCATTCGGACACCCTTACCCATCAGTTCGTGAAGAACAGGAATCATTGACTCTTCTTTTTGAATATCGTTCCAATTGCTTGCCAATCCATCATTGCAAGCGGCCCACGGGTACGGTAAATTTGTGGTGTTGGCATGTATCGCATCTTGAACATTTTTCATGTTAAAATAAGCATTCACGTAATTGGCTTAGCACGGATCAACGTTCATTATTGTCGTGCAATTCTAGAGTTTGCTGCTCGATGTGGAGTTTATACACATTGGAGCGTATATATTGTAAACCTCCACATTTTTCTTTTGATTATCTACTTTGTGTTGCCATTCTATGCACTTATCCATATCAGATAACTTGTCTATGGTGCAGAATTTGTCGACGTTGTCCACAAGTTCTTGGGACAAGAAACCATGACTCATAAAATATTGTTGGGTATGTTCATCCACGGAACTCACCTCAAGTGCTGCATTACCAATCATCATGCCTCATAAGTTGATGAAGGTTTGGTTGTTACGGGCCTTACGGCGAAGGATAATCTGGGCAAGCTGGGGACCATAGTGGCCGGCGTAACTCTGACCGGCGATGTAAATTTCTCTTTTTTGATATTCCGGAAATCTTTCAAGCCAATTCAACAAGAACATGTAATTATATTCTGCTGTTAGCGTGTCCCCTTGTTCCCCAATTTTCTCCGCATCTTCAGTTTTCGAGTACGAGAATCCTACGCCTGCAGGCGTTTCTAAGAACAACACGTTCGCCTCTGCATGCATATCCATACGTGTAATTAGTTGCATACTGACTAATCTCATTATATCTTGTGAATATACATCAAAGCTTATAAGAGTCATTAATAATAGACTTTTATAAGGTATATGTATGTACCGTTGTTCCATGAATAAGGATTGCGGAATAGCGTCTTGTCCTCATGTACTCGGAATGGACCAAGCTCTTGAAATGCCCCACCGTTTAGAGATGAGCAGCCCGGTCCTGTGTTTTTTTTTAAAAGTAGATACTCGTTTAAGTCTCAATGATTATGACAAAAAAATACTTCCTCATCAAAAATTAGATAGTAGCTATAAAAGACTAATTATCATTTCAATTTTTTAGAAGAGTCTGATTATAGAAATATAAATAGTTCCAATATAAAAAGAGTTTGTACGTAGTGGGATTATTATCTATGTGTACCTCCGGTTAGCCAGATCACAAGAGGAGTAGAGTCACAGGGTTTGATGGCTTCCACTAAATAATAGTATAAATATCGACCAGCTGTTTCGTTTACAGCCACATAACCGCCATACTGTCTGAAACTAACGTCAGAGGATTGTCGAGGGAGCTCCTTGATTAGATCTTTTTCCTTTGGCGATAGCACGCGAGGAAGCACATTATTGTCACATAACGAACGAACTCCTAGCTTAGACCGGGACAAATGTGTTTGGCTCGTACAATGGACTTGTGATGCCAGAGACAAGAATAGGAAAACACAAGCGGTCACTGACCAATCTTGACGTTTTCCCATTCTATTATCTCGGTCTATGTAGAGTTTTGATATCAAACCAACTTGTCTTATTCACATTCATAAGAAGAGTATTTATGGAGGAGACACACCATAAGCGATAAGCTTAAAGTTGCTAAACTATCGGACAACATGTCCTTATCAGAATACAAAGATAAATAAGAACATTATACGAGCTTATCCGCAATACTCCCCCTCACGTTGGAGTGTGAAGATCCTGAACCCCCAACTTGGACATAATATAATGAAACTGATCACGACCAAGAGTCTTTGTAAAGATATCCGCTAACTGTTCAGTGGTGCGAACATGTTCAGTAGTAATAATGCCATCACGAACAGCATCCCGAACAGCATGACAATCATTCTCAATATGCTTAGTACGTTCATGAAACACTGGATTAGAGGCGATATGAATAGCTGCCTTGCTATCACAGAACAAACGAGTAGGCGCAGCGCGGTTGATACCAAAACCCTTGAGCAACTTATGCAACCATTTAATCTCCTTAAGTGCAAATGACATAGCCCTATATTCGACCTCGGTGGACGAATGGGAAACTGTGTCCTGCTTCTTAGCTTTCCAAGCAATGGGCGAACCACCGAGTAGTACAACGTAAGCACTTAAGGAACGACGAGTTTTCGGGCAAGAACTCCAATCCGAATCACAATATACATCAATGGACAAATCCATGTCCGCCTTAAGCATAATACCCTGACCAGGAGACTCCTTAAGAAACCGAACAACTCACAAAGCAGCCTCTAAATGAGCCTCCCTCGGAGACTTCATGAACTGAGACAAAACATGAACTGAATAACAGAGTTCAGGTCGAGTGTGAAGAAGATACAACAACCGACCAACCAAACGACGGTAAGGCTTAGGGTCCAAAAGCAAAGGACCATCATCGGAAGCAAGACGATGATTCTGTTCAAGAGGAGTATAACCTGGACGAGAACCAAGATTACCAGTATCAGCAATGATGTCAAGAGCATATTTACGTTGTGTCAAGAAAATGCCGTCCGGACCACGGCTTACTTCGATACCAAGAAAATATTTCAGTTTGCCCAAATCCTTCATTGCAAAACAACGACCAAGATACTCTTTAAACTTCGTAAGCATGTGCCCATCATTTCCACAAATGATAAGGTCATCAACATAGATTAACACCCGTAATTCAATGTTCTTGTGGGAATAAGAGAAGAATGAGTAATCATCATAGGATTGAATGAAGCCAAACTTAAGTAGAGAATCATACAGCTTCTTAAACCAGCAACGCGGGGACTGTTTTAAACCATACGGAGACTTGTGAAGGCGACAAACTTTGCCAGGATGAGAATGACGAAAACCAGGAGGAAGCTTCATCCTCTTCAAGATCACCATGGAGAAAGGCGTTATGAACATCCATCTGATAAACCTTCCATTGATTAGCAGCCACAAGACGAAGAAGAGTACGAACTGTCGTCATACGAACAACAGGAGCAAAAGTTTCCCTGTAATCCTCCCCCTCAACTTGAGTATTGCCAAGAGCAACAAGGCGAGCCTTGTGACGTTCCAACATACCGTCGAAATTATACTTATTTTTGAAGACCCATTGACAGCCAATGGCGATTTTGCCAGGAGGCAAATCACACACATCCCAAGTCCGAAGAAGTTCCAAAGCATCAACCTCTTTAACAACAGCATCATTCCAAACCTTGATTTTAACAGCTTCCTTAAAATGCTTTGGCTCCGTATTAGCAGTGATAACAGCCAAGTAAGCATGGTGGCTAGGGGAAAAATTTTCATCAGACACAAAATCTGTTAGAGGATAAGGAGACGTACCTTGCACCAATGTCGAAGACTGAGTAGGTGAGCCGGGAAGAGCGTGATGTGATGGTGTGTGTGTAGCATTATAGAGGACATAATCTTGTAACCTCACAGAAGGTTGTGTAGTACGAATGCTCTTACAGTGTTTCGACGGAGGAGTGGGAACCGACTGTGGAACCGAAACAATTGCAGAAACAGAGTCCGGACTGTCTGGAGAACCAGTTATTGCAGGCGTTAGTGGAGTAGCAGAGTCTGGGTGAACAGAAGAGACATCTTCTGTGTTGTCAACAATAGGAGGCGCCGATGATGGCATAGGATCCAGACCAACAACAAGTAAATCTCCACCGGTGTTGTTGTCTTGATCAGAAGGAAGGCTCGTTGCAGGACTCCCCCTGTCGTACAAAGTCGGAACCAACCAGTCATCATCACCGGAGACAACCAAAGGAGGAACAGACAACGGAGAAGAACCATGTGATGTGGCAAAAGTAAACACGTTTTCTTGGAAAACAACATCGCAAGACACCAAAAATTCATTCCGTTCAATATCGAAGACTTTCCATCCCTTTTTGCCAAAAGGATAACCAACAAATACGCACACCCTACTACGCTGTCCAAATTTGTCCTTATCACGTGTTAGACGATGAACATAACAAGCTGACCCAAAAACACGAAGTTGATCATAATCCGGTTTGCTTTTATGAAGAATCTCATAAGGAGAACAACCAGATTGAATAGAAGACGGAGTTTGGTTTATCAAATATGCAGCTGTTAGAACTGCTTCACCCCAAAACTTGATTGGTAAACTTGCCTGAAACAGCAAAGCCCGAGCAACATTAAGAATATGAAGATGCTTGCGTTCGACACGACCGTTCTGTTGCGGTGTCCCAACACAAGATGTTTGATGAATGATACCATTTTCACGAAAATAAGATGCAAGACACATAAACTCCGTCCCATTGTCACTACGAACCGTCTTAACAGTTTTTCCAAACTGTCGTTCCGTGTACTTCAAGAAATTAGTAAGAACACTTCAAACTTCGGATTTTTCGAGTAACAGATAAGTCCACACAGCCCTCGAAAAATCATCAACAATTGTTAAAAAAATAGACAGCACCACAAGAGGAAGGAAGTCGGTATGGTCCCCAAACATCGCAATGAATCATTGTAAAACACTCTTGAGTTTTATTTGAACTATCAGAAAACACTTCTCTTGTCTGTTTAGCCCGAAAACATACCTCACAAGACGAGGAACTAACAGAAGAGTAAACACGTTTAAATTGAGGTAAAGCTGAAAGAACAGAGAAACTCGGATGACCTAAACGCCTATGCCATAAAGCTTGATCAGGAAATCCTTTAGCCATATGAATCTTCGTTGTAGCTACATCCGTTAGGTAATACACACCATCATGCTCTTCACCGCTTCCAATCAAATTCTTCGAAAAATGGTCCTGTAGAAAACAAATCGTGTCAGTAAACGTAGCAAGACACTTTGTTTGTTTCAAATTTTTAGAAACAGAGATCAATGTGCAGTTTAACGATGGCACAAAGAGAACATTTGTCAACTTGACATTGTTTGAAAGAGGAAACACTCCCACACTAACAGCAAACGCCTTACTACCATCAGCGAATCCAACCGGACTTGGTTGGATAGGAACAACATCGGTTAACAAGGATAACGTCCCAGTCATATGATGGGACGCACCTGTATCCAAGATGACATTGCCAAGATTAAGCTTACCAGACAACTTGTCGGAACCCGCAGGACTTGGATTGGCATTGGTGGATTTCTCTTGAAGAAGCTGAGTCAAGGCGCGAAGATGATCATCTGTAAATTCAGGAAAAGCAGAGGAGTTGGAGCTTGTAGCATGAGCAACAATAGTCTAACCGCGTCCATGACCGCCACCGGCAGGACTAGAACCACGACCACCTCTTCCTCGACTACTTGTACCACGGCCATTGGGACCCTTCTCATTATGTTCTGTCCACCAGTCCGGAAAACCAACCAATTGCCAACAATCGCGCTTCTCATGACCGGTACATCCACAATGAGAACACGAGAGGCGTCCCTTGTTTAAGATAGAGTCAGGTCTATTTCCACCAGAAACATCAGTATGAGCAAGGAAACCCACATGCCTATTTCCACCAGAAACATCTATGACGGATTGTCCCTCTTGGCGACATGAGGCAAGCTGACCTTGAATTTGGTGAACACGCACCTTGTTTCCCACTGAGAAACGTTGCTTCAAATCCGACCACAGGTGATGAGAATTGGTGATGAAAGTAACGGTAGATCGAACCTTAGGTTCAATAGAGGTTCGTAGCCACCCAACAATCATCGAGTTCACTGTCAACCAATTCTCATAGTCAGGATCATCACGAGCTGGTTGTACAATTGCTCCATTTATGAAACCAGTTTTTTGTTTGGCTTGGAGAGCGTTGAGCATCTCAGTTGCCCACTTATTGTAGTTATCACCGGTTAACAAAACAGACGAGATCATAGCCCTGGGGTTGTCGGAACTAGACAAAGTATAAGGAGACACCACCGGTGCATCTGGTAACTGTACTTCAGACCAAAATTTGAGAGCGGAAGCATTACTTTCTTCTTCGTTTACCATTGTAGCTTGACACAGAAGAAACAAACAATAAGAGAAAAAAAAAATGAGAAGAAGAATTTTTTTTATTTTTATTTAAACACATCTTAGCTCTGATACCATGTAGAGTTTTGATATCAAACCAACTTGTCTTATTCACATTCATAAGAAGAGTATTTATACAGGAGACACACCATAAGCGATAAGCTTAAAGTTGCTAAACTATCGGACAACATGTCCTTATCAGAATACAAAGATAAATAAGAACAATATAGGAGCTTATCCACAATAGTCTCCTTTAACAACTAGTAAAAGAAAAAAGAAAAAATAAAAAAAAGGAGACAAAAAAATTTAGACAATGAATGGCAGCATTTTATAGATTTATTTTTTGGCTTTGACCTCTATTTTAGTGAGTACCTATTTAACAATTAAAACAATAAATTCAACAACATAACTACCAGTCTCCATAAAAAAGGATAAAAAAAATTACTCTGTTTCTACCAAATATTGCCTTCTCATTAATAATTCTACTTGTATTAGAACTCAGATCCCTTGCCATGTCACAGAAAAATATTTTTTAAAAAATATATATAACAAAACTTTAAAATTTAGAATTATGTATCATGATATAATTTGAAAGTAACAAAATAGTTTGAAAGTATAGGTTACAAATAAAATTAAAGTTGTCTTGGAAAATATATAAAAACAAATATGACCAAAACTACATAAATATTGAACATATTATATAACTGTTAATAAAAAAAGTATAACCATCAAAATGGAAACTTATGATAAAATATGACAAATAAACTTAAAGTAAAAAATATTAAATCAAAAGTCATAATGAATCAAGTAACCATGCAAAAAAAAATAACGATTATACGTATAAAATATATTATGAAAAATGGTAAACACTAAACAGAGTTAATACATAAGCAATTATCGATATTTATATTATTGGTTGGAACGCTTGCAACTACAAAAACCATGGAAACGGAATTTAAGCAAAACATAAATGAACTGATGTTGTTCCATTTTTGTTGAATAGAGACTACGATTTGCTTCAGATAAGATTAATTAGGAACGCTCCAAACGCAAATGCAAACGCTGTCTAAGGTGATTAGATTCAGCTATTTACTTGTGTTTATAAGTATATAAAAGGATCAAGCAGTTGCATAAAGAGTCTGGAGAAGAAAGAAGACGTATATGTAGATATTTTTAATAACATAATAATATCCTACCAGTTTTATAAATCCACAAAATATAGAAATCCTAATTGAAAAGAAATATATCCTACCAATTACGATTGTAGGTATCAGCTTCACACACGAGGTGACATGAATCTGAAGCCCTGACCTCAGTAGCCAACTGTTTGAGCATCTCACGTCTTTTTTCCAATTTCTCGAGCTCCTCTGAATTGATGGATTTTGTGGAGAGAGTTGCTTTCTTCAGGCGTCTTGCGTTTTTTTAAAATGTACGTAGCCACTTCTTTCTCATCTTCTCGTTGCCAATCGTAATTTATCCAAACGAATGTCTCAAGATGGAACAACAAACATTCAGGTACATATTTTGGTTGATTCCATTTCCGGTCCACCAGAGAGCCTTTTATAACTATACCACCGTAACTGAGATCAATGTAATAATTTTAAGATCAGAAAGAGCACTGGGAAAAGAATAAAGAGGTAGTTGACTAATGTAATGACTTACATCGATGAGCTTGAGGATTTGCAATTTAGGAGAACTATCGAGCATGAGCGAAAGTATATTCCACCACTCTTCTTCGATTGTATACAGCTCCAAAGATAGAAGCTGATAGAAGACTTTACCAAAGAGATACTTAATCTTGTGCATGAGACAACATTGGTAAACAAAACAAATGTCAGCCCAATTAGGTATAAAACCATGTAACAATCTTAAATCTAAAAATTACCTGTAAGGGTGAGTCTAAGGAAAGACGCTTGGCGTGAGTTAGAGTTTCCAAAATGTTTTCATTAGCTATATATAAAACGTTACTGATTTTAGCCTCCACCAACTCTAGCGCATTCTCAATCAGACAAAAATCAAGGCTATGGATCCCATCAAGGTTCAAGTATTTCAAAGAAGGAGCATATATTACATAGTCTCCCTTACCTTCTTCTGAGTAACTATCATATATGGTTAGTCTTTGCAACGATGGCACCGCAAAAGTGAAGGTCTCCACATTGCCAGATATACTCACGACCAAATCTTCAAGACTAGGGCAGCCACATAAAAGGTTGCAAAAAGATTTTTCGTCTTTGAAGTGTACAAAGTAAAGGTGCAGCTCTCTCAAGGACTTGAAATAACCCGGAGAAGGAAGGTCCAAAAGAATTGAACCCTCCAGTTTCAAGATCTCTAGTGTATTATTGAAACTAAACAAAACACTCGGAAATCTTACTGAGCCTTTATCTTCAAATGCAAAACTGAGTACCAACTCTCGCACATGGCGTGCAAAAGCAGTTCCAACCATTTTCCCAATATCCGAAGCATCCCAATCATATTCAACTCTCAAATGCAAACTCTTTAAAACGAGAGCTTTATGTAAAATTAAAGATCTGCAAACATTCTCTGGATCCTCACAATCAAACCTAAGATTTGGCACCAACATCCAAAGAGATCTCCAACGTTTAGACAAAACACTAGTGGTTATAGCAATTTTTGTTGGAAGTGAAGACAATATATGCAGAAGCAAATCTTCAGGCAACTCACTGATCATGTCTTCGTTTACAACATCTACATTTCTCAAACCTTCACCACCAGTTTTGCTGTATAATAAAAAACAAATGACAAAAAATAAAGATCTTTTAGAGTTGACAGAATATGGACGAAACAAAGTTTCATACCCTTTTTGTTCCATTTTAGTTGAAAGGAAACAACAATTTGGCACAGATTAATTAGGAACGCTCCAAAAGCAAATGCTTAGATATGATTATGATGCGATTCAGCTTCAAAGTTGTATATACAGTACTTACAAACTATAATAAATAATATATGGCAGCTATTTAAACTAATTAGGGCTTTTAAATACTGCTAATGATTTTTCATATAATGAAAATCTAATATTACTTATAAACTATGATAAATGATATAGATTTTTTTCTTACAAAATATAATAAATAAAATATTGTTATTATTTAAACTAATTAAGGCTTTATAGTTATCACAGTACATGCTAACTAAAAAAATGTAGCTATTGAAACAGATTAGGGATTTTTAATCTAATTAAGGATTTTTCATAACATTAAAATCTAATATTACTTACAAACTATAATAATGATATTTGATTTTTTCTTATAAACTATGATAAATAATATATTGTAGATATTAAAACTAATTAAGGCTTTTAAATCTAATTAAGGTTTTAATGTTATTAAAACCTAATATATACATACAAACTATAATAAATGATATTCTATTTTTTTCTTCTAAAATACTTAAATGATAATTTAATATATTAAAACTAATTAAGGATTTTAAATCTAATTAAGGTTTTAATAACATTAAAATCTAATATATATACTTACAAACTATAATAAATGATGTTCTATTTTTTTCTTCTAAAAAACTTATTATAATTTGGGACACTTGCAAAAATAGACTACAAACTTGAATCAATTGCTTGAGTCAATTGCAATGTTAGACCCCTTTTTCTCTCTCCAACATTTGTCACTTTCTCTCTATTAAATCTTTGTCCATTCATTTTATTCACAAAAATGCCATTATTTCTGATTTATTTGAATTTCTTGCGAAAATGTTTATTACATTCATATCCTCATCTTCTTCTTTTATTTACGGTTGTACCACCGCCATCAACTTTCCAACAACCATGAACAACCAAATTAGAAGCTCTTAATGCTTTAACAACCTGAATTTGTAAGCTTAAATAACAGTCAATGCTAAGAGAACTTCATTTTCTTCCATCTCCTCTCCATTTTAATCCTAGAAAATATTTATCTTGTTATATATCATGATTCTTGGATAGTGATTAAGTTGGCGCTGGGTTTCTTCCGTGGTGACTTAAGACGACGTCCATGGTGTTTGACATTGCAAACAACCACCGTCAGGTTATTTTCCGGTAGATTTCGTGATTTTCCTTATGGTTTTGTTGAAATTAGACTTCATTTGTTAGTCGAACCATCATAATATAATGTAAAGTCTATTATTTGGTCAGTTTTGCAATTTAATGTTTATCGAGTTTCGAGCCCGTATACTAAAATGTCAGTCTCCTTAATTTCATTTGGAAACAAAAAAATATGTCTTAGACTGCATTATAATATTTCTAACGGATACTTCCTTTACAGTCTACTAAAGTGTATTTTTGCAATTGACCAAATTATTGACTTTTTAGTCCAGACTGTTAGACGAAGTCTTCGCATGAAAAAAGGTAGTAGACTTCTATAGTGGTTAGTTTTGCAATTGACCAAAATATAAAAGTATTGACCATAATATTATTTATAAAAAATTACCAAGTTGACTGCAAAAGAAGTCTATTAGTGAAAAAATTAAAATGTTGGTCAACTCCAAAAATGACATGTGCAGACTGCAAACGAAGTCACCATTTCTGGAGACTTCGTAAGTAGTCTAATTGTGAAAAGTCAAATTTGGTCAATTGCAAAACTAACTACAACGAAGTCTAACTTTTATAGTTGACGGATTTACGAAGTCTACTTATTAGATAGAAGTCTACTACAAAGTCAATGGTTTGGTCAATTGCCAAAATAACCAGTGTAGACTGTATTCGAAGTTAACTTTCTGAAACTTTCAAAGAAGTCTACTCTTTTTTATGTTTTGAATTGCATAACTGACCCAAAAATTAACAAAGGAAGACAACAAAAGAAGTCAACAATAATAGTAGACTTCAAAAGGTGTCTGCTTTATTAAATTGTAATTGCAAAAATAGACCACAAGTAGTCTATGTATAGAGACTTGTTTATGTATACAATGTTGACATCAACATGAAGTCCTCAGAATTTGAAAACCAATTTGCAACAAGTTGGTGAATAATTTTAAAGATTTTCTTGTTGTACTCTTTGACATATGGTATGTACTTGCTTCTGTATGTTTTTGAAATGATTATGTATTATACATATGGAGAAATCAAATTTTTAGTTTTCATAGGCAGTTAGGTTATTAAATTATACTTATTTAGGAAGTCAAACTGTTGGATTTATCTCTAAAGTCTGTACAATTGAAATGGTCTGTAATTGGAAATTTATAAAGATTTTTTTTTATTTTTTAGTTCGTACGTGTTATATCGGTTATGTAATTGCCTATGTATATTTTGACGATGATAAAATTTTTATACTTTTTGCTTTCCTTAGGCTTTAGGGGTTAGGGTTTAGGGTTTAGGGTTTATGGTATTTTAACTTGCTGCTTATTCTTTCAGGTAAATGGCGCAAATACATGTTGTTTTTGGAGTATGGCTGACGAGAAATGGGTCTTGGCATTTTGACATGGATGGACGCAAAGGTGGGAGAATGTTTTTTTGCGGCACGGTTGTACATACGCTGAGCTTGGTGAAATGGATGTAGAAGATTATCTGATTGTCAAATAAACAGATATGGTTCAGCTATCGTATCCCTTAACAGAGATGATGCTTCAGCAATTGCCTCAAGATTATCTGATTGTCAAACAAGTAAGGCAAACCGTCGCCTCGAATAAAACCAATATGCAGACTTCAAAGCCTGACTTCTTTACACAGATTAAGTAGTAGACTTCATAATCTTAATTTTTCGACAATATGTAAACAGTTATCAACTGAATTGAAATCAACGAAGTCATCCAACTATTAAAAAAAACTAAAGCAAGTTCACAGATTACAGACATAAATACGTCATTCAAACAAACAGACAAAATGAAGAAAGGTTCACAAATTTTAGAACTTAATTGAAAGATCTACGAAACCAAAGAGATTAATACCACGATGAATATTATACCGGCGATTAAGACATTCTCGACCAGCCCCCTTACACGCCGAACTGACAGACGTAATTCTTTCATCTGATCTTTCACTTTGTCTAGCTCCTGCTGAACCCACATCATTTCATCATTTTCCAGGATGACTGTTATAGAATCCCTTTGGTCAGCAAGTCCACCTTTCATTGCCTGAAGTTCTCGCATAATAGCCTCTTCCCACTATTTCATAATATGGTCCTCTCCATCCTATACAATAGAAATAAATAAACCATGAGAATATTATATACTCAAATAATAACAACAAATAAACCACCAGACAATCTAACAACCTCATAGTTATTGCATCCAATGAAAATTCTTCCAGGATTGTCGGCTGTGGTGGAACATTTCATAACGGTTTCCCTTCCGCAGAAACATTTGTCAGGAATTCCAACTGTTAGGCCAAGAAAGTTTACTTCTGGTGGACCTTCACTCCATACTTGCAAAGAACTAGAAGATGGCTGAGTGTAGCTGTGCAACCCCATATCTGTGTGCAAAATGAACAAAAAAAGATGAGAACATATATATTTACGAACAAAAATATCTACAGCGTAACAAAAGCAAATCGCCGACGATAAACCAAGAAATACTTATATGAGATGTTCTTGAGATTCGAAAAGAGAAGTTTGAGAATCTGACTTTCCGAGAACACAATTTCGGAAATTTTTGAGAGATAAATTTTGGAGAGAGAAAGTTCGGAGAGAGAGAGAGATCACGTAAGAAACTAGGTTTGACCTACAGAAAGAAGTATATATATCTTTAAATTATCCGGTTAGGTTAAAAACAAGGAATCGGTACAAATTCGGTTAGGTTCAGCTAACGGTTTGGTTAAATTATCGGTATTAATATAATATTAATAATTGATGGCATAACAAAGTCGACTACGAAAATTCCACAGAGAAGTCTATTTAAGCAAAACCCTAAATCATATAATTTTAACCTAATCAACCTTTCCTCCCTTAATTTGAATCGTTTATAGGTAAATTTATTTTATTACAATGCAGGAAGTCTATCTGGTTAATATTTGGTCAATAGGTTTATCAAATTATTTTTTATAAAATTTTTAATTAAAATTTAAACTATAATTAAGGAGTAGACCTACCGTTATGTTTTCACATATATTCAATTTGTAATCTACCTTAAATAAATCTATTGCAGACTTCCTCCGGATTACATTTGTTATTTCGGCTTTTGTTTTTTGTTTGGTCGTAAGGGAGTCAACTGTAATTTCAGTACCCTTAATGGTTATGTTTCTCAAATATCGAATATGGGGTCTACTATTGCATTCAAAGCCAAATAAATGTATA
This sequence comes from Camelina sativa, assembly GCF_000633955.1. Taxonomy (NCBI): domain Eukaryota; kingdom Viridiplantae; phylum Streptophyta; class Magnoliopsida; order Brassicales; family Brassicaceae; genus Camelina; species Camelina sativa. Next base: position 12,879,180 of record NC_025690.1, on the reverse strand, counting down.
CAAAATGCAATTATCCCTTATAATTTAATATAAAATAAAAATTTCACAAATATAACATAGTAAAAAAATGAACTATATATTTTTTTATCAAAATACTTACATAATAGGAGATTTCCTGTGCTGTAAATCATGTGTCAACATTTTAACTAAAAATTATAATATATTAATAAAAATTATTATTATATTTCTTTTAAAAAATTATTTTATTTGAGATAATATTTCTTTTTTAATATTCTATTTGTTTGGTATACTTTTCTTCTTTGTTTTTATTAACCATTTGTTTGACATATCATTGTTCTTCAACAAGTCTTGAAGCCAATTTGTTTGTTGTCTAATCTAAGCAACTATATTAATAGATTCCTAGATATTACCATTTGTTTTTGTCTGTCGTTTCCTTGAATTTTGTTTTGTTTCTCAATTTCATAATGCATACTACGCAATCTTTGATTAGTCTGTGTAACGATGGCACTACAATGGTGAAAGTCCTCACATCTATATTGCTTTTTCTGTTCACTAACAAATCTTCCAAACTGGGACAGCCACGAAAAAGGTTGGAGATAGATTCTTCGTCTTCGAACCACACATAGTCAAGGTGCAGCTTTCTAAGGGACTTCAAGCAAACCGAAGAAGGAAGAATATCTAAAAGAATCGAATTCTTGAGTTCCAAGGTCTCGAGTGTATTACTATAACTCCACAAAACAGTGGGTAATCCTACTTCCGATTGACTGTTACACCGGAAATTTCATCAACCAACGCTAAGCTATTGGGTTCCGTCGCCGGCCTTGAAGATACTAGCCTTCATCGCTGTGTTTCGGTTATGACGAATCTAGGTCAACACGAGTTTTCTTGGTGGGCTTTTGATGCAAAGGCTGTCTCGTGGAATTTTGATAGCCCAACGGAGAGCATGTCCCCAAGGCCCAATGCTATGCTTATAAGTGTTCTAATTTCCTATTTTAAAGAGAGTTCATTTCAACAATCTTCCTACATGGAATGTTTACTCATGCCATCATAGGTGTCACTTTTATTTTTGATGATGTTATGTGAGTCACCAATGTCCTCATATCATGAGAGAAAACATTTTTCACAGAATTGTGAAGACAATAATCTCGATTTGTTAAAATGGAGAAATCATAGAATACCAGTTTCCATCCCTCGTTCTGAGGAGCATATATTCTCAGAACCAAAAATCACTCAACTCAACATTAGTACGGTGGGGTATCAATCTCCCTCCGGAACTAATTTATGAGAACCTTAGCATGAAATTGTCAAGGGGCGAGAGCTAAAGAAACTTCTCGTCGACTGAGAGAGATGTGCTGCATGTACTCTCCAGGTTTTATGTTTTTATCTGAGACCAAGAATAATAAAACATTTCTGCAAACTTTGCAAGTTGATTTAGGATTTGATAATCTCCAAACTGTTGAGCCTGATGGCACTAGTGGAGATTTAGCTCTTTTCTATTCAAAAGACTATCTAGTTAAGTTCTTGTTGTTAGATGATCGACTGATCGGCATCGAAACTATCATTAATGGAAACCGAGTTTTTATGACTTTTATCTACGGTGATCCTATCCCCGCAAATCGCGAAAATATGTGGGAAAGATTAATGCGTATTGGAGTTGCTCGATCTGAAGCTTGGTTTATTATGGGAGATTTCAATGAAATAATAGGAAATCATGAGAAAAGAAGAGGAAAAAAAAGATCAGAATCCTCCTTTCTACCTTTTCGTGCTATGATTGATTCATGTGGATTAATCGATTTCCCTTTCCAAGGGAATCAATTTTCTTGGATTGGTCAACGGTCAAATGGTAAGATTCGCTGTCGCCTGGATAGAGCCATGGGAAACGAAGAGTGGCACAATATTTTTTCCCACACTAATGTGGAGTACTTGAAGATGTGGGGTTCAGACCATCGTCCTCTCCTCGCATCGATACTAACACGTCCAAAGAAGTTTTTGAGAAGGTTTATGTTTGACAAGAGGTGGATTGATAAGCCAGGCCTCAAAGAGGCGGTGTTGGACGAATGGGGTGGTGATGATATTT
>NC_025690.1:12807109-12876526 GCF_000633955.1 Camelina sativa | reverse complement strand
AAATTCGGAAAAGCTGATTAAAGACCTCCAAGAAAAGATTGATGAGACCTACGAAGATGATGAAGCATCGTCGGAGACTCTCCTCAATCTAAAATGGCAGCTCTGTGAGGCCTACAGGGAAGAGGAAGCATATTGGCACCAAAAAAGCAGAGAACTTTGGCTTGCAGAAGGAGATAAAAACACAAAATTCTTCCATGCTTCCACAAAACAAAGGAGGGCAAGGAACAAGATCACTGGCATCCTTAATCAGCTCGGAGTATGGGTTGATACAGAAGAAGGAATAGAAAAAGTAGCGGTGGAGTACTTCAGCAACCTCTTCTCATCCTCGAATGCGAGCGATCCTAGAGTGGCCATTAAGGATGTTCCTACTTTGGTCACACCTGCTATGAACGAGCATCTCACGAAAGAGATCTCAGAAGAGGAAGTCAAACGAGCATTGTTCTCCCTGAAGCCAGGAAAGGCTCCAGGTCCAGATGGGATGACTGCATTATTCTTTCAAAAATTTTGGGAAACCGTAAAAGGTGATCTCACTAAGATGGTGAAAAATTTCTTTAGCTCTGGAATCTTTGATGGCAAGCTAAATGAGACAAATATATGTTTAATCCTGAAAGGAGAACGACCTCGTGAAATGTCAAGATTTCGCCCTATTAGCTTGTGTAATGTGAGCTATAAGGTGATCTCAAAAATTCTGAGCTTACGTCTCAAGAAGTTTATGCCGGAACTTATATCTGAGACCCAATCTGCCTTTGTGTCAGGAAGATTAATCACAGATAATATACTCATTGCTCAAGAAAACTTCCATGCCCTCCGTTCCAATCAGGCCAACCGGAAAAAATTTATGGCAATAAAAACGGATATGAGTAAAGCTTATGATAGGGTGGAATGGAATTTCTTAAGAGCTTTGATGGAAAAAATGGGATTTGATCAAAAATGGGTGGGATGGATAATGCAATGCATTACTTCCGTCTCCTACCGTATTTTGATCAATGGAGATCCCAAGGGACGAATTAGGCCAACGCGTGGGATTCGTCAGGGGGATCCAATCTCTCCATACCTATTTATACTTTGCACTGAGGCCCTAATTGCCCAGATTAGGAACGCAGAAAGAGAGGGAAAGATCCAGAGTTTACGTATTTCGAACGCAAGCCCACGTGTTTTCCACCTACTTTTTGCAGACGACAGTTTATTCTTCTGCAGAGCCGATCCTCAGCAATGTAAGGAAATTATCGATATAATCCGCTTTTATGGTGAGGCGTCTAGACAAGAAATTAACTTCTCCAAATCTTCTATCATGTTTGGAACCGAGGTCCCGTCCCATATACGTCAAGAGATCAAATCTATTGTTGGGATAGCACAAGAAGGAGGCATGGGTACATACTTGGGTCTCCCTGAGAAGATTCATGGGTCAAAGGCACAAGTCTTTGCATTCGTGAGGGATAGACTCCATAAGAAGGTAAACTTATGGACTTCGAAATTTCTATCCAAGGGAGGCAAGGAAGTCCTGATCAAATCAGTGGCGCAAGCAATTCCGACATATGTAATGTCGTGTTTTCTCTTACCAAAAGCTATATGCTCAAAACTAACTAGCGCGATAGCCAATTTCTGGTGGAGCAATAAAGCAGACAGTAAAGGACTACACTGGATATCATGGAAGCAATTGTGTACTCAACTTTCGGAAGGTGGGCTAGGCTTTAGAACACTAGAAGAATTTAATCTTGCCCTTTTGGCAAAGCAACTATGGAGATTGCTGAGATATCCAGATTCCCTTCTTAGCCGAGTTCTAAAAGGGAGATACTTTCGATATTGTAGTCCATTAGAGATACAAGTATCAAATCGACCTTCGTATGGCTGGAGGAGCATGTTGGCAGCAAAGCAGGTTCTTTCGTACGGAATTCGTAAGACCATAAGCTCGGGTTTTAATACGTGCATCTGGACTGAACCATGGATCCCAGATACGCCAGCACGGCCACCCCAAAGTTTAACTAGTGAGAGAAATCCTTTGATTTGTGTTAACACCTTGATAGATTTCAACACAAAAAAGTGGAAAATTGAACGTCTTCGGGAACTCTTCCCCCCGAAAGAAATTACCCTTATTTTGGGGATTAAACCGAGCTTGAATGCCTCGAGGGACGGCTATTCTTGGACTCTGACAAAGTCTGGAAATTATACCGTTAAATCTGGATACGAAGCCGCGAGAGCTATCTCTCGCCCTGCTTGCGACCTCCCTTCTCAGGGACCTAGTGTTACGACACTTAAGGCGCAAGCATGGAAGTTAAAAACATCACGGAAGCTTAAGCATTTCGTTTGGCAATGTGTGACTGGGTGCTTGGCAACATGTCAACGCCTGCATTATCGCCATATTGGTAGAGATAAAGATTGTCCTAGATGTGGAGCGGAGGAGGAAACTATAAACCATATGCTATTTGAATGCCCCCCAGCACGTCAAGTATGGGCTTTATCGACAATCCCTTCCCATCCTATGGTGTTCCCTTCATCTTCCCTATATAGCAACCTCGATTTTCTATATGGGCGTGGCAGAGACTCTGGTGCAACTGATCAAAACTTGAGAATGTTCCCGTGGATGATGTGGTACATTTGGAAGGCAAGAAATAAGAAAGTGTTTGAAAATATCTCTGAATCTCCGCAAGATACACTGGAGAAAGCTATCCAAGAAGAAGAAGTTTGGAGAAGAGCAAATAACAGAGACTTAGCACCAGCGGTAGTAGAAGCATGCATACCTTCGATCCCAATTCCTCAAGAATCCCTTGTATGCTTTATAGATGGATCTTGGCATACAGAGGTGGATAGGAGTGGGCATGGCTGGATTGCGTCTATCGGTGATAGAATCCTGCACATGGGGCTAAAAGGATCGCGCAGAAGCTTATCCCCATTACATGCAGAGTTAGATACCCTTATTTGGGCTATGGAGTGCTTATTAGCGTTGGACTTGGATAAAGCCCTTTTTGCTACGGATTGTTCAGACCTCCTAAGGATGACGTCTAATATCGAGGATTGGCCGACCTTTTCATCAGAATTGAAGGATTTTATTCATTTCAGAGATAGATTTGCTAATTTTAGTATTAGATATATTTCCCGAGAGGATAATATCCGTGCCGATAAACTTGCGAAATGTGCAAGAGCACGAGGTTTCTGTTTTTCCCATGTAAGCTCGTCGGTACCTAATTGGTTCTCTTTCGAAGAAAGTCATCTCCGATAACTTAATATATGGGGTTTGATCGTCAAAAAAAAAAAAAAGTGGGTAATCTCGCGAACACTTCCTCCTGATCATGAAGATCCAAAACCAATTTACGCACATGGTGTGCAAATGCAATCCCAATCCATATTCCAACATCTAAAGCTTCAGATTTATCTCTAACTACCAAATGCAAACTCTCTAGAACAGGAGCTTTATGTGAAAGCAAAGACCTGAAGACAATCTCTGAAAATCTATGGTGTTCACTTTTGTGAATTTCATAATTGAACTTGCGATTTGGCACCAACGTCCAAAGAGATCTCCAACTTTTGGACAAAACACTAGTGGCTATCAGTGGCGGACGCACGTTGACCGTGGGTGTGGCACATGCCCCACTCTATTTTTTTATTTTCCTTGAATAAATAGTATAATATTTATTTATATACCCTCTAATTTAATTATTAATCTTATTAGTGCCCCATACTAAATATTTGTCTGTATCCGCCCCTGGTGGCTATGACAGTTTTTGTCGGAAGTGAAGACAATATATGCAGAAGCAGAGCTTCAGGTAACTCACTGATCCTGTTCTTGTTCATAACATCTCGATTTCTCAAACCTTCACCACCGATTTTGCTTTCAAAGAAAACATGTTGATACGAAATTTCAGTTCACAAAAGAATTAGGGTTTTTAGATCTTACAGTTAAACCGGAAAGGGACATACCATTTCTGTTCCATTATCGTTAACAGAGTCACCAATTTGGAAAGAATCCTTCAGTTCCCCAGTGCTATCAAAATAACAAACGCTCCAAACGCAAACGCAAACAAAGCCTAACAGAAGAAACCGGCTAAAAGCTTAAGATATCTGGTAACAGTGACGATTCGGGCATCAAAATTTGTTCAATCAGCAAGAGATGATTAACAAAAGTAACACAATAACAACACTTACAGTTGCAGTCGCTCACTCGAGCTAGCACAAGAAGATTTGGAGACTGGGAAAAGACAAAAGAGTGTGAGAAACCTAAATGAGACCGATCGTTTTCCTCTTAAACTCGGCCCTTTAACAAATTAACAGAGTCGTTCATCGCCCTAATAAATTGCACAAATTAAGAGTCAGTTTTTTTTATAAGATCGAAGTTTTGTTACAAGACTGTAGAACTCCAAAATAAAAGAGTTTAATTGAAAGTAGTCAAAACAGAAAAAGTGGTTAGACTAATATTATTTTCGTTGGCACATATATTAGTAGTTTATGATGGGGTTATTTTTTACAGAAGATGATTTCAACAAACACAAAATAATGAGTTTTGGTGAACATATTTTTTTTAAGGGAATATTGTACTCACACCCACTTAGTAATACTCACATCCATTTTCTACTATTATTATACTTTATCCCTATAAAATTACATTTTGCCCTTCAAACTCAATTCACTTACTTTTTACTCACTTATCAAACCAAACACATCTCAACACTTTCTCTCTCTGCTCTTTTTCCCTCTTCTTACGAGATATATAAATAAATATATATATATATATATATATATATATATACTTTTTTTCCGGGAAAAAACCCAAAAAATACGCCATCTAATTTTTTTTTCCCGTTTAATTCCTTTAGTTATTAAATTTCTCAAAAAATACATGGTTTAATTTCAGTTGTCTTTAAAAACCTTCATTTAATTAATAACGGCAGATCCATACTTACGACATAACGACTGTTAACTCTAGTGACGAAAATGTTAACTAGAATTAAAACCCCACGTGGTTAATTAGAGGGAATTAAAGACATTGTTGCCCTCTTCTTCTTCCCCCAAATCGAGTTTTAGAACCCTAGAACCCTAAAAGCAATTTTTCTTCTCAAACTTCAAATCCCGAATTGCTTTGTTTGCGATGATAGTTGTCGTCTGAGTAGTTGCGGTTTTGGTTGATTGTGTGGTGTGTTCGTTGCAAGAATCGACTGAGATATGAGGTATGAAACCATTGTTAATTTCAATTGTAATGTTTAGGGTTTTAGGGTTCAACTCGAAATCTATTTGGGGAAGAAGAAGAGGGCAACAATGTCTTTAGTTCCCTCTAATTAACCATGTGGGGTTATATTTTAATCTTGGGTAATATTTCTGTCATTAGAGTTAACAGTCGTTATGTCGTAAGTATGGATCTACCGTTATTAATTAAATGAAGGCTTTTAAAATAATAAAAATTAAACCAAGTATTTTTTGGGAAATTTAATAAATAGAGGAATTAAACAGCAAAAAAAAATTAGATGACGTATTTTTAGATTTGTTCTACTTTATTCTTTAGTTTCTATCTCTCCTTTTTCTTATTTTCTTTGTTGTAACACTTTAGTTAGTTATTATAAAAAAATATCTGTTCATTTTTATATAATATCTTGTAATTATACTTTTCTACGTTTTAAGATGTATATTGTGAAAAAAACACACAAAGGACAAAAAGAATTGTTGTCTCAAACTTAGCAACAAGGGCAAATATGCCCACATTTTATGTCAAACTAACAAATACACCCACAAAAGTACACCACTAACAATAATTGGTTGTGGATGAAAGTGAATTTGAGGAAAGTGGGTCTTGTTGCAAATCTCCTTTTTTTAATGCTAACACAAACAGAGACGTGGGTGGGTATATTCACAACACTTTATGTTGCTTTGAAAATGCAAAAGTTACCTTTTGGCAATTCTAATGCATCTTTTGGTTTTGACGGTTGCCCACTAAAAATATGGGTGCTAGACCTTCTTAATTTTTATTAAGAAGTTAGAACCCCAACTCACGTCAACTTAAGCCAAATTACCCTAGAATACGTGAAGTACTTACTTGTTGTGCTTCAAAACATTTGAGAAAACCAATAATTGGAGATATATATATATATATTTAGTAGTTTGGGCACTTTCATCCCTTCTTTGTGTGTTGCTGAACTGCTTCCTCAATTCTGTTAACTACATATAATAAATCGAAACTGGCTTTTCCATTCATCTCTTCTAAACAGTTATATATATAAACTTAAAATCCTAATTGAACAGGAAAATATCCTAATATCTTCAAGCCTTAACTAGAAGAGTAGGTCCACACACGAGGTGCCATGAATTCGAAGCCCTAACCACATTAGCCAACTCATTGAGCATCTCATGTCTCTTTTCCAACTTCTCGAGCTCGTTAGGTTCGAGGAATATTGTGGAGAGAGTTGCTTTCTTCAAGCGTCTTGCGTTCTTTAAAATGTATGTAGCCACTTCTTTCTCATCTTCTAGTTGCCATCCGTATCCTGTCCACTCGAATGTCTCAAGATGGAACAACAAACATTCTGGTACACATTTCGGTTGATTCCATTTCCGGTCCATCAGATTATCTTTATTAATATACGATCTTGACTGAGATATCAATGTATTATTTTTAAGATCATCAATATACCTCAAAAGAGCACTGGGAAAAAGGAAAAAAAAAAAAAAAGAGTAGCTGACTAAATATGAAATGGCTTACGTCAATGAGCTTGAGGATTTGTAATTTAGGAGAACTATCGAGCATGAGCGAAAGAAGATTACACCACTCTTCATTGTTTGTATGCAGCTCCAAAGATAGAAGCCGATAGAAGATTTTACCATTAGGAAACTTGATCTGTGCATCATCAGGCAGTAGTGATTATGACACAAAACAATGTTAGCCAAGTTGCAGACAAAAACTTAAATGTAAATAGTACCTTTAAGGGTGATAAGTCTAAGGAAAGACGTTTGGCTGAAGTTAGAGGTTCCAGCATGTTCTCATTGGTTATAACAGAAACTTTGGTGATTATTGCCTCCACCAGCTCTGGGCATTCTCAATGAGACAAAATCCAAGCTTATTGAACCCATTGAGGTTCAAGTATTTCAAAGAAGGAGCATTTATCACATAGCCACCATCACCTCCAAAGTGACCATCTTCAATGGTTAGTCTCTGTAATGATGGCACCGCAATAGTTAAAGTTTCCACACGGTAATTTCTTATCCGATGCAACACCAAATCTGCAAGTCTAGGACAGCCGCATAAAAGTTTTGAAACAGATTCTTCGTCTTTGAATAGTGTATTGTAAAGATGCAACTCTCTAAGGGACTTGAAACAGACCCGAGAAGGAAGAAGGTCTAGGTGAATTGAGTACTTGAGTGTCAAGCTCTCTAGTGTATTATTGAAAGCTTACTGAGGCTTCAACTCGAAATGGAAAACTGAGTACCAATTTGCGCACATGGCGTGCAAAAGCAATTCCAATCCAAATCCCAACATCCGAAGCATCACTCTCATCTGCAACCTCCACATCCAGACTATCTAAAACCGGAGCTTTATGTGATATCAAAGATCTGCAAACATCCTCTGAAAATGTTTGGTGATTGCCAGAATTAAAATTGAGATTTGGCAACACCTCCCAAAGAGATCTCCACCGTTTAGACAAAACACTAGTGGATATAGCAATTTCTGTCGGAAGAAAAGACAATATGTGCAGAAGCAAAGATTCAGGCAACTCACTGATCATATCCTCGTTCACTACAAAGCGACCGATTTAGCTATCAAAGATAACCAAAATTAACAACAAAAATCAATATTCGTAGTAGGGTGCACAGATAAATTAAGGTCGAGAGAGAGAGAGAGACGTATACCGTTGTTGTTGACTTGTTGTTGTCGTTCCATTTTTCTTCAAACAATTTGCTTCAGACTACGAACGCAAATGTAATACATTGATATCATATTTTTCACCCCTGTAGAGTTTTTAATTTCAAACCAAATCCAAAAATTTTACAAGCCCAAAACAAATTAAAAACTACATTGATATCATATTCCTTTGCTTCCGGCCCAGGCTCACTTACCTGAATAGTTTAACTGTTTTTAGTATCCCTGAGACTTCCCGTTCGGTTCTGTTAATCTCGGACCGGAATAAATTTCTGTTCGGTTAATTCGGTTTCGGGATTTCAAAACCGAAATTAACCAAACTTTTACTTTTTCTTTCAAAAATCTGGTTCCTTCGGTTATTTTGGGATAATTCCGGTTATATATTTAGTTTGAAATTGAATAGTTCCGTTCCTCAATGCTTTGGCCAGTTCGGTTATACAAAAAATTGATCTATTTTTTTGTCAAACCAGTATAATCCGGTTATAAAAAAAACGACAACTAAACCGAACTAACCAATGTTTTTGGTTAATTGAACTAATTTCACATATTACTGATCGGTTAAAGACCTTTAACCGAAACTGAACCAAACAACCAAAGTATTGATATAGTTACTTTGGTTCGACTTATCATCGCAGCTCTAGTGTATATTGTGATTGTGTGAGTTTATAAGATCGAACTCCAAAATTAAAGAATTAAACTGAATATAGTCAACTAGTGAGTCTATAATATCGTTGACACATATTTGTATATGATGGTGTTTTCTTTCAAAAGGCGATGTTAAAATCGACCAATATTCTACCTTAGGTCGTAAGTAGGTGATGACTGGGGTATGGTTTACACCATAAACCATTAGAAATGTGAATTAATAAGTAGAAACTATATATCACACACATATATATATATATTAGACTTATAAATTTTTTAATCTATATAGTTAGAAAATTAAATTAAATTAAATACACAAAAACAAAACTTATGTGATTTTAGGCGATTGAGGCAATCATCTAAGCCGTTTTTTAGAATATTGCATCTTTTTTTTTTTTGGTCAAACAAAGCTTTCGTTAACTTAAGACCTCAAAGGAGGTGAGTTCATACAAACTGAAATACAAAGCAGATAATAAGAGAGATTCCATTAGTTTTCCAAGAGGGTGCTTAACCTTGATAGGCTTGCAATGCTTGAAAGATCTTTTGGGACCAAAGCGGAATCGAACATGAAGATAGACTTCTCGAATTCCTTGACCAACAAGTGATCATAAACAGCTAGCGCAATATATGCATACTGGCTTTTAAAAAGGTGCTCCACAAGGGAGGTACATGATAGGTAGCTCGCCAATAAGAGACTAATCAAGAACAAAGGTTCAAGAGTTGCAACAGTTTTAACCTCAAATCTCAGGGCAGTGGGTGAAACTCCAAGCGGGAAACGCAAGTTATATATGTGATACCGTAACAGAACAGGTGGGTCTTCTCTCACATGACGTCATCGGCCATAGAGGTTAAGGAATTCCACACAAAGTTTGTAGTCGGTTGCACACTGGAATAGTAATACATACCCAAGCTTACCATCAATAGGCGAATGGGAAGGGGGTTGGGAGTTGGGCTTGTCCAGAGGGCATACTTGAGAAGATAAATGCAAAACTGTAACAAAGCAGGTGGGTCCTCCCTCGCATGAAGCTCTTGGCCATGGATGTTAAGGAATTCCACACAAAGCTTGTAGTCATAGTTACACTGAAACAATAAACCTGATCCTAGGAGAATAGGAGTTAAAATCTAAAAATTACATGTACGGGTGATAAGTCTAAGAAAGACGTTTGGCTGGAGTTAGAGATTCCAGGATGTTCTCATCAACTATTTTGGAAACGTGACAGAGTTTTGCCTCCACTAGCTCTGGTGCTTTCTCAATCAAACAAAACTCAAGATCATGAAACCCGTTGATGTCCAAGTATTTTAAAGCAGGGGCATATTTATAACATAGCCTCCATCCCCCATTCCTGAGCATACAACTTCTATGGTAAGTCTCTGTAATGATGGCACCTCAATAATGAAATTCGCTACATCGGCATTGCAATTTCTATGCACGACCAAAACTTCGAGACAAGGGCAGCCAGAGAAAAAGGTTGGAAACAGATTCTTCGTCTTCAAATTCTACAAGGTAAAGGTTCAGCTCTGTGAGAGACTCGAAACAAACAGGAAGTCGAAGATGTATAAGAATATTATACTTGAGTTCCAAGACCTCGAGTGTGTTATGACATCTACCCAAATCTCTCGAAAAGTGTGCAAATCCTTCCTCATCAAACTGAAAATCCAATACCAATTTACGCACATGGCGTGAAAATGCAATTCCAATCCATAATCCCAACTCAAAAGCATCGTATTTATGTCCGACTTCCAAATGCAAACTCTCTAGAACCGGAGCTTTATGTAGAATCAAAGATCTGCAAAGATTCTCTGAAAATTTATGGTCGTATTGGTTATAGCTAGAATCTATGAACTTGAGATTTGGCAACACCTTCCAAAGAGATCTCCACCGTTTAGACAAAACACTAGTGGCTATGGCAATTTCTGTCGGAAGTAAAGACAATATGTACAGAAGCAAACATTCAGGCAACTCACTGATCCTGTCCTCGCCACCGATTTTGCTGTCAAAGTAAATCAAAATAACAATCAAGGTCGGAGCTTACAATTAAGAAACCTCAAAGAAGATAAACGAAACAAAGAGAGCATATATATACCGATGTTGTTGTTGTTCCATTTTCGTCCAACAATTTGCTTCAGATTTACGACCGCTCCAAACGCAAATGTAATACCCGAATCCGGCTAATGCTTCAGATATGATAATGTATTAATGGTGATGAGTAATCAAATGCATTAAGAGAGAGAATACCAACAGTTAAAAAAGATATATGAGTCACATGTCACAAAACCCTAATACAAATATCATCAACAGTAAATCAAATGCATCGACAAACTCTGAAGAGAAAAGATAGAGAAGACGACGGAATCAACAATTTTGAGACTTCCGTTCGGTTTTTCGTTTTTTCAGTTTCGTAAAACTTGCCGAGGTTAGCCGGAATAAATTTCTGATATATTTGGTTCCTCGGTTAATTAGGTTTGGGAATTTCAAAACCAAAATTAATTTTGTTTCTTAAAATCTGGTTATTTCGATTATTTTGGAATAATTTCGGTTATGTAAGTGGTTTGGTTAGTTCGGTTCCTCAGTTCCTTGGTCAGTTCGGTTATTAAAAAACTAATTTATTTTTTTTTGTAAAATCATCTCCACTGGTTTTTCTTTTTTTTCACATCTAGAGGTGATTTTGTTCCAATAGATACCTCTATTTTTTCCTTTAAAAAGAATATTTCATAGAGATTTCTTTTTTATTTTACTATTAATACATTTTACTTATAAAAGTTGCAAACTAACCCATTTATTTTAGTATTTGTGAAACTTTCATAAAATTATCATAGTATTTAAAATTTTAACATTCATAAATATTATTTAAATATCACATTTATTAAAAGAAATACATTGCATCATATAAAATAATTATTACTAAACTATTTAAATATATATTTTATTTATTTTGATCATAAATATAAAAGTGTTAAAAGTTCAACTCTATTATAGAGAAAAAAATAGAGTTCTTCTATATATATAGAGAAAAATAGAGATCTCTATTATAGAGGTAGAAATAGAGATGGATTAGAGTAGATTTTATTCTAAAATAGAATTAAAAAGCAAATATATAGGTGGATTGGAGATGTCTTAAACCCAGTATAATCAGGTTATTTAAAAACACCGAGGACTAAACTAACGGAAGTTTTTGGTCAACCGAACTAAATTTCACATATTATTGATCGGTTAATGACCCTCAACCAAAACCGAACCAAACAAACCAAAATATTTGTTCGGTCACTTTGGTTCGATTTATTATCCCAACTCTAGTTTATATAGTGTGTGATTGTGTGAGTTTATAAAATCAAACTCCAAAATAAAAGAACTAAACTGAATATAGTCAACTACTATGTTATCCATAGATTACAACACAGAACAAGTTACAAAAATAACTAGTGAGTCTATAAGATCGTAGACACGAATTTGTATATAATGGTGTTTTTTTCCAAAAGACGATGGTAAAATCGATTGATTTTCTGTGTTAGGCCGTAAGCAGATGATGATTGAAGTATAGTTTAAGCGTCTACGCCATAAATCATTAGAAATGTGAATTAATAGATAACAACTATAAAAATTATATATTACACAAATAAAAATAAAGAAAATATTTATATAATTTTAATAAACAACATATGCACGTTAGTAATATACATATATATTTATATATATATTGATATTAGGCGGTTGAGGCAATGTCACTGAACCGCCTAAACCGCTTTTTAAAACATTGCATCTAACACACACAAAAGAAATGAGTTTTGGTGAACATATTTTAAATGCTAAGTTGCTAACACACAAGCAGAGACATGGGCCATAATCATTTGTTGCTTTGAAAATGCAAAAGGTATTTTTGGAAACTCTAATGCATCTTTTGGTTTGACCATTGCTATATACAGTACCTCATGAACTAAATATATATGGGTGCCTTATTAAGAACCCTAACTCATGACACTTAAGCTAATGACCCTAGGAGATGTGAAGTAGATTGATTTGCAGTTTTGCACTTTTTCATAGCATTTATCCTACCAATTACAAGAGTAGGTATCAGCTTCACACACGAGGTGACATGAATTTGAAGCCCTAACCACATTAACCAACTCGTTGAGCATCTCACGTCTTTTTCCAACTTCTCGAGCTCTTTAGATTCGATGGGTTTTGTGGAGAGAGTTGCTTTCTTCAATCGTCTTGCGTTCTTAAGGATGTATGTTTCAACTTCATGCTCACTGTATCGTTGCCATTCGTATCTTGTCCACAAAAATGTCTCAAGATGGAACAACAAACATTCAGGTACACACTCTGGCTGATTCCATCTCCGGTCCACCAGATAATCTTTATCAAATCGCGTTGACTAAGATGAATGTAATACTTATGATCACTAAAATACCTGAAAGAGCACTGGGAAAAGAGATAGTTGAATAATGTAATGACTTACATCGATGAGCTTGAGGATTTGTAATTAGGAGCACTATCAAGCATGAGCGAAAGAAGATTACACCACTCTTCTTCGTTTGTATACAGCTCCAAAGATAGAAGCTGACAGAAGCTTTTACCAGTAGGATACTTGATATGTGCATCAAGTAACATTAGTAGTACACAAAACAATGTAACCCAAGTTGTAGAGAAAATCCCCTATAAAATCTTAAATGTAAATATTACCTGTAAGGGTGATAAGTCTAAGGAAAGACGTTTGGCTGCAGTTAGAGATTCCAGGATGTTCTCATTGGTTATATCACAAACGTCAGTGATTTTTTACTCCACCAGCTCTGAAGCATTCACAATCAGACAAAACTCAAGCCTATGGATCCCTTTAAGGTTCAAGTATTTCAAAGAAAGAGCATTTATCACATAGCCACCCTCTCTATCTCCATAGTAATCATAATGTTTTACATTGTATTCATCTTCAATGGTTAGTCTCTGTAACGATGGCACCGCAATAGTGAAAGTAGACCAACTGGTAGATTCATGCACGACCAAATCTTCAAGACAAGGGCAGCCACATAAAAGGTTGGAAACAGATGATTCGTTTTCGAAGAATACATTGTAAAGGTGTAGCTTTCTTAGGATTTTTAAACAAACATGAGAAGGGAAGTCTAAACAAGTGAAATACTCGAGTTTCAAGATCTCAAGTGTGTCATTATATGTACACAAAACACTCGGAAATCTTACTGAGCCTTCATCTTCAAATGGAAAACTGAGTACCAATTCTCGCACATGGTGTGCAAAAGCAAGACCAATCAATATCCCAACATCCGAAGCATCACGCTCATCTTTAACTCTCAAATGTAGACTATCAAAAACATGAGCTTTATGTGAAATCAAAGATCTGAAAACATCCGCTGAAAATGTATGGTGATGATTATTAAAATCAAACTTGAGATTTGGCAACAACTTCCAAAGAGATTTCCAACTTTTAGACAAAACACTCGTGGTTATGGCAGTTTCTGTTGGAAGTGAAGACAATATATGCAAAAGCAAAGCTTCAGGCAACTCACTGATCCTGTCCTTGTTCACAACACCTCGATTACTCAAACCTACACCACCGATTTTGCTGTACAAAGCCAAAAAAAAAAAAAAAATTAAAAGACTTAAAAGGAGTTCAAAGAAAATAATGGGAATGTAGATAAGGAAAGCGAAGAGTACCATTTTTGTTCCATTTTTGTGAACAGAGAGACAGCAATTTGGTACAAAATCCGTCAAATTGCAAGCACACGAACCCCAACTAGAGCTTAGATATGATCATTGTGACGACTGGCAAGATAGATTCAGCTTAGCAACTATTCAATTGGGTTTTGTAAAAACTAATAAGCAAAAGGATTAGCAAAACATTATTGATTTGAAAGATTCAGCCACAAAACCCTAACAGAGTAAGAGAGTTTGAAAAAAAAAAAAAAAAAAAAAAAAAAAAAAGNAATAAAAGGGATTTTAAATTGGTTTGTATGGTCACAGTTGAGGCCCCAGTATATATCGTTGAGTCAATCAAGTTTCTTGGTTTTGTGTCGAGATTTGTTTTTGTTTTTTTTAGATTAATTAAAAAGTGTTTGAAATAAATTACAAAATAACAATTAGACATATGGTTACAGTGACGATTCGGCATCAGAAATTATTCAATCAGTAAGAGAGGATGATTAACAAAAGTAATGCAATAGCAGTCACTCAGTCGAGCTAGCACAAGATTTGGAGAAGAATGTGAAAAGAGTTTGAGAAAAATTGACACCAATTGTTTTCGCCTTTGAAAGCTTCGTTTCGTATATACATTGCACTATAGAGTCAAATTGCACTAAAAATTATGCGGTATATACATTTTTTTTTTTTTTTTTTTTTTAAAAAANTATGTACATTGTTAATTGGTCATAATTTTCAAAATCAACATTCCGTATAAAGTTTTCGAAGCATTTGTTGTTGTTCCATAACAATTTTGTAGTACAAAAGTTATGCGTTTGATGTCAACCGGCAAATGGCAAAATAGAGAAGATTTTTAAAGTGTGGATAGTATATATTGTTATATGCTGATAGCTCATTGGTGGATCAATCCTTTCTTGTTTTCCCAAAGGGACGTCTTCTCCAAACAAAACCATGTTTCTTGTGCAACTAAATACATAACTATAAGAAAAACTCAATCGGGCACTGAAGTTGTAAAAGTTACTAAAGAAAATATTCGAATTGGCTTTACATTCATCTCTCAGATTCGAGAACGAGGTGACATGAATCTGAAGCCCTGACCTCAGTAGCCAACTGGTTGAGCATCTGACGTCTCTTTTCCAACTTCTCGAGCTCGTTAGATTCTATGGGTTTTGTGGAGAGAGTTGCTTTCTTTAGGCGTCTTGCGTTCTTAAGGATGTATGTAGCCACGTATTTCTCACCTTCTAGTTGCCATTCGTATCCTGTCCACTCGAATGTCTCAAGATGGAACAACAAACATTCTGGTACACGTTTCGGTTGACTCCATTTCCAGCCGATCCGACTATCTTTGTTAAGGTAGTGATATGGCTGCGGCCAAAGCAATCCATGTAATATATTTAGAGATCACCAAAATACATGAAAGTAGAACTAGCTCGGAGACTATCCTAAAGAGTGAAATATATGGCTTACGTCAATGAGCTTGAGGATTTGCAATTTAGGAGAACTATTGAGCATGAGTGAAAGAAGATTCCACCACCATTCTTTGTTTGTATGCAGCTCCAAAGATAAAAGCTGATAGAAGATTTTACTAATAGGATACTTAATCTGTGCATCATCAGGCAGTATTATATTATACACAAAACAATGTTAGGCCAATTGCAGATGAAAAAAATCTTAAAATGTAAAAAAAAAAATTACCTGTAAGGGCGACAAGTCTAAGGAAAGACGTTTGGCTGTTATTAGAGTTTCCAAAATGTTCTCATTGAATATACCAGAAACGTTGGTGATTTTTGCCTCCACCAGCTCTGGCGCATGCTGAATCAAACAAAATCCAAGCCCATAGAACCCATTGAAGTTCAAGTATTTCAAAGAAGGAGCATTTATCACATAGCCTCCAACACGGTTTGCATAGTGTTCATCTTCTAAGGTTAGTCTCTGTAATGATGGCACGGCAATAGTGAAAGTCGCCACATCGGCATTGCTAAATCTGTGCACGACCAAATCTTCAAGAATAGGGCAGCCAGATAAAAGTTTCGGAACAGATTCTTCATCTTTGAAGTGTACATAGGAAAGCTTCAGCGTTTTCAGGGACTTGAAACAAACCGGAGAAGGAAGGTCTAATAGAATTGAACCCGTGAGTTCCAATATCTCGAGTGTGTTATTACATCTACACAAAACACCCGGGAATTTTACTGAGCCTAGCCCTTCACTGAAAACAGTGAGTACCAATTTACGCACATGGCGTGCAAATGCAATTCCAACCAACAATCCAATCTCCAAAGCATCACATTCATATCCAACTTCCAGTTTCAAACTCTCTAGAAACGGAGCATTATGTAGAATCAGCGTTCTGGAAACATCCTCTGAGAATGTTTGGTGATTATAGTGAGAAGAATCAAACTCGAGATTTGGCAACATCGTCCAAATAGATTTCCAACTTCTAGACAAACCACTCGTGGCTATAGCAGTTTTTGTTGGAAGTGAAGACAATATATCCACAAGCAAAGGTTCAGGCAACTCACTGATCCTGTCCTCACTCACTACACCTCGATTACTCAAACCTAAACCACCACCGATTTTGCTGTCAAAGAAAAATTACAATAACAAAAAGAAAATTGTCGGGTTCACAGAAATTAAAGTTGGAACTTACAATATTGTAGAAACGGATTCCAGGAGAAAAAGAAAAAACATAAACGACACAAAGAAACATACCGAGGGTGTTGTTCCATTTTTGTTAAATAGAGAAAACAATTTGCTTCAGAATACGAACGCTCCAAACGCAGTCCCTAATACACGAATCCGGCTAGCTTTGATATGATAACGGTGATGAGATTCACTTTTGTTGATTAGTAAAAGAATCACAAAACCCTAATTAATAGAATACCACCAAATACCAATGGTCACAAACTCACATGCATTAGACTCTGGAGAAGAGAAAACCAAAGCCTAAATATATTTGTTTTCTTCCGGTCCAGGCCCATGAATAGTTAACGAATATTTAACAATTTGTAGTGTGAATAATTAGAAATTACTAGGAAAATATTGTTAAATTTATTTGATAATTTATATTCGATAAAAATGCATGTACTTTGAAATATTGTTATGATACTAATAAGTAAGAGTGTTTTAGTCTGAATTTCGGATTTAGTTCAATTAGGTTGTTCCGATTTTGAGTTATACGCAACAAAGAAATATCTATTAAACTCAATTCAAAGTATAGAGTTTCTCACTTTTTGAAAGTTTTGGTTTAAATCCGAATAACCCGTAGTTACGATATACAAAAAAATGAAATGGAGCGTTTGATACAAATCAACAACATTTATAGCTTTTATTATTTATATGTGATTTAAATTCAAATTTTGAATTATTTATGATTTAAAGTTTAGAGAATCTTCTTCTAAAATTTTAAGTCACTACATGCTTCATGATAAGTTACTTTTATATAGTTAATTTTAAGTCATTATCTTGCTGATGGTTGGCTAACTATGCCTTTTTTTTTTATCTTTGGGTTTTCACTTTTTTGATGTAATACCGGAAATTGTTGACCGGCTTGCCTTTGAGGATGTTTGTGGGATTACGAGACCACGGCACGTCCATGTATGATTTCTTTTTTGTTGTTTGAATAAATTGAAGGAGGTATATCAAAAAAAAAAGTTACTTTTATATATTTATCTTCAAGGCAAAAAAAAAAAAAATGCAAAGAACTGAAGTCCAGAACTTATCGAGCACACACACAAAAATATTATCATATTTCTATATACTCTTCTTAACTATTCCAATTCCAATATAGAAGATCTTTTAGCTTTTTTTATTTGTTCCATTTTATTATAAATTTTCAAGTTTCTAGATACATTTTATTATTAATTTAATAATTTTAACTATTTAAATTTTATAGTATTTTTTCTATTTGTTGGATTTTATTAAATAGTAAAACATTTATTGTTTTTTATTTTTTTTTGTGTTTTTAGTCAAAAACTCTTATAATTTGGAATAGAGAGTATTTAGGACCCCAGTACCACAATAGCATGTTAATAATCGACTATGATATAAGTAAACATAGAATTAGACTAAAATGGGTTTTGTAAAATGAATTATTTTCTGATTGTTTATAGAAAAACTAGATTAGGATCCGCACATGTGTGGGTTTTAAAATTATTTAATAAAATTAAAAAATTTAAAATATATTTTTTGAAAATAAAAAGATAGATTATTTTAAGTTAGAGATAATTTTTTACTTTAA
The DNA here is from genome assembly GCF_000633955.1 of Camelina sativa. Taxonomy (NCBI): domain Eukaryota; kingdom Viridiplantae; phylum Streptophyta; class Magnoliopsida; order Brassicales; family Brassicaceae; genus Camelina; species Camelina sativa. The sequence goes on along the minus strand of NC_025690.1, from coordinate 12,858,163 downwards.
TACACTACTTTATCTTTTATATTTTAAAATTCTTACAATAACCTAAAGCAAAATTATCGACCACCAAAATATTTTTCAAAACATTAACCATTACGAATATTATTATTGTCAAATTTCGAAATGTTCAACAACTTATTCACAAAATATTTTACATGCAATCGACCCGTCAAAACATTATCTTATTAGCGTTCACATACAATTTAACTTTATGTTTTATTATTAATAATGTGTTCTTACACCCTAAAATATTTTATTGTTAAAATACGCTATTTATCACCACCTACAAATTGTATCTGTGAACAAGTTAAACAATTTTTGTCTATTTACTTTCACTTTGACGTATTTTCTTTTCACCAATTAAATTTGTAGTGACAGTTTGTTTAACCATTAAATTTGTTTACTCAAACAATATTTTGGATGAAAAAACTGAGAAAAAATATATACACGATTGTAATGAGTTTATGACCAACCCATAAAATTTAAGAAATTAAAAAACAGTTAAAAAAAAGTTATAACCGCGATAATATAGGAGTCTTAGATAATTTATTGATATAAAATATTAACTAAACTAAAAATTCTAAAAATACTACAACATAATAAATTTAAAATATTTATTTTAAATGAATAAATAATTAATCTTACATATCCTTAACTGGAAAATAAAAAAGAAACTCAAAAGAATATAGAAAATGTTATTTTAAAATATCACAGATTTCTAATAAGAAAATCAAGTTTAACTAAATAATATAACAAAACACTAAAAATACTACAACATAATTGAATTAAAATATGAAAAAGGAATAAACAATATTGATAGTTGTGACAAAAAAAAAACAAATATTGATAGTACGTAGATTCGTCATCCAAAATTGTATAAGACAGATAGGATAAAAGTCTTTACCATCGTTTAAGTTGCGAATTTGTAATTTGGGAACCCTGTATTTTGGTAAACTATGTTAGACAACGAAAATCAATGAATATTTTAAAATAATATGATGTCTATTATTCATAGATGTGAAAATAGTCAGATAGGTGGAAGTAGTCAAAGATATATGTATAGTAGTATATAAATATTGTACTTACACAATGATTTAGTTTGTCTACCCATATATGAAACATAGTTAAATCCAGCCTTATATGAGCTTCATCTGCAAGTGTCTTTTCGATCATCACTCATGATACCCCATTTTCTTTTGTTAGCAAGATTTTCTGATCTCGCATGGTTGTATTTGTTTTTTTGTTGTTCATGATTTTGTAGCGTATTTAAGGTTTTGATTTAATATAGGATACATTTTAATATACATATTTATATAATAAGATATATCCTATATTTCCTCAGGGTGATATGTAAATATTTCTTTTTTGTTTTTGGATTAGTTTTTATTTTTATTTGATAAATATTTTTTTAACTTTTTTTTAGTGATTATCTTAGACATATGTCAAAATCTAAGATCGTTAATTTGACACATGTTGTGATTATGTTAATCAGTAATCTGAACACGTGTCGACATCTTATCGATATAATTGACACGTATCACGATCTCGTTAATAAGTAACTTTGACATCAAATTTTATACAATACTAGATAAGGCTCGCGTAATAACGAGGGTAAAAATTTTAAATAATTATTGAGAATAATTAAGTAGTAATAGACATGTTTTTAGATTTTATCTTGTAACATTTTAATATTGAATATGAACTTCTCATATTTCATTTTAATACTCTCTCAGTTCTATTATATAAGAGGGGGTATTGAACTTGTTTTTTCTAGGATTTGGTTAGATTTTAATATTTTAGGATTTTGAGAGATTTGAGTAAGATTTTAGGAGATTTGATGGTTTGTTAGAGATTTTAATATAAAGAAAATGAAAATGAAATGAGAATCTGTGAGATTTTGTAAGTGATTTTAGAATATTTCAAAACACACCATCTATCTTCTTTTCATTTTGATAAAATATGAATATTGTTTAGGAACAGTTTTTTACAAGAGTTTGGGGTAGCAGTGGTTTTATTTAGACCCAAAAAGAAGATAAAAAAGTCTAATGAAAAAAGGGAAGTACAAAATGCAGAGATTTACTGGTGAACCATTGTTAAAAAAAATTGTAGTAGAGTTTGAGGATTACAGAGAACTTGTGAAAATAAGAACGAACAAGCTTTCGAAGAAACACTCGCGGTGTATGGCTGATGGGAACGAGTTTCTTGGGTTCCATGGTACCACTCTTTCTTGCACTCTCGGTTCCAGTAACAGCTCTTCAAACCTCTGTTTCCCGGATCAATGTGGAGTTTGTCATATTTTAAGACATGGGTTCAGTGCTAAAACGAGACCGGATGGGATTAATGGGGTTCTCACAGCATCAACGAGCTCTACAGCTCTTGAATGTATTGAAATTACCGATCAGAGAATGAACATAGGTTCATTGAAAGCAGTTGTGCTATGTAGAGTGATTGTAGGGAGGGTTCATAAACCGATGCAGAAGTTTGAAGATCCTTGTGGGTTTTCTGAGTTTGATTCGTTGGCTTTGAAAATGGGACCAAATTCTAGAATTGAAGAGTGTTTTTCTGTTGAGTACTAAAGCTTTGTTACCTTGCTTTGTCATCATCTTCAAGCCTTGAAAATAAATTTCTTGAGAAAGATGGTTCTAGAGAAATTACCAGACTTCCAACTGTATACACCATGTCCTTTTTGACTTGATGGTGGATCGATGGCCAGAAGATTTGATGATTAACATAATTGATATCTCATCATCATTTGGAGCCTGCAAAAAAAAACATTAAACACTTTAGAGTAAACTAGAAACGATGAAATGGCCTTTTGATAAACAATAACTGAACATCATTATGCTTCCCACCGGATCTCACACTTCATTCTCTGATAAAAAGCTGAAATTTGGACAGTAATAACTCTGATTGTTTTGGTAGTGATTATAATGTCGTATTAAACGAAGCTTTTGGAGAATTATTTTGCAAATGAGGGTACAACTGGTTCAGTAGGAAGATACAAGCCCTCATCTATTGTTGCACTGACGTTCACGAATCGGGAAAACGTAGTGGCTATGACAAAAAAACAGAGTCATGTAGGTAGGTGGAAGATGCAATTGGTTTGACCTTTTTTTTTTTTGGGAAATCCTTCAAAATCCCACTTTAAGGGGTGTGATTGTATGAGTCACATTTTTCACCTAAAAAAACTAACAAATTCTTTTAAAATAATTCAAAGTATGGATTTTAAGTGAGTTTTACAAATTATGGATTGAATAACAAGAGATTTTAAATCATTCTAAATGATTTTATATAAATTCTAAATTGAATAACATAGGATTTTAATAGAGTTTTAAATATCATCAATTGAATAACAAGTGATTCTAAGAATACTTTAAAAATCTTCTAAAAAATATGAGTTTAATACCCCCCTCTAAGAGTTTGAAGGCTTTTTGCATTATTTTATAATATTTTCTCAAATTTCTATGTACAATTTTTTTTAATATAACAATTTATAACTATTTGAACTATGCAATATATTTTTCGGGAAAATGATATATTTTCCCACAAAAAGTATCACATCAAGTTAGATAGAGCTCAATCTTTGATCAACAGAAGAAAATCATTATGTTCTTTTTTTTCTTTTAATTTGTTTTAATTAATTTAATTCGGTTTAAATTATATTATATTTGTTTTATTATTTTATTTAGTTAGTTCAGTAAATAGTGAACCGAACAAAACCGATGTTTGTGGTAATTAGGTGAAAACTATGTTTCAAAGGAGATATAAATCTTGAACTATGGAGTATGAGAGATATAGATTGAGAAATATTTTCTCGGAGATATATAGTATGTGGTAATAGATTGAGCTCTATCTGGCTTGATATGATATTATCTTGGAGAAATATATCTTTTTCCGTATACTTTCTTATTGGTTGAAGTTTTATAAATGACATAATATTTATTGTTTATTAATGTTTGTGTTTTTATCCAAAAACTCTTATAGGACATGGAGTGCCATTTAAATATCTATAACATCGTAATAAACCATATTTTAAGTTTCATTATATATTTCATCTTAATGCATAGAACTAAATATTTTATATCAAACACAATTAATAAATCATATCAAGTCTATATCTTAGTAAGAATTGAAAATACCGATAAAAATTAACAAAATGTAATTCGCAATAAAACTGAATCAACATATTTAAGATATATTTTTTATGTTGTTATCTCATAAGTACTAATTTTAACTCATTTCATAATTAATTTTAAATAAGTGAAAGTTATAAAATAAAAACATATATAAAGATATATAGACATTACCATCAAATTAGTGAAGATTCATTCTTATAAATTATAATATATTTCGTATTATCTTATGTTTTAACATATGCATTACAAAAATACATGTGTTCAAATTATAAAATCAAACATAAAAATAAGAATAATATTCTTGAATCAATTTTTTTAAAATAATACATATTAATATTTGAAATCAATATTATCGATATAATTGACACGTGTCACGATCTCGTTAATGAGTAATTTGACATCAAATTTTATACAATAAGATACAATTTTTTTTTTACACAATCGTGAATTTGATTATTTGAACACCTAACAAAGAAAGTACAACAAAAATATTATTGCTGAACGAAATAGATAAATGCTCCCAAAAATATAGAGCCAAGTATATTGACCGACGAAGGGTCACTATAATTGGATCTGCGTGCCATCTAAAAATCTAGTCAAATGTTCCAATGGGTCGTTTTAAGGTTCGCGTGCTTTTGTAGTTTGCTGTCAAAATTACTGTCTATATTACCTTTGGTCGAAGATTTTGTTTGTTGTGTAAATTTTAATTTGCCCAGTGGCACATCTTGTAATATCCGGTATCCCACATGCCAACTTGTTATTTTGCTGTCAATACTGCTAAAATAAGAATATAGAGATGTTACAAAATTGTGTAACTCCAAAATAAAAGAACTAAATTGAAAGTAGTCAAAAGAGAAAAAGGGGATAAACTAATATATAATTTGCTTATGATGGTTTTTTTTTGTTTTCTCAGAAGATGATTTCAACTAAAGGTGAACATATATATTTTTTTAATGCTAACACAAAACGGAGATGTAGGCTATATTCATCTGTTGCTTTGAAAATGCAAAACAGATACCAAATTGACTAAATATGGGTGCTAGATTCTTACTAAGAACCCAACTCATGTCACTTCAGCCAATTTACCCTGTGAATTACTTATGCTTCAAAACATTTGAGAAAACCAATAATTGGAGATATACATATTTTTCGTAGTTTGGGCACTTCCATCCCTTCTTTGTGTGTTTCTGAACTGCTTACTGAAATAAAAATTTGTGAAAGTTCACTACATAGATAAAATTGAAATTGGCAGTTCCATTCATCATCATCCCTTCTAAACAATTTTTATAAATCTACAAAATAGAAATCCTAATTGAACAGGAATATCCTAATAATTAACTAGAAGAGTAGGTATCAGCTTCACACACGAGGTGACATGAATCTGAAGCCCTGACCTCAATAGCCAACTGGTTGAGCATCTGACGTCTCTTTTCAAACTTCTCGAGCTCGTTAGATTCGATGGGTTTTGTGGAGAGAGTAGCTTTCTTCAACCGTCTTGCGTTCTTAAGGATGTATGTAGCCACTTCTTTCTCATCTTCTCGTTGCCAATAGTAATTTGTCCACACGAATATTTCAAGATGGAACAACAAACATTCAGGTACACATTTTGGTTGCTTCAACTCCCAGCTGCTCGGACAATCTTTGTTACGAGAGTGACATGGCTGCGGCAAAAGCAATCAATCAATGTAATATTTAGAGATCATCAAAATACATGAAAGTAGAGCTCGGACTATCCTAAAGAGTGAAATGGCTTACGTCAATGAGTTTTGTAGGAAATATATTTGAATGAATATTATGTAAGGTGTTTACAGCATATATATAGTATACAGAGAAAACCCTAGGAGAACTTAATTATACTTAGACCCTCATACTATACTACTCTTACACGCCCCCTCAGAGGTAGTGGACGAACTCCAATCTTGCTATTGAGATTTTGAAAACGTGGTCTTGGTAGAGGTTTGGTGAGAGTGTCGGCTAGCTGATCCTGTGTGAATGTGAGCAACACGAAGAGCACCATCTTGGATGTGACCACGAACAAAGTGATAATCAAGGGCTATATGCTTCATGCGTGAGTGGAATACGGGGTTGGCACATAAGTACGTGGCTCCCATGTTGTCGCAGTATATGGTTGGCGGTGACTGGAGTGTGATACCCATCTCAGTGAGGAGATTACAGACCCACCGAAGTTCTGAGGCCGTGTTTGCTACGCCGCGGTATTCGGCTTCAGTGGAAAAACGAGCTATACCTTTTTGCTTCTTCGAGGACCAGGAGATAGGATTACCACCAAGATAGAGAATGTAGCCATTTGTAGAGAGATAATCGTGGCGATCATCGGCCCAATCTGCATCGGAAAAGGCATGGAGAGTGAGAGGTGTACCAGCCTGGAGGAAGATCCCATGTGACGATATTCCAGCGAGATAACGGAGTATACGCTTCACAGCTTGCCAGTGCAGATCAGTTGGGCTGTGCATGAATTGTGAGAGGCGATTGACCGCATAGGCGATATCAGGACGGGTGAAAGACAAGTACTGGAGCATACCAAGAACCTTGCGATATTCAGTAGCATTCACCAACGGCGTTCCGGAAGTGAGTGTCAGTTGTGGTGAGGGAGCCATTGGTGTTGAAACGGGCTTTGCAGCGAGCATCTTCGTTTTGGTGAGGAGATCAATGGTGTACTTACGTTGCATTAGGTGTAGTCCTGCAGGCGTACGAATGGCCTCAATGCCTAAAAAGTAGCTTAGGTGGTCGAGGTCTTTGAGGGATAATCTGGTGGCGAGCAAGTTGATGATGTTCGACACGAGTGCAGTACTACTACCGGTGATGAGGATGTCATCGACGTATACAAGCATGTAAGTGATGTGTCGACCTTCCCAATGAATAAAGAGTGAAGTGTCCGCAAGGGAGTTCTTGAAGCCAATGGAGAGAAGGTAGTGACGGAGTTCGGTGTACCAGGCGCGTGGTGCCTGTTTAAGGCCATAGAGAGCTTTGTTGAGGCGACAGACATGGTGTGGTCGATCCGGATCAACAAAGCCTGGGGGTTGAGCAACATAGACTTCATCTTCTAGCGTTCCCTGAAGAAAGGCGTTGTTGACATCAAGTTGTCGATTTGGCCAGGAATGATGAACCGCAACGTCAAGAACCGCACGAATGGTAGTGGACTTGATCACCGGACTGAACGTTTCGTTGTGATCCCGGCCTTGCTTTTGTTGAAATCCCTTTGCGACAAAATGTGCTTTATATTTGTCAACTAAGCCATTAGGAAGATATTTTGTGGTAAAGAGCCACTTACAGCCGACGAGGTTTTGTGATGGATGTGGAGGGACCAAATCCCATGTACGGAGACAGACTAAAGCAGTGATCTCGACGGACATGGCTGGGCGAAAACGCGGATCTTGGAGAGCCTGTGTGATGGTCGTAGGTTCCGGCGAGTGTGTGGTAATGGCGGTGTAGGTAAGCTTTTTGGTCGGTTTACGGATGTTGTTTTTGGCACGTGTTTGCATGGGGTGATGATTTACGTGAGGAGGGACAGGATTTGGTGGTGGTGGTGGAGTGTTAGGTTGCAATGGTGGGGGTGGAGTCGTCGGTTCGGGTGGAGGTGTCGGAGTGGTTGGTAGTGGTGGTGGTGGTGGTGTCGGTGGGTGTGGAGACGGTGAGGGAGAGGGTGATGGTGTATCGGCTAACGATGGTGTCGAAGTGGGTAGAGGATTGGTGTGGGGTTGTGTAGGTGGGTTTAATATGGGATTGATTGGGCTTGGAACTGGGCCTGGTAGGTTGTGGGAGCCCAATAGAGTGTCACGAGATTGAGTTTGAGTTGAGGGACATACCTGTGAGCGTGAGGCATTGAGCGGCGACGTTAGTGACGGTGGTCGGCGGTGAAGGTCCGAGTTTGGTGGGACCGGTGACAAGTATATGAGTGGATGGCGACCAAGGGGAATGGTAGTTTATCTTGTCGACGCCAGAGGGAAAACGCTGGATTAGCAACGGTGGCAGCAGCTTCGGTGATGGTTGGGGTTGGTACCGTCACGGTACCGTCGAGATAAGTGGCAAGGTCGTATCCATCGAACAAGGCATGGATCTGACGGCTCCACATGAGGAAGTTTGTTGCAGTGAGTTTCATGACATTAGAGGTGTTGACATGAACCAACGAAGTGGTGTCAGTCACAGCTACTGTATCGGCAGTGGAGAGGTTGGATGTGGACATCTCGTTGAATCGAGGGAGGACGCGGCGAAGACAAAGAAAGAAAAAAATAAGGGTTTTGTGATTGTTTGTTTTTATTTATTTATTATTATTTAGGTATCGGAGGCTCTGATACCATGTAAGAAATATATTTGAATGAATATTATGTAAGGTGTTTACAGCATATATATAGTATACAGAGAAAACCCTAGGAGAACTTAATTACACTTAGACCCTCGTACTATACTACTCTTACACATTCCATCTCCCAACGCATGGTTAAATCTTATTATACCAACTGCTTCAGCATCCAAGGTTTTGACGTTAAGGATGTGAATGTCCCACAAAGGTCGTGATCTATCTAGAGGAATCATTGTGAGACGTGAGATATAGTCATCGACGAAGCTTTGCCCACCATCACATATCTCTTCTTGATCTATGGACGGTACGATTACANCGCGGCGAAGACAAAGAAAGAAAAAAAATAAGGGTTTTGTGTTTGTTTGTTTTTTTTATTATTATTATTTAGGTATCAGAGGCTCTGATACCATGTAGGAAATATATTTGAATGAATATTATGTAAGGTATTTACAGCATATATATAGTATACAGAGAAAACCCTAGGAAAACTTAATTATACTTAGACCCTCGTTCTATACTACTCTTACAAGTTTGAGGTTTTGTAATTTAGGAGAACTATCGAGCATGAGCGAAAGAAGATTCCACCACTCTTCTTTGTTTGTACTCGAGTTTCAAGATCTCAAGTGTGTCATTATACGTACACAAAACACTCGGAAATCTTACTGAGCCTTCCTTCTGAAATTCAAAACTGAGTACCAATTCTCGCACATGGCGTGCAAAAGCAATTCCAATCCATATCCCTACATCCGAAGCATCACAATTCTTTTCTGTGACTAAACGCAAACTCTCTAAAACAGGAGCTTTATGTGATATCAAAGATCTGCAAACATCCTCTGAAAATGTATGGCGAGGATGATTATCAGAATCAAACTTGAGTTTTGGCAACAACTTCCAAAGAGATCTCCAATTTTTTGACAAAACACTCGTGGCTATGGCGGTTTCTGTTGGAAGTGAAGACAATATATCCACAAGCAAAGCTTCAGGCAACTCACTGATCCTATCCTCACTCACTACACCTCGATTACTTAAACCTAAACAACCACCGATTTTGCTGTATTCAAAAAAAAAAAAAAACAAAATAACAAAAAGTTAAGATCTTTAGGGTTCACAGAGATTAAGGTCGGGGCTTACAACTAAGAAAGCCATATAAATAGATTCCGAGCAAGAAAAAAGAAAAAACCATAGACGAAGCAAAGAGACATACCGCTGTTGATGTCGTTGTTCCATTATCGTTTAACAAACACAGTAATTTGGAACAAACTCCTTCAGATTACGAACGCTCCAAACGCAAACGCAAAAGCAGCCTACCACACTAATTCCGTTCTGATGCTTACATTTGATAAATATTGACAAGATTCAGCTTCAAAATTATACATTCACTTGTGTTTTTTTTTGTTTTTTTTGATTAGACAAACAAAAGGATTCTTTTTTTTTTTTGCCGTGTTCTTTTGTAATGTTGTATGCTTTATCTGCTTCTCTTTGTTGTTCATGTATTCTGTAAAAAATCAAAAATTGGTAATGATATGTTTACAAAAAAAAAAAAAAAAAAAAAAAAAAAAAAAAAAAAAAAAAAAAAAAAAATNACAAAACAACACAACTTGAGTCTTTTCATTTTCCCTTTTTTTTTTTTTTTAGTTTTTTTTTAAATACCCAAAACATTCACAAGCCCAAATTTGTTTGTTTCCGGCCCAGGCCCAATTATACGAAGAGTTAACAACATTTTTTAGGGCTTTGATACTATAAAAACCTCGTAACCCTAGAGTTGCAGACAGATACCTCACCAGTCCGTCCAGCCGCGCAAGAAGAAGCTTCCCTCTCTCTATCTTTGTGAGTTTTCTCGTTCCTCTTCTACTTCTCGTTTCTGTGAATCTCTCTCTCGCTGCTCTCTTCGTTTAGGGTTTACTAGTGTGTTTCTTCTCTCTTTGTCCCTGCTCCTGGTATTTTCTAAGTTCGTTGCTTTGTTCATTTCGAGTTTTATTTGACCTGATAAAGCGATTTTTAGAGTCTGTGATTTGTTCTGCTTTGGAGATTTATCAAAGCTTCGCACTTTGAATGCGTAAGATTTCGAGTTTTTATTGATGAACTGTAAAATGTAGTTTTGATGTCGTTGTTATACCGTTGGGGATCTCTTACGAGTTTATAAGTCGTCATCTTTAGTATGGTTTTAAGAAGAGTTGTCTAGATACTTGGAAGTATTACAAGCTTTTTGTATCACTTTTTTTTTAGTTTTATCTTAGCTAAAGCATTGAGATGGATCTTACGGTTTGCGGTGTAAAAGTTTCATCATTTTGATATCTTTAGAGATACATTAATGGTTTTTGAATGTATGATTCACTAATGGAGCTGATTGTTGTTGGGTTTTTTTTTTTGCAGCTTGAGGTGACGAAATGAAGCACAACAATGTCATCCCCAACGGACACTTTAAAAAGCACTGGCAGAACTATGTGAAGACGTGGTTCAACCAGCCTGCCAGGAAGACCAGAAGAAGAGTTGGTTGGTTTATCTCTCCCACTTTGCTTGTGTCATGTTTCTGTTTAAGCCTACTCCCATGGTTTTCCAGAATCTAAATGTGTGTTATGTGTCATGTCTACCCAGCGAGGCAAAAGAAGGCTGTGAAGATCTTCCCTCGTCCAACATCTGGACCTCTCCGCCCTGTCGTGCATGGTCAGACTCTTAAGTACAACATGAAGGTCAGAACCGGTAAAGGATTCACTCTTGAAGAGCTCAAGGTTTGTAACATCTATCTCTCTCCGTCTGTCAAGTTTCATTTATTTATTTCTGATCGTTGATTACATTTACCTGGTTGGTACCCTTGATTTCTGATTGATTAAATTAGGCTGGATATTTCTTTGTTTTTGGTGCTATCATGTTTCATTTCTTGCTGAACATTGTTGGGATTGTTGATTTCTGATTGCTTTTTTTTATTAATGATAGGCTGCTGGTATCCCCAAGAAGTTGGCTCCTACAATCGGTATCTCTGTTGACCATCGTCGCAAAAACCGTTCTTTGGAGGGTCTTCAAACCAATGTCCAGAGGTTGAAAACCTACAAGGCAAAGTTGGTCATCTTCCCACGCCGTGCCCGAAAGGTTAAGGTACTATTTCGAAGCAACAAGTTTATGGTTTAGTGGTCTTCATCATTATGGTTTGATTTTGGTACTGATCTCTTACTTGTTCTGTTTTTGTTTGTTTGTGTCAGGCTGGTGACTCTACACCAGAAGAGTTGGCCAATGCTACCCAAGTCCAAGGAGACTACATGCCTATTGTACGTGAGAAGCCCACTATGGAACTCGTTAAGCTGACCTCAGACATGAAGTCCTTTAAGGCTTATGACAAGCTCCGTCTGGAACGGACAAACAAGAGACATGCTGGTGCTAGGCTCAAGAGGGCTCAAGAGGCTGAGAAAGAAGAGAAGAAGTGAGGATCCTTCATCTTAGTTAGAATCCTTGTTATCATCTTTTGGATCTGAATTTTGGTGTATCAAACTCTGTTTTTTGTTTCTTCAAGAATTGTATCCTTGAATCTTTGAATTTGCTGATACTTTGCTTCTCTGGTTTTATGAAAAAGATCATATCACACATTTTGCCATCTCTATTCGTACCCACCTTTTACTGTAGACAAAGTATTTTAAGCTATTTGAAAAATTGTCACGAGTAGGATTGTTTTACTTGTGCAACTTGTACCCTTCTGCTTAGTTTCTAAAATCACGCTAGTGCCGATTAGAACAATATTTAGCGATGATGTTCATTTTTTAGTCAAGGCGACATGTTATAATCTATACTCTGGTCAGAAGAAGGTATCTTTCCACGTAAACATTTTTGATGCTTCGTATTTCCAATATATTCACGTTTTCGGAAGAGAAAAAAAACCTAAAAGACACTTGTATGTTAATAAGATATCAATTATATTATAGAGTTGCCAATGATTATGTCACAGAAAACAAAAATAAAAACTGTTCACAGATAGTATAGGTAGGTAAAACAAAACTAAATCAACCATAGCAAAATGAAGAAGACAACGAGAAATGGGTTTTAAAATTGGAGCTTAGAAGTCATGGAAGAGCATCATTGCATCATCGAGTTTAAACCTACTGGCAGAAAGCAACATTCTCTTGGCGTTAACCTTTTTCACTCTCTCCTTTAATGCTCCATCCGATGTGTTTTTTAGTATCTTCGATGACAACATCATCAACTGCCACAAACGCAATAACAGTTTATTTTTTTTAGTAAAAAGAACATCTAGGAATTCATCAACTCTACCATCTTTAGTAATTTCAAAGCGTGGACTAACCTCTTTCTCGGAATCTCCTTCATGGGTCAACCTGAGACTCAAGTTTAAAGAAGCATGATACATCTCATCCAACATTTGCCTCGTCACAATCAACTTGTTTACCTTCCACAATAAGAAGGACGCATATCCAGAACCACCACCCGTAACCACGAATTTCTAAAACAACATAAGAGGAAAATAATGAATCAACATCTAAAACAATATTTCATTTAAAAAGATTTGGTTTCAACTTGGTAAAAAAGATAGTACCTGCATATGTAAGTAACTATCTTTCCACATCTTCAGAAGGATTTGAGGCGTGTCTTTCTTTTCAGTCAGCGCGGCATCAGCAATCTTAAAAAAATAAAAAGTTGAAGTAAAGTTAGGAAACTTGTTATCAACAAAAAAATAATGTTTCAATATTTCACTAGAAAAAACATATCTTTTTAACCTTATCGGTCTCAACAAAACGCCCTTCTTGTGATAAGTATCTGAACATTCTGAAAGCTTCTTTCCCATATCTTCTCATAACTACTGCTTCCATCTGACACCATTTCAAAAATCTTATTTTCAATTTCAGAAATATTTCAGGAAATATAGAAAAAGATGGAAACACACCTCGTCTTTCTGTGCTACGCTGATAATTGATTTAAAATCTGCAAAAAACAATTAACAGAAGAAATTGAAAGGTAAGTTTGAATACAAAAATCAGTTGAATAGAACGTTGATGGAGTTACTATACCAACTATGTATGAACTATCCATTTCTATCACAAATGCTGGTAGATATGAAGAAGATGCACACAATTGATCAAGGTATGCTTCAACTCGCTCTTGTAACATAGTACGACCAGCTTCTGTCTTTATAACCTCTTCATAAATGGAACCAACCGACATTGGAACTGTTTAAAGAGGAAAGCAAATTCAGTAACCCGACAGAATGTTCTGATTTTGGTGGAGAGTGTCAAATGATCAATCAATCGCACCAAAAACAACAATGGAGACTTCAATTTGTTTTGTTTATGTTAAGATATCTAATGAAAATGAGTAAGCATCTCAGATATTACCCGACTTGTCTGTTTTCACCTTCTTCTCCTGCGATCTTCCTACTTCTAACATTGCCCTCATGACAATGGCACATCCTTCATCCCTGCGTTCTTTCACTATCTCCACACACACCTTAAACAAAGAAACAGGTGGTCAAAAGACTCCTAAAGATAAATCAGGAAAATTAAACTTTGAATACCAATAAAATAACCTCAAATGAGAGACACGGGTAACTTACCTTATGTCTAAGGCGGCGGATGAACTCCTCAAAATTAGGACGCCAAATCACTTCATTGCTCGTAGGTGATAAGTCCACATCACGTTGCTTACGCTGAAATATTCGGTTTCAGAGAGAAACATCAAAACAAAAGGTATTTAGTGCTACATCATTGAGAAATGTATTCCTATTCTCCAAAACTGCATGGTAAGAATGCTGATACCTTCCCCTCAGTAATGTTGTTATCATTATCTGCTATTGATGAATTTGAATCTTGTTCAAATACAAGTGGAAACCTTATTGTTTCAACTGGAGTTGCTGCTTCAAGAACACGTTCCTCTAAGGTTTCCGGTTCTTTAAGAATCTGCACAGTTTAAGAAATTTGTTAATTAATACCAAAAAAAAGAAAAAACAGTCAAACAGAGATTCATATCGCTGCAATTGGTGGATCTAATAAACAAGAAACTGATATATCCGAAAAAGTATACAGTTGTTAGTTTTCCTACTAACAAACTACAACAGAAAGACTTTTACCAATTACCTTGGCAGCCTTAGGGCCTCTTTTCTTTGCCGGCTCTTGTTCTTTGTTTGCAAGAACAGGTTCGGGAGAAGGAATGCGCTCAACAAAACGGGCAGCAACCAATTTCTGAAGAGAATCTTTGATCACTTCTGAACCTATCGGTTTTTCTGAATCTGATCATGTATGAAGAAAACATGTATAACAGATTAGAAGTCATTTGTTATGACACATTATTGTACTCAAAACGAGAAAAACAAAGCCAACGCCTACAATGAGAGTATTGTGGCAATACAACACAGGAGGTACGTAAGATATTAGGACTCACCTTGGTCTCTTTCTATCAGCTGTCCTAAGGTAAGCCTACCGTTACAAAGTAAACCATCAAGAACTGCACCGCACTGTACATGTAGATCAAACGTATAAGGTTAGCATGTCTCGAAGCACAACCAAATAAGTCAAACACTGAACAGAGCGAAGAAGAAGCAGGAGGATTAAACCTGAGACCCAAGTTCTTCGTTTACAACCCTTGAAAACTTGTTATACCTCCCACGATGAAGAATGTTGCTAAGCAGCACAAGGTACTGTACAGTAGCTTTGCTCTCGGAACCATCTACATATCAAAAAATCATACAACAAAACTTTCATGATTACTCACTTTCTGTGTTTCACAACAAGAAAACCTCAAAGGTTACTACTAATCACAAAACCTACTCGGAACTCTTAGTTATCTATGCCATGAAACTCAGCGATTAGAAACTGAAAAAAAAAAGCAAACAGGACTAACCAGGCGGCTCAATAGAGAATGCTTGAACGCAATTGTGCTGAATCAAGAGGTACAAAATATCCTTGACTTGGTTATGATTGATTTCAGATTTTGCTAAACGAGAGATGTCTCGCGAAGAAAGAGGTCCTCTACGGAGAAGACATTCACAAACTTTCTGCAAATAAAGCCAATCACCAAAAACTCATTAACACAGGAATCATAGATTTCATAATCTTTGGAAGGGTTCATCAAAGTGTTTCAATTTACCGAGACGACGGTTCCGAACTGGACTGAGATAATGTGGACGGCGTAGACGATGCCATACTCAGTCGTCTCCATGATTAGTGTGACACTTGTTGTCTTCTTCTGTCTCCCGCAAACACACAAACAACACACAAAAGGGTTTTTAGCAAAATCGCAAATTTGATTAAAAAGGACAAATCTTTTGAAAAAGTACCTTCTTTACGCTTCGATTGAGTTATATAAGTCTCAAAACCCTTGACGGGTTTCGGTGACAGAAGATAGCTTCCGCCGGTGGAGGAAGGGTGATCGGAAAGTTCTCAATTTTTTTTTTTTTTTTTCTGCGATTGTTTGTTTAAAAACCTAAGCCCAATTTGATGGAGGGTAAGGCCCAATTTGATGGAGGTGAGGCCCATTGCTTCTCTATTTGTGTATGTCGGTAAAGAAGAACAAACACAAATCAAATTCTTCTATTTGTAACTCTATGTGATGGCTTTACATTTTTACATGAATTGACGACCATGTTTTTAATTAGGAGAAAGGGAAAATGATTTTTTCAGCTACATGAGTATGACTTTGTTTTTTCTTTTTGAAATAAAATTGTATACGACGTTTTTTCATGTATAGGAGATTTTATTAATCGACTTCTATTTACATGATAACATAATGTTTCATCTTAAATCAGGTATAACAAACATTTTCGAGTTTCTAAATTCTACTGTGTTTCTTTTCTTAAGCTATTGCAAGCAAAATTATGGTCCAGTATAGTGAATCATGATAACATATATAGTGATATAGACCCAAAACAGTGATACAATACTGTGGTTTCAACTTTCAATTCAATAATTTTGGACTAGCAAAAGACATTTCACGAATCACGATATCAATATTCAACAAAATACTTTTTTGTCCTTTTATCAAAAGTAAGTTAAATGTTTTAGTAGTTGTTATTAGGAGTTGTAAATAAATTGTCTGTTGGAATTCATAACTATTATCATTTCTCTTCTAAACCGATAACTATATTTTACTAATGTTTGACATATATATTCGTGTTTACCTAATTTTTTATGACTTTACACTTCCTATATTTAAGCTTATAATTCCAAATTAGTCAGTTTAAGATATGCGTTCTTCCTTATAGATATATGAACAACACATTAAAACAAAAAAAAAAACAAAAAACAAAAAAGTCATCGGGTTTGAATGGTAACTGCGATCAGGGTGACCAAATCCATCTGCAATCTGGACCGCGCCATTTGTAAAGCAGACTATAAACCGCTGCGGACCAACTCTATTTGTATGCAAAAGCGATCAATAGTTGGTCTGTTACAGTCTTGTTTCTGCTTTATTTGGACCGCACCACTGCGGATTACATTTGCTGAATGGTAAATAAAAAACGGTACAGTCCGTAGATGAATTTGTCCGCCCCAACCGCTGCAACCATTCACACCATAGTGTAATCGTTTTGTAATGGTTGAATTATTATCCGAATTCAATAATTTATATTTAAATGGTGTGCATGTATCAGACAAAACAACTAATCCAACTAAAAGATATATATATATATATAAAATTATAATATGGACAAACCAAAATTGATAACTTCAAAAAAAACGTATGTCCCATATACTCTTATCGTTCTAAGGTTCCCCCCCCCCCCCCCCCNATTTAGCACTAATAGTATTATTTCCTTTCTTTTGAATATATCAACAAACTTTGGGACATTTTACCCTTAATTGTTTCTGATCCGGAACTCAGAAAAGTTAATTTAAAACTCAAGCTCGTGAATCGTCATCTTGAGAGGCATTTTATTAATGATCGAATTTTTTAAAAGATCACTAATTAAAAGTGTGTACACTTCATTTAGTTTATAGTTATACCACCCACCTCCAATTCTTAAGATTATTTTCTTTGTACAATAGTGCTACGTACATAGGAGCATCTTTGAAATTGTGCTAATCCGAGTCAAAATAAAGGCACATGCTCAATGGACTCATTAGCATTTTTTTAATAAAACTAATAGGTAGTTTCACTATCCTATTTAAATCTAAGAGCATCTTAAATGGTTCTTTATTTTTTTCTTTATAATAGAGATCCTTTATAATATGGGTGAATTTTACTCCAATGGTCCTCTATTTTTACCTCTAAAATAAAGATTGCTATTTTTTCTTCTATTTAGGGCATCTCCAACCCACCTCTATATTTGCTTTTTAACTCTATTTTAGAATAAAATTTACTCCAACTCATCTCTATTTCTACCTCTATAATAGAAATCTATATTTTTCATCTATATATAGAGGAACTCTATTTTTTCCTCTATAATAGAATTGAACTTTTTTATTTATAAAATGGTCCTTGAACTTTTAACACTTTTATATTTATGATCAAAATAAATAAAATATATATTTAAATAATTTAATAATAATTTAATGAAGTTGAGGTTTTGTATTGAACAACACAATACAATACTGAAAGTTTGTAGTAAGATTCAATTCTCTTAAATATTTTAGTTTTTATTCATACCATAATATTATTTTTAATACAACAAAGACTAATTATTTAATATTCTGGTAAATTACTTCCGGATCCACTAATATCCCTAAAAATTTGTCCAATCGAACCAAACGACGTAGATGGAGGAGGAGCGTGATCTCAATGCACCGATTGAAGTTGAAAGAGAAGTTCCACCTCCATGAGTCCAAATGGCGGAAGATGATGATATCCGATTCAAAGAATTTCTAGGTCGATTTAGAAAATCAAAGATAAAGAAGCTCATTTCTCACTTCGAAATGCATTAATTGAGTATTTGTGGGAAAAATACACTAATGTCGATGGTTAAAAAAATCTACTATGTTTTATTATTTTATATGATGCAATGTATTTCTTTTAATAAATGTGATATTTAAATAATATTTATGAATGTTAAAAATTTAAATAATAACATAATTTTATGAAAGTTTCACGAATACTAAAATAAATGGGTTAGTTTGTAACTTTTATAAGTAAAAGGTATTAATAGTAAAATAAAAAAGGAATCTCTATGAAATATTCTTTTTTAGAGGAAAAAATAAAGGTATCTATTGGAGCAAAAGTTACCTCTATTATAGAGTTTCTCTATTTTAGAGGTAAAAATAGGGAAAACTATTGGAAATGGTCTTATAGAAGAGCTCTATTTTTTCTTATAAAAGATTCCTCTATAAATAGAATTGGATTGGAGTAAAATTCACCTTTATTATAAAGATCTCTATTATAGAAGAATAAATAGAGATGGTCAAAGATTAATAGAAAATAATGTTTTTTTAAGCTTTGTTTATTACATGTTTTTAAGTTTTTTTTTTTGTTTTTACCCAACTATTTTAGTACGTCGATGTACATGTAAATCAAAATTTGCTATGACATGATGAAGCGGGTTTAGCCGTTCGGTTCAGGGTTTGTACCGGGAAATCAAATTAAAACTATTTAAACCCACCTCTTCAAAAACCGAAACGTCGGTTCTAAAATTACACGTGTCATCATCTTTTAGGCCTTTCGGATTAATTTATAAATATCGCATTTTTGCTTTCACATTCTGTGCTTCTTCTTCTTCTTCTTCCTCATCCTCATCGTTTCCTCTCGTGTTTGTGTTTTCGACGTAACCATGGATGCCGACACACTCACCGGATTGTTAGAAAACGTCGCCAGAAAATTCCCCGATCGACGAGCTCTCTCTGTGTCTGGTAAATTCGATCTCACTCACGCGCGTCTTAACGATCTAATCGAACGCGCCGCCTCACGTCTCGTCTCCGCCGCTGGCATCAAACCTGGAGATGTCGTCGCTCTCACCTTCCCTAACACCGTCGAGGTAGTCTTTTTTTTATCTTTCTTCCTATTTTTGGATTTTAAAGCTTTGTCTCTGGTTTTATTTTTGCGTGCTGAACAATCTCATGGGAAGCAGAAATGGTGATTTCCAGATTCAGAATTTGATTTCGAATTTTTTTTTTTTGTTAGTTTGTGATAATGTTTTTGGCGGTGATAAGAGCTAGAGCAACGGCGGCGCCGTTAAACGCGGCGTACACAGCGGAGGAATTTGAGTTTTATCTCTCCGATTCGGATTCAAAGCTGTTGTTAACCGCTAAAGAAGGAAACGCACCGGCTCAAGAAGCAGCTTCGAAGCTTAACATCTCTCACATAACCGCTACGTTGGTAGACGCTGGCTCGGACTTGGCTCTGTCCGTGTCGGATTCTGACTCGGTCGTTGACTCAGCGACGGAGCTAGTTAATAGCCCGGACGACGCGGCACTCTTCCTCCACACTTCTGGAACCACGAGCCGTCCCAAGGGTGTACCTCTCACGCAGCTCAATCTAGTTTCATCCGTCAAGAACATTAAATCGGTTTACAAGCTTACTGAGACTGATTCTACGGTGATTGTTCTCCCTCTGTTCCACGTTCATGGACTGTTAGCTGGTTTGCTCAGCTCCCTTGGAGCTGGTGCTGCTGTGACTCTCCCAGCTGTTGGGCGATTCTCAGTTACGACGTTTTGGCCTGACATGAAGAAGTATAACGCTACATGGTATACTGCTGTTCCCACTATTCATCAGATCATATTGGACCGCCACGCCAGCCACCCTGAGCCTGAGTACCCTAAACTCAGGTTCATCAGGAGTTGCAGTGCTTCTTTGGCTCCGGTAAAGCTCTTGTTTCCATCCAGCCAATTTTTATTTATGGAGAAACACATAGTGCAGCACAATGTTGAGTTGCTTGGACTTTCAACATATTTATGGTTTTGTATGTCTTATGGTTTTGTTTAGGTGATATTGTCCAGGCTTGAGGAAGCTTTTGGAGCACCGGTGCTTGAGGCTTATGCAATGACAGAGGCAACCCACTTGATGAGCTCAAACCCCTTACCAGAGGAAGGTCCACACAAGCCTGGGTCTGTTGGGAAACCGGTAGGTCAAGAAATGGCCATCCTTAATGAGAAAGGCGAGATACAAGAGCCAAATAACAAAGGAGAGGTTTGTATAAGAGGGCCAAATGTGACTAAGGGTTACAAGAACAACCCAGAGGCCAACAAGGCAGGTTTCGAGTTTGGGTGGTTCCACACGGGTGATATCGGTTACTTTGATTCCGATGGGTATTTGTCTCTGGTGGGTCGGATCAAAGAGCTTATTAACCGTGGAGGTTAGTCTCATTTACTCTTATGTGATGGCTTTACTGTTCAAAAGTATAGTAGTTTATGGGAAGCGGTTTATATGGGTCAAACTCTGTATTTGCAAAGTCTAAATGGAATGACTAGACTTGTCAAATAAAATCTCAACAAGTTAGAAAGGAGACAAGTCAAAGAAAGAGGCTACTTTGCAGTATCATGTACTTAGGCCTTCTATGTGTACTTACTTACAACCTCTATTTCAGGTGAGAAGATATCGCCAATTGAAGTGGATGCAGTACTCTTAACCCATCCGGACGTTTCCCAGGGAGTTGCTTTCGGTGTTCCTGATGAAAAATATGGCGAAGAGGTAAACCAAACCTTTACTGAAGTTGCTCTAATTTAATTTATCAATTGGTCTCCCTTTTCTACCATTATGCCCTGCATAATTATTAAAACTTTTTGTGAACTTACTTCAGTAATGCTCTTAAGAAACGTAATCAGCTGTTTAATTAGATTGGTTAATAACAGAGTTTTTTCTTGGTTTATCAGATTAATTGTGCGGTGATTCCAAGAGAAGGAACAACTGTGACAGAAGAGGACATTAAAACATTTTGTAAGAAGAATTTGGCAGCTTTCAAGGTGCCAAAGAGAGTGTTCATCACTGATAACCTCCCCAAAACTGCTTCCGGTAAGATTCAGCGCCGCATCGTCGCTCAGCATTTCCTCGAAAAACCCTAAAACACACAACAAAACGCCATCTTGCTCGAATCCTTGATGATGAGTCTTAAAAGTTAGGCAAGTGGATTTGCTTTCTCTATTGGTTCTTGGTTCAAAAGTTACTTTTCATATGTTTTTCATGGTTAAAAGAGCACATGGTGGTGAAGGGTATAGTTAAATTACAAAAGTGGAAATAAAGTTGATAAGAGATTATTGCTGTACAATAAAGGAGAGTTTCTTTTTCTTGGTGTTGTCTTTGCGTCGTTTGTTGAAGATGCCCTTCATCTAATACGTCGTGACCAATTTGACAACTAAAAGCTTGCCAAAACGGATAAAGCTGAATGAGTAATGACAATACACATTTAAGTTCCTTAACACACGTATCTATAATATTTCATGTAAGAAGAGAACAAACCAACTGTTTAGTGGGACAGGTAGGCTTACACAAGTTAAGTCTCTACTCGTGCTATCATCAATATCTTCTTATTATTAGTCGTGCAATATTGGCGTTAGTCATCGGAATCAAACAGTGTATTGCTCAAGCCACCATTTTGCTGTGAAATAGCTGATGTTCATTTGACAAATCTAAAATTTTACCGTTGCATTTCTTTTATAAAAATTATACAGTTTACTTTCTATCACCGATTAGAACTTGCATCGTCGAATTCATTATAGACAATACTACATTGGTTAATATTTTAATACAGTGAAATGAATTTCTACCCAAAAAAAAGGGAAAAGTAAATAAAGATCACACGTTTTCTAGGTACTACTTATACAATTTTGCTGAAAAGTGGTTTTACTCTACAGACCAAAACTTTATACGCCTAACTACTTTACGAACCGGTCTTGTTCTTCTTCCTCCAGTACTTACTCTCCCACTGTTCGATTCTACTAGTCGTACTCTGTCTCCTTTTTAGAACCGAGTAAAACGAAGCCGGATCATAGGGAGGCGGCATGGTGCAAGGACCGGTCTCAGCTGGGTGTTTCACGAGTGACTCCATCATAAACTTCCGCTCATTTCCATCCCTTGGGCATGCCATTGCCTCTGAGCAGAGCTCGATGGAGTTCTGAGGGATCTCGGGTTTAAACCGGAGAAGTTTAGAGTATTGGGTTAAGAGATGGAACATGTAATCGTACACATAGTCCATTTTAAGTTCTTGTTGCACAAACTCACTTGCCTTCTTCCCGATGTCTTGTGCCTGGTAAGACAAAAGAGCGGTGAGAGTATAACATTTGGAGTACCTACACCAGATTCTCAACCACACTCATGAAATGCATTTTAAGGTGCGTCTGATGATATGCAGCTAATAGAGATTAAATCCAGTAAACTAAGCCAAGAGGATTCACTACCTAATGTGTGTTGATTGAAATAAATGGACATGTCTGTGTGTCTGTTCTCAGTGCAGATATTATTAGATTATACCGAGATTGAGAATCAGTTAATACAGCGGCAGTATAATCTAATACTCTTTTTAAGTAAATATCATACCTTTCGCATATGCAAGTTGCCCCAATCAACGGCAAATTTGATGGAGCGGCATTTGTCATCTTCCTTGACGGGCCAGTAATGGTGCCCTGGAAACATACCTCGTGTGAAGAAATCGTAGTAATGAGGTTTCACCATTAATGTCACCGAGTCACAAGCCAGAATGTACTTCTCGCTCACCGACCATGCAGACCCTTCTATGTAAATCTTGTACCTACATAACAATTTGTTTGCATAAGCCACTTCTTAGAACACCAAAAGGAATTGTAAAGGTTCCTCTAATAATTTTATGTGCTAATACTACCTGTGATGACATTGGCTCGCCAAGTCTGAAGTCTTGTAACCTTCCTTTGATTCCTTGACCCAGTCCTACAAAAACACACCAAAGTTAAGCCCATAGAAAAGCATCATATAAACATTCACCGACATCACAACTCCAGAACTCCCAACTGGTTGCACCATAGTACATCAAACGTTAAGAACAATGTGATATCGGCATAGAGTCAAGTACCTGCTTGTACAAACGAGCTTTCCAGTCATACTGCTCAGAGAGATTACACTTCATGAGATCAAGTCTCGTCTCAGCAACCGTAGGATTCCCTTTCCAGTAAGCATAAGGTTCTCTGTCTATCCATTTAGTCCTCTGGTTCCCTTCATTAAGGTCTTTCAATAGACTCTCCCATGGCTTTATATTCACCTCAGCCCTACAAAACCAATGCAATTCTCATCTCTAACCTATGCATTCAACATTCTCTAAACAACTCTCACAGCTATTTCTTAACCTACCAAGTAAATTCACTATAGGATTCCATTTTTGTCAAATCTAAACCTACAGTGGTGAAGCAATTACCATCCCCAATAGGACCAATCGGGAAACACAATGTCGAGCGTCTCGTTGTTAGCACAGTACCGGAACAACGGCGGCGGCGAAGGTTGATCAACTCCGGCATATTCAGCAGCCTTCACCACCGGCCAATCAACGCAGTCAAACATGAGCTCTAGATCCGGAATCTTTCCCGGATATCTCCGTAATAGCTGAACGAAGCCCCAGATCGTGAACACATCTCTCGTCTGAAAAGCCTCACGAAACTTCTCGACGTAGATCCTCCCGTCGATGATCGCTAACCGGAAAATCGCCGTCGCATTGGCTCGCTCCAAGGCTTCCCTCGTGATCCCGGTCTTCTCCCACGGCCGTAGATCCTCGTGAATCCATCGGAAATAGTCTGGACACGTGGCGGACGGAGAACGATCTGATTCGTCTTCTCCGGCGTTGGATCGGTAACTCGTCGGATAACTGTTCCTTGGGCAGGTAACAGTGCCGTTGCCGGAGAAAGCGGCGCAGTTTAGCGTGAACTCTTTAATTGGTTTTTCCGTAATTAGCTTAGTCGACTGAGGGTATTTTGGGGATTCCGTAGCTTCTCTCTGAGTCACGGTCACCGTTTCTTTCTCTATCAGAACCTACAAAACGAAGCCGTTTAGCAAAAATGAGATGGGTTAGTTATTGACTAAAGACAATCACGTGAGATTAGTAAAGCTCCTGTGCAAAACACGTGTTGAACTCTCCGTGAACTTGTTTGACAAAAAGTGATGGTGACGCAAGAAATTAGGCGCGAAAGAGTTTTTTTTTAGCACCACGACTAATTTACCAAAGTCCGACGTGGCAAAAAAAATATCGTGTTGAGCAAAACGACAAGAAGGAGCGTCGTTTTTGATGTAATAGAACAAGAAATCTTATTATAGTAAGTGATTTGAGCGTACGGAGGGGTCGAGAAGGAGGCGCGTGGAGAGGAACGCGCCGAGGAGGAGGAAGAGGAAGAGAGAGAAGAAGGCGTAGGATCGGTTGGAAGCACCGGTGCCGGTTTTGACAAGTGGAGACCAGATGGTGTCGAAATTACGAGAATGGGTTGCTCCAGAGACATACGACGGCGAGTTCCTCATCATTGCTCCTCCTTGCTGTTGCATGCCAAATTTGATTTGATAAATCAATCAACGAAACGAAAGATGAAGAAGAGAGAGGTGAGAGGTAAGAGAGAGAAAAAGAGAGTTTTTTTTGTTGTGTGAGAAAAGGAAAGGACAGAGAATCATGTGAACCAGAACAAGAAAAGGTTTGGTTTATTTAAAAACTAAACTAAACTAACTCTTTTAATGTTTGCAAGACTTCTGAAGGTTGTATACTATTTGTATACCTCGAAAAAGGAATAAATGTTTAAAGTTTCTAGGTGAAATGGGAGACATATAAGTACAATTCGTCTAAATGTTTTCTTTCTTTTTTTTACTAGAAAATGCTTTTTTTATAAAAATGTTTAGATCGTAAACAAACAAAACAAAAAACAGAAAACAAAAACGATGGAGTGTGTGGCCAGTGCCGGCCGAGAGGGGAAGCAACCCAAGCAAAGGATTGGGGTCCCAAATTTTTTCATTTTTTTTTCTTTAGTAATTAAGGCCTTTTTTAAGTTTTATTTGATTAAGTCTCTAGAAAAAATGCTCAATTTTATACAAAATAAATAAATTTTGTCCCAAAAATCAGATTTTAGTATGAATTTGGTTCAAAAAAATTAACTTTTGGTCTGAATCTATTAAAATTAGGTCCAATTTTTTTTTCTTTAGTATAAGAGGTAAAAAAAAATTTGTTCTAAAGTCTCCAAACTGGATTGTGCATAGGGCATCCGATTATACCGGATCGGCACTGTGTGTGGCAAAACGCACTTGGAGAAGTTAATTTAATTGTAAGATTTTAAAATGTATGATTCAATAAAATTCTTCAAAAGTAGTACTAGATAAGATTAGGTGAATTTCGGGAAAATAACAAAAACAGTGTAAACGTCTATAAGGCCTATAGGTCGACGCCAAACTCCGAGACCAAGCCCAAGCCCGAATTAAACGTTTGTATAATTTGACTAGGCTTAAGATCAGAAGATCATCATATCGTAATTATTTATTTCAAAGTTCAAACCGATCAAATAATAGACCTAGCCCGTAGGTTATAGGGTCATGTACTCATATACCTTTCCCGGTTTAGGTTCATACTTAAACATCAATTTTTTTTCTAAAAAGTGGCAACAACTAACAAACCGAGCATTATTTGGACCACAATAAAGCAAAATTGGATTGGAGTACTACTACACATGTGGTCATTTCGAGAAAATGGACCAATGTTGTTTACCACCTTTTTTTAAGTGATTTTGTTTTAATATCATATAGTACTGTCGACGATCTGGTTACGACATGACATTTACATTGTAGAGCTGTCTTGGTCGGAGTTCACTGTTAATAAAGGGTTCGCGGAAGCCTTGATATATCAGAAATAGTCAAATACTAGTGTTTAAGTGAGGTATTATTTATGTTTGAATATTCAGAACTAATTTCAAAGTTAATGGATCATTAGGTCTCATATATTTAGGAAATTTTTGTACTCCGCACTTGCAAATATCACATCATCTTCTTGGATCTTCTTCTTAAACAGAATGATGAAGAGAAAAGCAAATAAATCGAATTATGGATTAACAAATCTTTTTAGGAGTGCCCTCCCTCTTTGACATTTTTTGAATTAAAGCTCATGCTTAATAACTATCCATGTCCATACCTTTAATCACAACTTTATATAAAAAATGAGACTATACGCTCTTGCTTTTTTACATTCTTTCACAAAAAGTTGAATAGTTTTATTATGAGGTAAAACTAAAATAGTATCAATGAAAGTCAAGTATCTAAAATTTTAAACCCTCATCGTCAAGAACTTTAAATTGAGTTAATCGAAACCCTCTTTGATACGTAATTTTACTTCATCGAATCATGCTGCCTCCAAGAAATTGCATTTAATTTAATAAAACTCAATAAACCAAAAAGGATAATATAGTTTATAGGTTTCTCGTTTTTTGTTATTTTCTAAATAAGATTTTTCAATTATTTGAACGACATTATTTCATTTCTAAAGTATATACTATTAAAACATGATAAGATATTTGAACTAAAAAAAAAAGTGATGGGTTCACAAAAGCTTTGCATAAATCCGGATTTTCATTATCTGCTTTATAGTAGGGACTGTTTTCTTGTTCCATTAATCAATATCAACTAATAAACCATTTATAAAATATTGCGATGCCTAACTAATATTAGAAAGTAATATTAATTACAAGAGATTGGAAGAGAGTGAGAGCGATATGATTTGGGGGCAGAGAAGAAAACCGAAAGCTCACACTCACACCTTTTCTGTTTCTATTTCACGCGTGCTGTGTTCTTCCTTTGTCTCCCTATTTCACAACCCAAGAACCCTTTCCATTATAACATATACTATAATAAAATACGAATATACTAATCTGTATTCACAGTGCATATACAGAATCCACCTATATATATAGGCATACACACTTAGGAGCCTTTGAGCACACTGCTTCATTCTCTAGAACTAAGTATTATAAGCTTGAACTGAGTTGATAAGATCATGTCTGTGAGTATCTATGTCACTCCTTTCTTCTTACTTATTGTCATTCGATTATATAATCCATATATGTATAGCTGAAATGTGAGTTTGTAGATGGCAGTGGAGATAAGAGTTCCAAACTTGGATTGTGAAGGATGTGCTTCTAAGCTTAGGAAGACTCTGCTCAAGCTTAAAGGTATTGAAAGCTTTTGCGTTTTAGTATGTTTCTTTTGGCTCAATCTAAGTAGTGAGAGTGCTCGCTCATACGGATTTTGGTTTGTTTTGAGTTTTGACTATTAAAAACAATACATGAATCGTTGTAACGTCGGTTCTCATTGTATTTGTGATTTTAATCAATATCTTACATATTCAAACCAATTTAAGTTTTAGATTTGTTTAGTTTGATATGTTTTTGTTTTGTTTTCTTAGATTTTAAGAACAGATTAATTAAGTTTAGCAAAATTAAGATTAGAGTTTGGTTCATATATCTGAATTTAAACATCTCAGCCGAATCTTAAACCATAATGAACCGATTAATATCAACATCAACTTCCGGTTACTTCGCATGGTCAGATTTTTTAATTAATTTCTCTGGTTATTATTGGTTTACATGCAGGAGTGGAAGAAGTAGAAGTGGAGATGGAAACCCAAAAAGTGACAGCTCGAGGATACCGGTTAGAGGAGAAGAAGGTACTGAAAGCGGTACGACGAGCCGGTAAAGCGGCTGAACTGTGGCCATACCGGTTAGGTAATAGCCATTTTGCTTCTTTCTACAAATATCCTTCTTATGTGACCAACCACTATTACTCTGACGCACACCGTACGGATCCCACCGGTGGTGTCCACACTTTCTTCCACACTCCTGCGGTTTACTCTGTTGCCGTGGCCGGCGATGAGATCGCGGCTTCGATGTTTAGCGATGATAATCCCCATGCTTGTACCATTATGTAATCTTTTTTTTTTTTTAAGTATACAAAATATGTTTTCAGTGCATCTTCCATGTCCAGCTTTGATTTGATGTGTTTGTTTTTGTATAACTAATGTTGGAATGAGAAAGTAAAGTATATGTTGTTTTGAGTAAATAGAGTGAATAAATTGGATCACAACACATGAACTAAACAAATATTATCCGATTCGAAATCTGTTTTCAAACGAAATTAGACTGAAAAATATACGATCAATAACAAAATCGGGGAAATTGCCAAAACAAATGACACTAAAAGCAATAAGTAAAATATGGTAAATTGACAAAATCAATTTTCTTTATAGAAACTAATTAATTCTATTTAAATTTTTTATTACTAGCAAATTTATTTTCTATATATAAGTCGCAAAATAAAAAAAATAGAAAAAGCAATATTAAACTGTATACACTGAAAAATAAACAATTAGTTAAATTAAATAATTATATATCAAACAAAACAATAATAGTATTATTTTAAATAAAAAAAAAATATTCTGATTAATTATATATTATATAAACAATTATAATTCATAATTTTAGTGTTTTATCCTGATGAAATTATAATACTTTAAGAATAATTGTATCACCGCTTAAATATTAAAAAAATATTAAAAATTAAAAATATATAGTTTTATTACTAAATTAATTACCGCTAAATCAAACATCATTAAAAATAAAATTAAATAATTGTTCTGTGGTGTATCACAGGTTAAATTCTAGTCTATATTAACATTTTTGAAGTACATTTTGTGTTATGCTTTTTTAGTTTTGTTTATTTAAAAAGTTATTTACAACATTAACCCTTAAAAATTTCATAACTAACATTACTCCAGATTTTGTTTCCTAAATATTTTACATTTCATTCAACTAAAAAAATTACATTAATAAATATGGAAATAGAAACTTTCATACATTTAACCACACATTCTGTTGTGTTTTGAAAATATATGAATCATTCGCAAACAAAGAAAACAACAATTTGATTCTCATTTTATTTTCTAAAACCTGTGAGTTTTGATTCTTAACATAAGAAAAACTTCGATTGACATTTATTTAAATATCATAATTAACATATATAAACATAATAAAAATTTAATTATTACGAATATGTAAAATTAAAAATAGTCTAAAATACTATATAATGTGGTTATATAGTAGATAAGTTATAAAGAGGACATGTTGGAATTCATAAAATATTATTAAATTTTTGTTAACACGAGTTAAATTCTCACTTAATTATTTATAAATACTACTATTAGAATATTTGACATAAAATTAAGTTGATTTAACTAAGATTGTATAAAATAATTAAATCATTAAGAAAAATGTGACTTAATCACAGCGTATAAATTACTGATTATGTATTTAGATCCCTTATTTTTTGTTATAATAATTAAAAATCAAAATAGAATATCAAACACTAAACAAAACAAACTAAATATAACAAACAAATGGTCATGAAGTGTGTTGCGGGTTAAAAAAATAATATAAATATTTAGCCGCACAACAATCGGAAAATTTAGTTATTATTCTATTTACAAAACATCCAATATTTAACAAATAAATACAATATAAAATGGATTTAATTCTAGTGTGCCCCTATCTCAAAAATATTTTTCTCGTTTCCCCTCCTATAATAACTTATTTATTTTCTATTTTATTTTAATGAAAAAAATTGGTGAAAGACCATAAAACTTGTAGAAATTTCTTTAATTATTGACCCAACCAGTTTAATTCGGATTATCCACTTGTTACACCCGTTATCCATTAAAATCGGATCTAAACTTTATCTTCTTTCTCTCGATTCTTTCTTTCTTCTCCGGTGAACCAAATTTTTTTTAACAATCTCTCCTTTCTTCTCTGGTCAAAATCCCATATGTTTTCTCACAATCTTAATCAAATATGATATATTTCTCCATTTTCTTCTCTCTTTCAAAGATAAATCTCTAAAATCTCATCTGAAATTAGGGTTTGTAAACTATGATTTAAATTCAAAATTAGAGTCAAAATCTCTCAAAATTCTGTGTTTCTTTTGTTAATCCCACCTATATCAATACCACCCAAAACGTGAAACAGTATAAATTGTGAGAAAAGGAGAAAGAACAATCCTCCAGAATGAAATTTTGGTTGGTTTTTGTGTAGGAGCGGAACAGAGACCTTTGTGTTTTGGTACAAATAAGTTTTCTTGTACAACGATGGATACAACTATGGGTATAATACAACTAGTCATCACGAGGTGGCTGGTAAAGAAGATGAAGCAGCAACTAGAGAAGAGGCTGATGAAGCTTCGACAAATGCAGTAGCAGGAAATTATGAGGTGGCTAGTGAAAAAGATGAAACTAAAACAGGGGAAGAAACTGATGAGATGGAAACTGAAAATATAAGCGGTGGATGAACGTTGGTGAAGCTGAAGACTTGTACTAAAAAAATGAATAACATGCCAACCTTCAAAATACCTTAAAAGTCTGTATACAAAGGAAAATAGGGGAAAAAAGAAAGGTAAACCTGCAAAGTAATGTGTGTGCAACTCATGATAGATTATTGTTGGTATTTTTTTGTAATGGATTAATGTTGGTACTTTTTTTGGTTGACGTTAGTTTAGATGTTTGGATGCTATTTAGATGTTTTTGGTACTGATATTTTTAGGTGCAACTGAGATATTTTAGATACAACTGGGATATTTTAGGTACAACTAAGACCATTTAATAAAAATGAGTTATCGAAATTTATTTAAAATGTGTATTAAAAGTGAATTTTGAATGGATTAACAAAAAAATTATGTAAAAAATGAATTAAAATGAAATTGATAAATTAAATATGGATGAAAATGAATCTCATTTAACTCATTTACCGCATGTTTTAAATGGTAAGTGAAAATAATAATAAAATGAATCTCATTTAACACATGTTTTGAAAAATAATAAAATTTTGTCAAATTTTTCATGTAATTGTACTTCAAACCTATAGTTGTACAAGCATGAACATAGTTGTACATTACTACTTTTATCTTATTACAAGTAGTACCTTATAATAAATTAAATTTTTATAGTTGTACTTTTCATATTAGGTAATTATAATACATTTAATACAATTTCAGAAGATAATATGTCTAAAAAAACTAATTTACATGTTTTGACATAATTACTTGGATGGAAATAGCAAAGTGACTATCAAAGTATTAGGAATATTTGCTCTATGTAGGACCATCAAAGTGACCATAAAATTTACATGGTCAAAGTGACCATAATATTTGCTCTATAGTTGTTTTGTGTATGTTTGTATTCACTAACATATAAATAGATGGATTTAGTTGAATTTTAATTTGTAGTACTTATAAAGTTCATAGTTGTACCGTAGTTGTACCACGAGTATGAAAATTGTCGAGTTTTAAATTAAACGTAGGTGTACCCTATAGTTGTACATGTTACAGTTAGTTGTACCGTAACTGCAGAAATCAATCTTGCAACCAAAAACAGAACAATCGAGTCTTATAACCAAATACAAAACAAAAACTGTTACGTACATCACTTACATAGAAACTAATCACGGAAAATTGTTATGATATCATAACAAATACAAGGTTTTGCATTTGAAATCAACTCCTCCGCATTACAAATTCCTGCAACTTTACCAACTTCACAAGCTTCACCAACTCGATTTTGTTCACACCCTTGATTTTGTTCGTCATCTTTATCCAGCTCGATATGCACTACATTAAATTCAGTTTGATTCCATTCTAGATAACACAAAAGATCATCATCATCAAAGATATATATTTAATCAGCCAATGCAGAATAAGTAACATGCTCAATAAGTGCTTTCATCAAAAGAGCGTGACGAACATCTTCTCTTGAAATCCATAGTACCAGTTCTTGCTTTTTTCAGTTGTCCCAATTGTACCAGTTAATATATGTTTTACCTATATCTGCAGAAACGAGAAAACCTAATTTCTATCTAGTTCGATTCAACCACTAGCTACATAAATTATAAACGTAATTTGACTCTAATAGACTTGAACAAAAGAGAATTAACAAGATTTACCCAATAAGCATAAAAGGATCGAGCTTCAATGGTGGAAGTTTTGTCTTTTGTGGGTTGTGGGTCGAATGATTTTGAATTGGAGAAATATATGAGTTGTGATTGGTTAGTTTTTTGTTTTTGTTTTTTTAATATATTCAATTATCTCTAGTTTATTTAAATAATACAAAAATAAAAAGGGCAAAATTGAGAATTATAATTATTGTGAAAGTACAGAGGTATGTAGAATTAAAGTGGATAATATAGAAAAGAATTTTTGAGATAGGGATACACCAGAATTAAATCCATATAAAATAGAGAAATACCCTATAATAGCACACTTTTAAGTTTTTCTTCCAAAATTAGCACACATGATCAAATTTTCCAAAACTAGCATTTGTATATTGAGATTATTATTTAATTTAAATAACAAATTGTTTTTTTTTAAAATCAAATTGACGATCTTAGATCTCCAAGCTCCAGCGAAACTTGCGGTGAAGATTTTGAACTCAGATTTTCATATCTTTTCAATTAAGTGTCAAAATCGATCGATGAAACCAATACAATAAAATCCACATCAATAACATCTTCACTCACCAGATTCCGATCGAAGATAAGAGTTTAATTAAGCTACGACACTTCTGTCATCTATGATAGTGAATACGGCGACGGAGAATCCTTCGAGTACAATTACGATGGATGATTTGGGGAAAGTATCAGCGGTTTTGTTTGATATGGACAATGACGGTGTGCTTTGTAACAGTGATGAGCTTTACACTTTCCTTCGTTGATGTTTTTTGCTTAGATGGGAGTTAAAGTCATTGTGGATGATTTAATTCCTCTTACAGGAACAAGTAAAAAGCTTTGGTTAATCAATTTTTGAATCTGTTTTCATGTTAATGTGTGTTTAGACTGATTTTGTTGATTTTTTGGGTTGGGCAATGCACACCTAAAGCCATGTCATAAAGTTGTATCTGACTATCTGAGCGTTCAGGTTGCAACAGAGATGCTTATGATGTTTTAAGGAAAACCATCCTTAATTTAAAAAGATCCTTCCTAAACATCATTCAATCATTTGAGAATTGGTGTTCTGTAGAAGATTGTTGAGTGGAGAAAGATGAGGAAACGATTTATAAGAGTAAGAGAAGTTCATCATTGTCATTGGTTTCAATGTCGTCGACTTCTTTGGCTTGTAGTTTGCAGGTTTGGCACTAGTGCAAAATTAACAATTTTAAACTTGAATATATTATGACCATCCTACTTCATTGTGATCTCGCATCTCCGTTTAAGGTGTCAATCATATTTAAACTTGAAGAACCTACAACTAGATTTTGCTACAGTTTTTCAGAGACATACAACCTGCAAATTCAAGTGATTGATGATATACATGATGACAAATATTTCAAGAACAAAGCAGAGTTGATGATGAAGA
The DNA here is from genome assembly GCF_000633955.1 of Camelina sativa. Lineage (NCBI taxonomy): Eukaryota > Viridiplantae > Streptophyta > Magnoliopsida > Brassicales > Brassicaceae > Camelina > Camelina sativa. Next base: position 12,824,494 of record NC_025690.1, on the reverse strand, counting down.
TAGGAAAATGGGCACTTAAGTGGAAGTTTGAGTTCGTCATTATGGAAGGTCTTCCTAAAATTCAAGAACATCTTCCTAAAAGCTATTGAATCATTCCTAATTTTTTAAAAAATGTGTTTTTAAATCTCTTTATATGTGTTTTGCTTTATTGTATCACATATTACTTCATTAGTGATGTATAATGATTTGATTATGTGCGCATATTGGTGTTTTACAATAAAGGTAGCAAATAGAAATATCCAACATGATGTTTTAGGAAGATCTTCCTAAACGTCAATAAATTCTTCCTAAATTTCAAGGAGTTCTTGCTAAACGTCAATGACTCCTTCCTAATGCTCTTTTTTTTCTTTTCATGACGGTCTCCCTGAAATTCAAGAACATCATGTATTGCATTAGATGCACTGATTATGAGAACAATTTCACAACTACTGCAATACTGCTACTATCTTGTAATCAGAAGCTAACTAAAGCAAATCTTGAATTACATACTATTATCTCCCCAATTAAGAGAATTATAAGATAAACTCCAACAAGCAATGATCAATCCCCATTTCATGCAATAAAAATGAAAACAGGGAATATGTTTCATGAAAGTCTTTCTGAATTTGCAACAATGTTTCCTGAATTTTCAAATGTGACTAAGAAACACATCAATACACAAGCAACAAACAATAAACAAGACACAAGCAACAATCAATAATGATGACAACATATTATACATAAGAGATAAGACAACTGAGTTCTTTTTTAAAAATGTTGTATGATGGGCAATGTTCAAATCCTGTGGCAATCACACTTTAAATTTATCATTAGGTAGTATATAAATCTAACAACACAAAGATAGAAGCTTAATTGATGGTGCATGCTAGGGCTAACTCAGCTCCAACATCATCTCAATAAGTAACAAGAACATCCAATTTCAAGACTCGTCGCAAATATACTTACAATAAACTTGTTCTTACAAAACTAAAACGACCAAGTCAAGTAGACTAATATAAATTATTTTACAGTCAACAATAACTTGATTCTTTAATTTCTGCAACAAATTCAAGTAAGAAAGAACGAGACTTCCATAATCAATAATCCTAATCACACACACATAAAAATTACAACTGCAAATCATACACACATAAAACCAACACTGAATCATCTCAAGTTCTGATTTGTTTTGATTTGTTTATGTCCTCAAATACTAGCCTAACTAAATTGATAAGAATATGGTGATTTAGGTTTTTAGGGATTTGGAAAAGTCAAAATCACATACATATAAAAGTTACAATGCTTACAATTTCTACAATAAAAGAAGAATAGCAAGTGAAAATGGATATAAAGCTTACACTAGGAAGACCAGATGATGAACAGTGACACAAAGACGAATAAGATGATCGGGGAAGAAGAAGAATCATGAATCTGATACGTGAACGTGATACCACCGTTGATTGACCGACGATGATACACCGACCGATGATGACTCACCTCCGATTCAGATCTGATTGGGTTCGTCAGTGGTACATCGTTTGCATTTGGTTTTGGAATCGACGGAGAGGGAGGAGTGAGAGAGAACACGGTGGTTACAATGTCACGATTTTGTTTCAGATGTAAGAGAGGTTATTGTTTTAATTTTTTAATATTTTATTTTAAATGATATACAAATTTGTGCTAAATTTGGAATATTTGAATGTGTGTGCTAGTTTTGGAACAAAAACTTAAATGTGTGCTATTTTTGTCAATTGCCCTATAAAATATAAATTATAATAAAAATTATATGTCTGCAGTAGTGTCTGCAGATTAAAATCTAGTAATGATATAAAATTGCCCACAGAAAAAACATATAAATATAAATAAACCTAGCGGGAAATTATCTAGGGATATGTTACGTGTGAGTGACGTTCTTTTTTTATTATTTAATCTCTACGTGTCATCGATTGTGTTGTACTCATCTGTATTCGATCTGCTAATTGTGTAATGTTTTTGTGGTCCTCTCTTAATTACTTCGATCTCATGTGTTGTGCTAGCTCATTCGTTATTGCGTTTATTCCGAGTTTTAATTTGGATTCGTTGATGTGTTTTTTTTTCATTGATTTGACGATGTTGAAAACTCCCTAGTGTAGTACTGATTTTAATAAGCGTTTTCTAGATCCTTAGTTATTATATGTTTTGCTTGTTTGATGTTAATTAGCTATATAGCATTGTTGAGGTGTCTTAAATTTGCAGTGTGTTACGTCATTTGATTGAGTATTGAGCCTAAGTATTTTTTTTTTTTAAATGCATGAATTCACATGTTGCCCATTGTTATTGTTTTTGCAGATTGTGGTGAAGAAATGAAGCACAACAATGTCATCCCCAATGGACGACACTTCAAAAAGAAGTGAGAAAACTTTGATGTTTCACTAACACTATATTCTCTTTGCTTACTCAGCGAGGCATAAAAAGGCTGTGAAGATCTTCCCCCGTCCCAGTGCATGGTCAGACTCTCCGACCTGTTGTGAATGGTCAGACTCTTAAGTACAACATGAAGGATCAGAACCGGTAAAGGATTCACTCTTGAAGAGCTCAAGGTTTGTAATATCTCTCTGTTCTTCATTTTATAGCTTTTGTATTTTGTTTCAAGTTGGATGTTGTTCAGATTGTTATTAATTTCTTAAATCAACTTTAGGCTGCTGATATCCCCAAGAAGTTGGCTCCTGCAGTAGGTAATTCTCTTGACCATCATCGCAAGAACCGATCTTTAGAAGGTCTTCAATCCAATTTCCAGAGGCTAAAATCCTACAAGGCTAAGTTGGTTATCTTCCCGCGTGGTGCTCATAATGCCAAGGTACTTCTTCCAAATTCCAAGATATTTTTACTGGTCTTGATCATTGGATTAGATTTGGTTCTAATCTTTTAGTTATGTCGTTTGTGTTTGTGTATCAGGCTGGTGATTCTTCACCGAAGAGTTGGCTAATGCAACACAAGTCCAAGGAGACTACATGCATATGGCCTGTGAGAAGCCAACAATGGAGCTTGTGAAGCTGACCTCTGACATGAGATCCGTCTAGAGAGCACGAACAAGAGATATGCTGGTGCTAGAGCCAAGAGAGGTGCTGAAGTTGAGAAACAAGAAAAGAAGTGACAATCTTATTTTCTTCTTTTTATCTTTATCATATTTTGGATTTAATTTTTTATTTTTTTCTGTGTTAGCAAGGATCTGTTTTTGGTTTCATCAGTGTTTAATCATTCAATGTTCGATTTTGTTGCTAGCTTGATTCTCTGAATTTATGGAAAATATCATATCATATTATATTTTATATATTTTGTTATATAGTTTCATATAGTTTTTAAATCTCATCTTAATCTGTGAGACTTGACTCTAAACAAAACACTTCTTCAAGACAACACTCTCAATCGGAATCAAATCGGACGGAAACACACAGTTCTCATTCTTCTCCGGCAACAAACTGCATGGCTCCGGCTTAACTCTGCTCGTAACTCCAGCAACATTTGTACAATTCCACTGCACCTTTTTAGCGTTAGCCGCCAAAGCCATAGTCACATTCGAAATACAAATACCCTTAAACGGATCTTTGTCAATCCCTTCGAGACTCGCAGACATCGTCACGTTCTCAGCCGTCGTATCACGGTAGTTTATAGTAACTTCCGGAAACGCCTTAGGATCGTAACCTTTGTCAGGGTGCTGGTTGTAGTCTCCATTCATCCAGAAAACGTATTTCATCGTCTTCATTGTGATCCTCCTAGCGAAAATGTCCTTTACGTAACCCCCACGCCCCGCAGCGGTTTTGATTCGGATGGCTGATTCTGTGTTCGTTAGAGTAACGTCTTCGATTCTAACGTCTTTGATTCCTCCGGACATTTCACTTCCTAACGCTACTCCTGCGCTCTTTGGGGAGATGCATGTGAGCCGTCGGATAGAGAGCTGCCTCGTCGGCATTCCGAACTTGATCCCGTATTGGTCCCAACCACTCTTCACAGCGATGCAGTCGTCTCCGGAGACTATGTGACAGTCTTCGATCAATATGTTTTTGCAAGAATCTGGATGATCAAGAAACAGAAACACACAAAAACAGAGGATGAAACAATGTGCCACGTAGGATAATAATATTGTCACGTAGGAGATAACTAAACATTACCTGGATTGATTCCGTCGGTGTTAGGAACAGTGACGGGAGCAAGAATGGTGACGGATTTGATAATGACGTTTTTACAATAGACCGGATGAATGTTCCACGACGGCGAATCGACCAATGTGATGTTCGAGATTTGAACGTTTGTAGAGAACAAGAGCTCGATCAAGTACGGTCTTGTCAACTTAAACTGCTTCTTTTCGAATTTATCCCATCAATACTGTCCCTGTCCGTTGATCGTCCCGTTGTTGCCTTTATAATCAAGAAAAACAATCAAAATCAGAATCGGTAATTTTTTGATTATATAATCTGACAGCATTGTGTGTAGTGATTGTGTTGGAAACTTACTGGTGATAACCACGTCGGTTAAGTTTGTACCGGAGATGAGACTGTTGAATCTCCCGGCTCCGTTTCCGTCTCTTCCCATCCCGTACGATGGCAATGGACCGATCACTGGCCATTCAGATTCGTCCTATGATTGTCAAAACAGTTATAGGTGGAACCGAACCGGACGGTTGTTAATGCATACACTCGTTTTAATGCATTTAAGATGTGTATCAATCAAGTAGGGAGAGGTGCTTGATTGATACACATCTTAAATGCATTAAAACGAGTGTATGCATTAACAACCGTCCGGTTCGGTTCCACCTATAAATGCTTCCCTACATAATCTTACTTTCAGAGGCTGCTCTTACACCTAGTGGAACAAAAGAAAACAATACCCGGTTGCAAAAAAACTAGACAGAGCTCTAGTAAATGATCTTTGGGCTACACATTTTCCATCTTCTTTTGCATTTTTTGGGGAGCCAGATTTCTCGGATCATGCTTGTTTTTCTATCACTCTCTCTGTTGATCGTCAGAGGCAGAAGAGACCTTTCAAGCTTTTCACTTTCCTTCTTCAGGACCATCGTTTTATCGAGCTTATCTGACAGAATTGGTTTTCTCTCAATATTCAGGGTTCTGAGATGTTCCGTATCTCACAAAAGCTAAGAGCTCTGAAAAAAATCATTCGGGACTTCAGTAGAGAAATTTTTTCGGGCATTGAGCTTAGAGTCAAAGAAGCACACGAGATAGTGATTCAGCACCAAGCCACCTTGCTTTCAAATCCCTCATCTTCTAATGCTGAAATCCTCATCGAAGCTGAGTGAATATGGCAGTTCCTGGTCATTGCGGAGGAGAAGTACCTAAGCCAGAGAGCAGGTATAACCTGGTTGCGAGATGGAGACTGTAACTCTGCGTATTTCCACAAGATGGTAAACTCAAGAAAAGCGATAAACCACATCCACTTTTTGGAAAACGCAAACGGTGAAAGAATCGATTCTCCTCAGGGCATCCAAGACATCTGTGTGGATTACTTTTCAGACCTCCTAGGAAGTGCCGTTTCACCTGCCTCATTCACACAGGAAGACATCACAAACCTCCTGGACTTCAGATGCTCAATTGATCAACAAAACCAAATGGTAAAGCAATTCTCCTCGGAAGAGATCAAAGAGGCTTTTTGCTCTTTGCCAAAAAATAAATCTAGCGGGCCAGATGGATATCCAGCAGAATTCTTTATAAATTGTTGGAGTGTTGTCGGGGGAGAGGTCATCTCAGCAGTCACATAATTCTTTTCTTCAGGAAAGCTCCTCAAGCAATGGAATGCAACCTCGTTGGTCCTGATCCCAAAGATCCCGAATGCGTCGAAACCATCAGAGTTCAGACCAATTTCCTGTTCAAACACTCTCTATAAGGTCATTTCAAAGCTCATCGCAAACATGCTCAAGGTTTTACTCCCGGATGTCATTTCCCCCTGCCAATCTGCCTTCATCAAAGGGAGAAACCTCTCGGAGAATGTGTTGTTTGCCACAGAAATAGTTCACGGCTATAACAGGAAAAATGTAGACCCTCGCGGCATGCTAAAGGTCGACCTGAGGAAAGCCTTCGATTCGGTTAGATGGGACTTCATTTTATCAGTTCTAAAGGGTATCAATCTGCCGGAAATCTTTATTAGTTGGATCGAGGAATGCATCACCACTCCGTCTTTCTCTGTCGCTATAAATGGAGTCTCTGGAGGTTTCTTCAAGAGTAAGAGAGGCCTAAGGCAAGGTGACCCCCTGTCACCCTATCTTTTTGTTCTTGAAATGGAAGTGTTCTCAAAGCTCCTTTCATCAAGATACTCCTCAGGCTATATCTTTCATCATCCGAAAACATCAGAACTTAACATAACTCATCTGATGTTTGCGGACGATGTTATGATTTTCTTCGATGGAGGCATCTCTTCTTTATACGGTATAAATGAGATACTCGATGATTTTGCTGGTTGGTCTGGGCTTAACATGAATGTAGACAAGACTGAGCTGTTCCTCGCGGGAGTGACTGAAGCCGAGGAATCAACGATTGCTCAATACGGCTTCCCTCAAGCTTCATTGCCTATAAGGTACTTAGGGCTACCCCTAATGAGTCGCAAGCTCAAAACCGCCGAATATGCCCCTCTTGTGGAGAAAGTGAAGAGTAAATTCACCCTCTGGTCTGTGAAGACTCTATCTTTTGCAGGGCGGCTCCAACTGCTAGCTTCAGTCATTTCTGGCATTGTTGTTTTCTGGATCTCTACATTCAGGCTCCCGAAAGGTTGTATCAAAGAAATAGAGTCTTTGTGCTCTTGTTTCCTTTGGTCTGGAGGTATCGAAAATCCTCACAAAGCAAAAGTAGCTTGGTCTCAAGTTTGCTTGCCAAAGGATGAAGGTGGCCTTGGTTTCAGAAGTTTTTCCGACTGGAACATAACTCTCAATCTCAAGCTCATTTGGTTGTTATTCTCAAACAGTCGGTCCCTTTGGGTTAAATGGCACAAGCACCACCACCTCCCAGGATCCGTAAACGGCCCTATAGCAGCATTTTGGTCTATAAAAGAAGGCATAAATGACACCTGGAACTGGAGATCTCTTTTACAACTTAGACCGATTGCAGAGAGATTCCTAAAGTGCTCTATTGGTAACGGTTTATCTGCCAGTTTCTGGCATGATTCCTGGAGTCCGTTTGGCCCCCTAATAAAGCTTTTGGGAGATGAAGGTCCCAGAAACCTGCATATCCCAATAGCAGCCACGGTAGCCGATGCCGTCGAAGGAGCCACCTGGCGACTACCTTCCCCAAGATCTCAAGAAGCCCTTGACCTGCATACCTATCTCACTACAATAACACTCCCGCTGCACCCTGACCTTGAAGACTCCTACGGTTGGATAGTCAACAACATCGACTGCAACGATTTCTCTTCTTCAAGGACGTGGGAGGCTCTAAGACAGAGAGAACCTAAAAAAGACTGGTCACCTGTGATCTGGTTTAAAGGTGCTACCCCGAGGAATTCTTTCCACATGTGGGTATCTCATCTGAACAGACTCCCCACTCGCTCTCGGATGATCTCCTGGGGTCTGCAGGTTTCTCCACTTTGTTGCTTATGTGCAACGAGTGATGAGACTCGAGACCACCTCATGCTTACTTGTAATTTCAGCGAATCAATTTGGAACCTTGTGCAGTCCAGACTAAGACTTACTCCACTTCAATTTCGAGACTGGGAAAGTCTTCTCTCCTGGATCAAGCTCAGCACGGCCTCTTCTCCGTCGGTGCTCCGGAAAATTGTCTCTCAAGTCACCATCTACGCTATCTGGAAGCGGAGAAACAATGTTCTCCATAATTCTCAAGTCATCCCACCAGCTGTTGTTTTCAAGACCATCAACCGAGAGATCATCAACACCATCCATGCTAGAAACCATCGCAGGAAATTCAAGAAGCTGTTGAGTCTCTGGATTATCTGAAGTTTGCATCAACCGGTTCAACCTTTTCACTCTAACTTTGCTTCCTTGTTTTTTATTTTATTTTTGCGAAGGAACCTAAAGCTGGTACTCATTTGTAAAACCAAAACTTTTCATTTTATATGATATTTACTTAGCAAAAAAAAAAAAAAAAATAGTAGGGGGAGGTGCTTACAGAAAAGAATTCTAAGTTCTAACGTCAAAACCCTCTATTAGACTAAATTTGATTCATTAGGAACAGTTTGATTTGGTCAAATCAGTATAGCTTGATATGGTATATGAAATGTAAAGACGTTTAACTCGGATCCATCAAACCCTAAACCAAAAACTGATACAAAACTATTGTTTGGTTACTACTGGTTTTTAGAAATATGAATGAAACGGATTTAAAGCACACACTTACCTGAGATGCAAGGATGGTAGCACCATGTTGGATGAACAAAGTAAAGTGGCTGGTAAGGTTGAAACTTCCGGTAAGCCATTTCCCGGGAGGAACTACGAGTTGAGCTCCGCCATCGGTTGCCATTTGGCTGAGCTTGCTTATGGCTTTTTTAAACGCTTTTGTATTAGAAGTTTTTCCATCTCCAACCGCACCAAAATCAGTCAGTTTTGATGTTTCCGACATCTCAACGCTTGGAACTCAATCTTGGAATTCCCCAAATTCCGGTGACTCCGGGATTCAATTGCCGGGAAATGGAATATAGCCAAAATGGCTAGTATAGCAAACACCGGCCTAATCATCTACACAACATAGAAACATGCACATAGATGATTAAAAGTGACGATGATATATTGAAAATTTAAATTAATCATATTAATATTTCCGTGATGTATTGGTTTAGATAATTTGATCTTCTATAGATCTGATCATAACGAGCTATAACGCAAATTATTAGCGGATATAAAGAAGTTTACGACGACAAACAAGTAAATTAGGACAATATTATTTTGGAGGAAAAATGAGAAGAAGAATCTGTTGTTTACCTTAAGATACTTTAACCTTTAAGAACCAAAGAAAGAACAAAGAAATATGTCTAATTGTCTGCGAGAGATATCATAAGAGATTCATATATATTTATAGATTTATTTCCAAACACATTATGGAATATAGTCTTTTATCTTCCGATTGCAATTATGTCAAAAAAAAATTGTTTTATCCATTTAATGGTATAGTGATGTGACACATATAATATGTGAATTTGATTTTCATAAACACAAAAATATATCAAAATTTTCTACACCAACTTAAATTCTTTTCCAAGTTTAAATATTTCACGTATAAAACTTAATTTACAAAAAATAAACACCAATTTAAATAAACGAAAAATAAACTCTACTTACATATTTTATTTTACACAAATAATCTTAAATTCAAATAATAATTTTACTATAATATTTTATTTAAATCGGTTTATCCAGCAAATAACGCGGGTTGGTACCTAGTAAATTTATTAAACTTTGGTCTAGACGTTAGACATTCTTAGGGTTGAGATAAATTTGCATGGGTCAATGTATTTCGCTCTTATACTCATGGATTTTCTTTGTATAATATGAAACCACAGTAAATAATACATATTAAAAGTTCCATGCAGTTGTCTTCATATGTATAGAAAAAAAAGACGAACCTTCTTTCTGACTTTTTTTTTTTTTTTTTTGTAAAAGTTCTTATGACTTCTTGATTGGTGCTGATAATGATAATATTAAGTGATATAAAACTGTATGTTGGATCTAGTTAATATTTCTTTCCAGTTTCTAAATTTTCATAATTTGTCTTCTACAAATGCTTCAGCAAGCAAGCCTTTATTGAACGTCAGCAAAAACGTAAAAGATGAACTCCTGGGTTTCTTGAATTTTTATATACAAATGTTACATTTTAGTTCATTCATATTTTACCATTATGGATTATATAAATCATAAACCTGCGCATGTTGCATATCCTAATCTAGGAAATATGAGCACGGCATCTTTTTAATACAACATTCTCAATAGGAATCTTTTCCGTCGGAAAAGTACACCCAAACTGAAGTCCCGTATCCGGTAACAAACTGCATGGCTGCGGCGTAACGCTCTTCGATTTTCCGACGATATCCACACAATGGAATTGCTGCTTACTCGCATTCGGAGAAAGCCATATACTAACATTCGACATGCATATACTCGTAAAAGGATTGCTTTTTCATCGCTTGGAGCTTCGCCGAGGTGGTAACATTCTCAGCCTTAATATCTCGGAAGTTGATATTGGTAACGATCGGCTTGGACTTGGAAATATTGTATCCACCTCTTGGTACTGATTTGTCTGATCCAGTCATCAAGAAAACGTATTTCGATGTCTTGATCATGAGCCTCCGAGCCCAAACATTTTGAACGTTACCGCCGCCGTCCACACCGGTTTCAATCTTGACAGCGGATTGTGTGTTGTATAGATCTACGTCTTCGATTCTTACACCTGAAATTCCTCCGGACACTTAACTTCCTAGAGATACGCCTGCACCGTTGGGGGCAATGCATGAGAGCCGTCGGATCATAAGCATTTGGATTGCCGTAACACCTGCGATTCCACTCTTGAGGCCGACACAATTGTTGCCAGAGATTACGAAGCAGTCTTCTATTAGTGTGTTTACACAAGAATCTGTGGAACCAGTGGTAATTATACATTTTGATTGTAGACAGTTTCGTTCATAATAATACGTAACAAAAAAAAAGAAAAACAGACGTTTTCATATTTTGCAAACGTATATTATAAACATTCAAGACTTTAATACGTTCTGATTATAAAAATAAAGATTGGTCATTTCATTTATTCTAATGTTAACTATAACAGAAATAATATAGAAAATCATGTTGTTATATCAGTTTTGTGTAGACAATATACCTGGATTGATTCCATCAGTGTTAGGAGAATCGATAGGATTATATATTTTAACATCTTTAATGATGACATTTCTGCAATACAAAGGGTGGATACTCCACATCGGAGCATCAAACAAATTGATATTCGAGATCTGAACGTTTTTGGAGGACTCAATCTCGATCAACATGGGTCTTTGTATCGACTTGAAACCACCATTTCGATACTTTGCCCACCATGACTTCCCTTGTCCATTGATTATCCCTTTGTCACCTAACGAATAAACGTTTGGTTGTATAAACCAATATTCATTTGATTAGGTCGAATGCCTATTAAATTGTATGATGTATGTTAATATTTTTCCCGTGTGTGTGCTTAATTAATTACCACTTACCAGTGCTAACAACATCAGTTAGGTTTCTTCCGTAGATTAAACTAGCAAACCTTGTATCTCCGTATGACGGCAACCCTTGAAGCATGGGATATTCAGATTCGTCCTGTTTGTTTCAAACCAAATGTTATTTATCCCAAAGAGAATACAATATATATATATATACTGATACGTACTTCAATAAATTAGTATATTTCTTCAATCCTAAATTAGTTTTTCAGTTTAATTTGTATAGCAATAAACTAATAATATATCATGATCAAGAATGTTATTAATTTATATAGAGGTTTTACTTAATTAATCTTTGTATCTACATATCTATTTATTTTATGAATATCGCTATTAAATATCTGATTATAATTGGGATATAGATGTGTAGTTACTATATAGAGAGAGGCTTATTATAAACCTAGCAACCTAAACATAGACATTACCTGAGAAGCAAGGATGGTTGCACCTTCTTTGATGTGCAAAGTAAAATGGCTCGTGAGGTTGAAACTTCCGGTGAGCCATTTCCCTTTGGGGACAATGAGTTGGCTTCCACCATCGGCCGCTTTTGAACTAAGGTTTTTTATAGCTTCTCTAAATGCTTTCGTGTTTGAGGTTTTTCCATCTCCAATACCTCCAAAATCCGTCAAAATCGCGCTATGTTTCCGGCACTCCAAAACCACGTTTTCAACAAAATCCCTACCAAGTGTAGGATCCCGAGCTGAGTATGTCTCACTGCTATTGAGTGATTGTGATTCTATCACCGGAAAATCCAATACCACCAAAACTACTAATATGCAAAAATTTATCCGAATCATCGCTGAAAAACAAATGAATCATCGTCCGTTATTTAATATCGAAAGTATAACATATAAGACTTATACTTATTATTGAAAAATAGAGAAAAATATCTGATTACTTACCTTTAAAATTCAGAGTTTGAATACGTAATCAAAGGCGTTTATCAAAGATGATAGTCAATGTCGTAAGTTGAACAAAGATTAGGAATAAGTTGCTTAATTTATAGATGGGTAATGGTTTTACCAAAATAAGCGAGAGCTATAAAAAACAAACGCACGGCTCCATATCCTTTTATTTATAGTAGAGGCTACATTTAAACGCTCTCTTTATTTTAATTTGGCTACATTTGACCCTTATGATAATTATAATCCATTGCTTTTAATTATAGATGAAAAGATTTCAATTTTAGGAGTCTTAATCCTAAATTACATAAAAATATAAATCAGTTCCACCATTATCAATTATAACCAAAATCTATATTAAATAGATTACTATATATGATGTATGAAGAATGTTTGAAAACCGCATGAGTGGCAATGTGGATTACAAAGAAAGACCAACAATACAAAAATATAAGAAAATGGTGGATTGCATCGCGATGCATGTCTTCTTTTTCTTTTCTTTTTTTAAAAACGCGTAAAAACTTCTTAGTTCATTTCCCTTTTTGACCCATCTTTATTTTATTCATATATATGCAATGCCTAATTAAACTCTAAACCTTGATCGAATATGCTCATCTTTTTAACTACCTCCTCATCTAAAAACTAAAACATTGCTATATATTACCATCGCTATATGCCTATATCTACCACGACGTGAGCAGAAACTACTTGTATAAAGAAAAGTGGTGGACCCTAGGGTAACCGGACTTATGTGATTGATTGGATTCACCTGTTCTCCTCCCAATCGAGAGAGTGGTTGGACGTGCATGACCGGTGAGCTTTTTCTGTTTGCTTATTGGTTTATATATATTATTCTTAGTTGTCATTTTTCCTTTATTCTGCCAACGTGATCACGACGTGTCAGATTTTTTAGTTTGTTGTAAAGTAATTTTTATGCCAAAAAGAAATATACATGAGAAACTGGAAAATAATTTCTAACATTTCATCATCAGCAATAATTATATAATTAATATTATATTATACACACACAAAAAAAACATGGTTAAAATTTTGAAATTAAATATCATTATTAGTTGGGTGAATGGGTGCGTTTTAGGAATTTGTGTAAAACAATAATGATCGTGCACACAACGATAAACTGGAAAGAGTAGCATTTGTTTCTTCTTCTGTCACGAATATTTGCGTTTAAGAAAAAAAATTAAAAAGTCATTATATGCCAACGAAAGACAGGACATTGCTTAGTCCAGCTCAGTTTTCGTATCTACAGTTATGCTTACAGAAATCTCTATTAAATAATCAAACTTCCGATAACAATATGAAACTAATCAGAATTATTATCAGATATTTGATCGGTTGTAATATCGTAGCTACCTACCACAAGGCAACATGACTCAAGAGGAGCAGAAGAAAGTCACAGAGCCCAAAACCAACGCGTCGGACTCAACACCGCTGTCCACGGAGGAGAAGTCAGACGATTCCAAACTATTGTTCTCGTCGTCGCTGCAAGTAACAAATCATTTAAATTTTCATATACAACTATTTCATATTATTGTTTATCTCTTTTTTTTTATTGTTCACAATTTTGGTATATTTTATAACACTTGTTGTTCTACTTCTTGTTTAATTTCTGTTTATAATTTTATTTTTTCTTGGCCGTGTTAACAATGATTTTTTTGACAAAACATTGTTATTTTTGTCATAGTTTTTAAACCTTTTCAATTGTTTTTTTTTGTGTTGTTGTTGTCGTCGCTGCAGAAGAGGCTGCGGAAGAGAAGAAAGAAGGTTCAGTTCACCGAGGTAATCAAGACAACAAATTACTTAGATAATGATTGATACGTAATCAGGAAAATATATTTAAAAAGAGAATACGTAATTGAGATGATTCGGCTAATTTAATTTTACGTATATATACCGCATTATAATAGTTAATTTTTCTCTTGTTTTTTCCTTGCTGATAATTTTGTGTGTGTGTGTATGAAGATGCTGTTTTGGTAAGGCTCGAGCAAGATAAGAGGATCTCTCTCATCAAAGCTTGGGAAGAGGCCGAGAAATCCAAAGTGGAGAACAAGTGATCAGTTCTACTTTTCTTAAATAAGTTTAAAAGCCTTTTTTAACAAAAATAAATAATACCATGATATTTTTTATTTGTTTGTTCCCTATATATTTTGTATAGTATTATAATCTAATTTATTAACTTAAATAATGAAACAGAGCTCAAAAGAAGCTTTCGTACGTTGGAGCTTGGGAAAACAGCAAGAAAGCTTCTGTGGAAGCTGAGCTAAAAAAGATCGAGGTAATTAAAAAGGATAAACTCATTATTATTCTTTCCGTACGTCTTTTTAGATTCTTATTATAATTTAGCCCCTTAATTAAATCGGGAATGGTAATAGGAGCAACTACTAAAGAAGAAAGCAGAGTACGCAGAGAAAATGAAAAACAAAATAGCTCGAATCCACAAGGAAGCTGAAGAGAAGAGAGCTATGGCCGAAGCTAAACGCGGAGAAGATGTTCTCAAAGCCGAAGAAATGGCCGCAAAGTACCGCGCCACAGGAACCGCTCCAACCAAGCTATTTGGATTGTTCTGAAATCAATGGATTGTGAAATGTTACTTTGTTACTTAGGTGGTGGTTTGGTGTGTGTTTTAATGTGGCTACATAGCAAGTTACAAAGTCATAATGTAACGTTTTACTGTGTTTTGTTACTCATTAATTTGTAAGTTGTACAGCTTTTTCTTGAAAAAGACTTCTTTTGAAATTTCTTGATATACTAAAGTGTTGTACAATTTTAATTTTAGTACAAATAATTTTAAGAAAATTAAACAAAAGTGCGAACTGATATTTGTAGAAATTTGTTTTCTGAAAAACTAACCAAAATTTTTCATTTCCTTTTTTAGAGCGTAAATACTATTTAATTTATTAAAACCAAAAAAGAAAAAGAAAACAAAAGGATGTAAAAAAAAAAAAAAAAAAAAAANAAAAATACTCAAACTCAACTGGAACTCTAGGACTGGTTTAGGGTTTTAATTCCATAGGCTTTTTTAGATACGAAGGCCCAGTTAAAGGGCCCAATCGTATAGATCACTTAGAAATTTCTTATATAAAAGCAGGTGTGTGGTAAATTAGGGTTTTCATTTCAGTCGTCGCTGCCGCTTTATCTCGTCTCCTCCGACATCACTGCCTCAAGCTTTTCACGAGGGAGCTAAGCTTCAACCATGGCCGAACAGACTGAGAAAGCTTTTCTTAAGCAACCCAAGGTCTTCCTTAGGTATAATTCCTCGATTCGATCTCTCTCTCTCTCTCTCTCCCTCTCTCCCTCTCTGTTCACTGTGCTTTTTCAAATATCCAAGTTGTTTATATTGATCATTGTTGTGTGTGTGTTTATCAATAGCTCAAAGAAATCTGGAAAAGGGAAGCGACCTGGGAAAGGTGGAAACCGTTTCTGGAAGAACATTGGTTTGGGCTTCAAGACTCCTCGTGAAGCCATTGATGGTACGGTTTTTGTTTAGTGCCTAACTCCTTATTGTAGATTAGGAACCCTGGGAGCTAGTGTTTTCGTATAGCTGTTAGATTCATAGCCTTCAAAAAAAATTCATTTGCTTTGATAGAGTGAGTCTTGATTCTCCAGCCTGATTTTGGATCTACATTAGTGTTTCCTTGAATTCATAGCTCTCAAAATCGTTCATTTTCTAATTGTCTGGTAGAGTTATTAAGCTTTGATTTAGTGAGTCAGGACTCTCCAGCCTTATTTTGGATCTGCATTACTTTTTTCCCTGATTCCAATGTAATCAGTACATATTGTATTAGTAGGATGGGCACTGATTCGAATGTGTTCTGATATTGAGAATCATAGTATGATGAAATAGAATAAAGGGTTTCTTATAAATATGCATCAGTATCCTTGTATCTTTGTGATAGATTCTCAGGCGTGATTGTGTTTTTGGTTTTTCTTTGTAACAGGAGCTTACGTTGACAAGAAATGTCCCTTCACTGGAACTGTTTCCATTAGAGGTCGTATCTTAGCTGGTACTTGCCACAGTGCTAAAATGCAGAGGACCATTATCGTGCGAAGGAACTACCTCCATTTTGTCAAGAAGTATCAGAGGTTAATAACATTCATACATTCATACTATACATTTGCTGAGTCTTTTACATTGGTGTTAAGAAAGTATTATACTTTTGGTCTCAGGTATGAGAAGAGGCATTCAAACATCCCTGCTCATGTCTCACCTTGCTTCCGTGTCAAGGAAGGAGACCATGTCATCATTGGCCAATGCAGGTTATGATCTGATTCAGAACATCATCTTTATTAATTCTGTTTTTGTTACAGTTTGATTTGATCTTTGTTTTCTGTTATCGCTAAATCTCAGGCCATTGTCGAAGACAGTGAGGTTCAATGTGTTGAAGGTGATCCCAGCTGGGTCCTCTTCGTCTTTTGGAAAGAAGGCTTTCACTGGAATGTAAGGTTGCTGTTGATGTTAGTCTATTATGTTTCTGGATAGAGCTGAATTTATGTTTTATGGTGATTTTCATATTGAATTCTCCCGACATTAAATTTTGTTTACTTTGCTCAAACTCTTTCATCCCAATCTGATATCTCTGTTTAAGACCTGAGTTTTGCTACCTTTCTTACAATGTTTGATGATCCGACTAGTCCAATCAAATACTCTCGTGTTCGTTAGAATTGATGTTCTTAGTCAATATCTTAATGTAATAGGTCAAATAATGATCAAACAAGAAAAGCGTGAAAGCAGAAGCAACGTGAAGGACTTACAAATTAGAGTATTTATTTATTTACTCTTCTACTTAAATAACTTTAAACCCATTTACTTGGATCTCCAAACATTTACATTTGTCGTAGCTCGTTGATGAGACCTTCGAACAAAAAATTGTCTGAAAATGAAGTACAGAACTCGACCTCAGATATCTCATCCTCCAACAAAAAATCTGAAGTTGGTACCAAATCAGGGGAAGAGTTGTTTTCTAAATGATGAAGAGGTCCACATGGTACAATGAATCCTCTCTCTTGCGGTACAACAAGGTTTTGAGGTGACTGATCCATTAACAAACTGTGATCTAACCATTCGGAAAACACTAGACTTGGCGAAAAGCTTGGGGTTTGAGCATTAAATGTTTCTCCGAGATTGATAGATGAAGAACATCTTTCAGTTGATGAACTCTGGAAGGTCTCAAGTGAGTTTGTGATTGAAGGTGTTTGATGGGTTCTTGAGGTTTCAAGTTGCGTCAAAGTTACACCCTTCTTTAGATTAGAATGCCAGTAGTTTTTGATCTCGTTGTCAGTCCTTCCTGGTAAAAATTTCGATATCTGAGAC
>NC_025690.1:12798781-12805389 GCF_000633955.1 Camelina sativa | reverse complement strand
AACTGTTTCCATTAGAGGTCGTATCTTAGCTGGTACTTGCCACAGTGCTAAAATGCAGAGGACCATTATCGTGCGAAGGAACTACCTCCATTTTGTCAAGAAGTATCAGAGGTTAATAACATTCATACATTCATACTATACATTTGCTGAGTCTTTTACATTGGTGTTAAGAAAGTATTATACTTTTGGTCTCAGGTATGAGAAGAGGCATTCAAACATCCCTGCTCATGTCTCACCTTGCTTCCGTGTCAAGGAAGGAGACCATGTCATCATTGGCCAATGCAGGTTATGATCTGATTCAGAACATCATCTTTATTAATTCTGTTTTTGTTACAGTTTGATTTGATCTTTGTTTTCTGTTATCGCTAAATCTCAGGCCATTGTCGAAGACAGTGAGGTTCAATGTGTTGAAGGTGATCCCAGCTGGGTCCTCTTCGTCTTTTGGAAAGAAGGCTTTCACTGGAATGTAAGGTTGCTGTTGATGTTAGTCTATTATGTTTCTGGATAGAGCTGAATTTATGTTTTATGGTGATTTTCATATTGAATTCTCCCGACATTAAATTTTGTTTACTTTGCTCAAACTCTTTCATCCCAATCTGATATCTCTGTTTAAGACCTGAGTTTTGCTACCTTTCTTACAATGTTTGATGATCCGACTAGTCCAATCAAATACTCTCGTGTTCGTTAGAATTGATGTTCTTAGTCAATATCTTAATGTAATAGGTCAAATAATGATCAAACAAGAAAAGCGTGAAAGCAGAAGCAACGTGAAGGACTTACAAATTAGAGTATTTATTTATTTACTCTTCTACTTAAATAACTTTAAACCCATTTACTTGGATCTCCAAACATTTACATTTGTCGTAGCTCGTTGATGAGACCTTCGAACAAAAAATTGTCTGAAAATGAAGTACAGAACTCGACCTCAGATATCTCATCCTCCAACAAAAAATCTGAAGTTGGTACCAAATCAGGGGAAGAGTTGTTTTCTAAATGATGAAGAGGTCCACATGGTACAATGAATCCTCTCTCTTGCGGTACAACAAGGTTTTGAGGTGACTGATCCATTAACAAACTGTGATCTAACCATTCGGAAAACACTAGACTTGGCGAAAAGCTTGGGGTTTGAGCATTAAATGTTTCTCCGAGATTGATAGATGAAGAACATCTTTCAGTTGATGAACTCTGGAAGGTCTCAAGTGAGTTTGTGATTGAAGGTGTTTGATGGGTTCTTGAGGTTTCAAGTTGCGTCAAAGTTACACCCTTCTTTAGATTAGAATGCCAGTAGTTTTTGATCTCGTTGTCAGTCCTTCCTGGTAAAAATTTCGATATCTGAGACCATCTTGAAAAAAAAAACATAGGGAATTAAAAGGGATAATTATGAAAATACACTAAAATCATTATTATCAGTATTAAGAGAATAGTAAGTCATCACTAAAGTCTACATTTAAATAATTTATCTCCTAATTATAAAGTCTAAAAACCTAAACCATAAACATGAAGTTTTAAACTCATAATTACTTACATTCTTAACGGTGAAGTCTAAACAAAATAATAAATATCTTTCTTAATGTTGTAATCGATATATGTTGATGAAAAAATGGTCATATCAAAATTAAAAAGGCTTACTTGTTACCCAACATGGAGTGAAGTGAGAGAAGTGTAATTTCCTCTTCTTTAGTGAATGTAGACTTCTTAAGTCCTGGTCTTAGATAATTAACCCACCTTAATCTACAACTCTTCCCATTCCTCTGCAATCCTATATTATGTAAACCACCATTAAATTATTTATATTATGTATATAACTCCTAATCATATTCCAAAATCAAAATTGACATATTTGCTGTCTTTACATAATTAAAAAAAAAAAAATCTAAAGGTATTTATTATCAAGAGTTACCAGTATGAATAGGAATGGTACTCCAGCAACCATGGCCATACTTGAGAACATAACTCCTAAGCTTCTCATCTTCTTCCGGTGACCATAATCCTTTCCTTTGCTTCTCCTGTGATTTCAATTTCCGGTTTGGTTTTTCTGATTTATACACCATTTTTTATTTTTCCTAAGTTACTTTGAATTTATATTATACGTGTATGATACCGAAAGAAAGTATATACAATGTAGATTGGTGATGACAATCTTTGACAGAGATACGTAACCCGAAAAGGGGAAATATATAGACAGTTTTTTGAAGGTCAAATTTTTATTATTATATATTTTAACATAAATATACTAATATCTAATTCATACTTGTGTAGAACTATTCATATGAAAGAGGACTTGTTCAACACGAAACACATATCTTGTAGATGATATATCGCATTTTGGAACACTGTATCAATCAAATCTTTTATTAATTGATGTTTTAGGTGGAGCCATAATCTTTGAATTTAAGTGTCACAATTTTCTATACGACAGTGTGTATTAAAATTGATTTATTGTTCTGTATATTAAAAAACTATAGAATTTTGTTTCAGGATTAATATCCAGACTTATGTAAGATTGTCTTTGTTTTTCTTGCCTTTTCAAATTATGTTAGGGGTTAACTCAATTAAACTGCTACAATAATATAGTGATCACTGGTGATTGGGGAGGTTATTTTATTTGCTTGCAATTATTATTAATTTTTCTGTGAAAATGGAACGATTGGTCTACCAATTTTTGAATATGCGAAAGTGGACATTTTCACAGTAATCTTTGTAAAATTTAAATGAAAATAACTAGCATGTGATATTGTTATTGGTTATGAATAGAATTATGCTAATATAACTGTTCAAGTTAGTTAATTTTCTAAGGATAGAGAGTTGAAAGAAGACTTTTGCAGTTTATAACTAAATCCTACTTGCCTTCCTCAAGATGAACTCTTGTAAATTAAAATATAAACATACATATTATTGGTGAATTGGCCTTTGTTTTTGTCCTCTTATATTAAATCAGTTTTTATTATAATAAGAGATACTTGTTTAAATTATTAACGACATTATTAAAGTAATGACATTATTGGTTTGACAACTACAAATAACTTAATTATTTATATTAATGTCGTTTGTGTCACTATTCTAATTTAACATCTGATAAAATATTATATTGAAAAAAAAATGCATGGGTATAATAACTTTCACTTAAGTAACTTATTATTCTCTCTGTTAAAATTGTATATAACATAGTAAGTATCTTCTCTCTGTTTCACAAAGAATGCTATTCTAAACAAAAATTTAATTTCATAAAAAGTGTCATTCTAAAATTCTAATGTATTTTTAAAATTATTTTTTTTTCTAATTTACTCCTTAACCCAGAGCTAATTTTCATTGAATTTAAATTATTAATTACTTAATTTGTGTGAATTGTGTCAAATGATACTTTGTATGAAATATATTTATATATCTACTTATCACCGTATTATATACAAGTAATATATTTAGTAGTATTACTATACAAAAACTGAAAAAGCATAACATATGTTTTACAATATTATGTTGATAATGAGAAAGTGATGCCTTCACTGAGAAATACACATAGGTAGCCGACACTGTGATGACGTTAGATTCGGATTAAATCATCTGACATTTACTATATATTTTCATACTTGTTTTATAGCTCAACAAGATTCCAATATCGCTTCTGTGCCACGCACGACTTATACTACTACTTAGCATGGTTTTGTTATGAATCAATTATGAGAAAACCATTTTTTGGAATGGTTTTTGTTGGTTTTACCACTTTTTGAATAGTTTGTGGATTTTACCACTTTTTTAGTTACAAATTTGATTTAACATGTGTTTTATTTGTTATGTTTGGGTTTAGTAAGTTCTATTTGTTTTTAGGGTTTAGTATTTGGTATTAAGTACATATTATATTTTGAAAAATCTGAAAATACTTATTTTTTTCCTTCTCAAAATAATAAAATCCATAAACTATTGGAAAAATGGTATACCCAATTTTTTTGTTAAAAAAGTAGTATTTTTAACAAGAATCCCTTGGTAAATACACTACAGTATAGCGAATTTTAGATCTAAATGCACATAATGAGTTACTGACATATATAAAAAAATATAGAAAATGACACATTGACGTGTATATATTAAAGAAGAAACATAAAGGATGATCTTATTAATTTTATTGTGTGGCATCTCTATTATATTATTTAAACAACCCTTTAAATAAATAACCTTACTTCATATAGTATATTACACAAAATGCTATTGTATTTTAATACAAAATATAATAACAGAATCTTAATATTAATTTGTTGTAACCAGAAAATGTTTATCCACAAAAATAGCAAATAAAACATAACCTATTATGAAGTGTTTCACAAAAAAAAAACCTAGAGATAAGTTATAGTTATTGATGAGAGAAATTGGGGAAATTTACCTGATCAATATATATAATTATATTTGTAGTAAATGTAATAGGTGTTTGGGGATTGATTGCGGTCATTCATATTAAGATTCTGACATTTTACATATTATACCGATGTCGATATACATAGTCCATCATATGTATTTATTTTATATTATACACAAAAAATAATTAGATCATTCATATGTAGATAAAATGTATGAATAACAATTATTTTCCATTAAAAATAAAGTTAAGTTGAACTTAGACTTTAACTTTTAATCTAGAATATATATATATATATATATATAAATTATTAATAAATGATAATACTACAAAATATTAACGGGTATTTATGGGCCATGTAACAATACGAGTAACAAGATGGATAACAGCAAGGATATCAAAAATTAAATTAATATCCGATACTCGATCCTTACACACAAATAATATAATTATAATACATTTCACTCGATCCTAAAGTTGTGGGTACCCTTTTTCGGGACAGAAACAAGCCACGGATAACGATATTAGTTTCTATACCTACCAATTAGTAGTTTAATATGACTCAAAACTCACCATATAATACTATATATATTATATAACATGTAAATGAATGATACAACATAATCATAAGCTTAACAAATAACGAAAAAAAAATTCCCCGCAGCGTGGATGATTATCTAGTCGATGTATTATTAGGTTAAAAGAAGCAAATAAGATAAAGAAGATAGGTTACATTTTATTACGTAAAAATACACATTTTAATAACAGTTTGTCAGAGTAAAACTAACAAGCATCCTTTTTGTAAAATCTACCGACAATTTTGACAAAACAAAATTCTATAAAGCATTATGTTGTCATGATACAGAACAAAAAAATAGCAAACTTGTGTAATCCTTCAATTCAGTAGAAGTGGCTTAATTAATATATTATTCTGCTGAGCCTAAGAAAACAATTATAACAGTTAAAACAATTATAAGAGTCAATTTTGTGATCGTTTAATATATAACTCATTCCTAACATTATTCTGTTTTCATCACCATTTTTTAACGAGTTTTTTTTTTTTTTTTTTTTTTGTATCTGAATTGTGTAAAAATAGAAGAAGTGTAATTAACTATCTTGCAAATCATTTGTAGATTTTTGGTCGGTCAGAGCTAATACTTCGTGTAATTTTTAAAATAAAATAAAGCTTTATTAACATATAGTTATAGACTTAATTATAGCTATGATTCACGTATGTCTATTGTGAAATAGAAATTATCATTGAAGGATTCAACAAGGATCTATCGTCCAATATAATTGAGAATTTGTTATATGCATTAACAAGAAGAAAAAAAGAGGAGACTTGCAAAATTAGACTACAAACTTGAGTCAATTGCAATGTTAGACCCCTTTTTTTCTCTCCAACATTTGTCACTTTCTTTCTATTAAATTCTTGTCCATTCATTTTATTCACAAAAATGCCATTATTTCTGATTTATTTGAATTTCTTGTGAAAATGTTTATTACATCCATATCTTCATCTTCTTCTTTTATTTATGGTTGTGCCACAGCCATCAATTTTCCAACAACCATGAACAACCAAATTTGAATCTCTTAAAGCTTTAACAACCTGAATTTGTAAGCTTAAATAACACCCAATGTTATGATAACTTCATTTTCTTCTATCTCCTCTCCATTTTAATCCAAGAAAATTTGCAAGTGCATTCATCTTGTTATATGTCATGATTCTTGGATAGTGATTAAATTGGTGTTGGGTTTCTTCTGTGGTGACTAAAGACGACGTCCTTGGTGCTTGACATTGCGAAACAACCACCGATAAGGTTATTTTCCGGTAGATTTTCGTGATTTTCCTTGATTTTTTTGCGAAATTAGACTTCATTTGTTAGTCTAACCATCATAATATCATGTAAAGTCTACTATGTGGTCAAATTTGCAATTAAAAATTTATTGAGTTTCGAGCCCGTAGACTGAAATTTTAGTCTTCTTAATTTCATTTGAAAACAAAAAAATATGGTTCAGACTGCATTATAATCTCTCTGTCGGATACTTCGTTTGAAGTCTACTAAGGTGTATTTTTGCAATTGACCAAATTCTTGACTTTTTAGTTATGACTGTCGGACGAAGTCTTCTTCCAATAATAAAAGAGTAGACTTCTATAGTGGCTATTTTTGGATTTGACCAAAATATAAAAACATTGACCGTCATATTATTGATAGAAAATTAATTAGTTGACTGCAAAAGAAGTCTACTAGTTAAAAAA